>NC_090447.1:654571882-654874912 GCF_031143425.1 Pleurodeles waltl
TCAGGGGAACCGGAGATATGAATTTTTAAAGTATTATTATTTTCTAGCGCATAGAAACAAAAAGCGCCAATCGGGTCATCTGGTTGCACCAGGACCGGGACAAAGTCAAACTTTCAGGCCGACCGCGATGGAGCCCTGCTCGGCTACAGGTCGCGGGAAGCCTCGGTTAAAAAGTTACCTTCTGACTTAGTCTTTATTTTGAAGTTTTTCTTCACCGGGACGAACCTGCCAGTTGGATCCGACCTCCTGGAGCCCTTGTCCGGATACGCGAAGTCGGTTTCCTCGGTGGTGATTTCTACCTTCGGACTTAGTCGTTTTTTCGAGATGAAAATCCTTCGACCGGGGTAAACCTGGATCTTGATCCGACGTCCGTGGAGCCCTTCTCGGATACGATGGCTGGAAGGTCCCGGTCAACTTTTTACGTTCGGACTTAGTCTTTTTTTCGGATGTTTTTCTTGACCGGGACGAACCACGAAGTCAGGCCGGGTCGCGGTTGAGGCAAGCCGGCTAGAATTTCCGCGTCGAGACGGTCACTTTATGGAGCTTTTTTCTAAAATTTCTCCAATCTTTTCCAAACTTCTGGGGCTTCACCCAGATGTTCTTTTAAGGTTCTTTTGGGGTCCACAGCTCACCCCAAGGGTCCAGAAGTTCTGTGATGGTCCTTGGGAAGTGTGGACTTCAACTTCCAGAATGCACCTGGCGCAAACTCCTTTTTGGCCACTGGACAGTGGTCAGCTGGTCACTTTTTCAGGAGTTGGTGCAGGGGACTCTGGTTAGCAATTTTTCACCTGTAGCAAACAGGGAGTCCCTCCTTGAACCAGTTGAAGCCAGGCAAAGTCCTTCTTGTGGTGAAGCCCAAGTGTGCAGCTGGTGCAGTCCTTCTGAGTGCAGGGTCCAGGTGCAGGCCAGGGGTCCAGCAGGGCAGTCCTTCTTCTTCTTCTTTAGTTCTTTTCTTGTTGAATTCTGGAGGGGATCTGAGGCGTGGGTGCAGGTCTGCCAGTTTTATCCTTGCTCCTGGGTGAAAAGCAGGGGGGCCCTGGTCCTCCAATCAGGGACAGGGTCGTCCCCCTGTGATGACCACTTCCTGGGAAGTGTGGCAAAAATCCATCCCAGAAGGCAATAGTCTCTAAAAATCCAAAATGGATGAATCTGATTTTTGGAGGAGAGATCTGGCTGAGCCCACCCACTGGTGTGGCTAAAAATCATAAACACACCCCTCTCCTGCCCTCTCCTAATCTAATCAAGGGGGCACCTAGCTGTCTGGGGTTGCAGGATGTGGGGGTGTTGCTGGGTGCTCCAGATGTCCTTCTCTGCCTTTGAAGACCAGTTTGGCAGCCCTCCCCCTTCCTGCTTCCCCATCTGCTGAGGGGAGATTCTCTCCCCCAAGCACATTCCTTTGTGTAAAGTCAGGCCACTTCACACCTCATTAAAGTAGCCTGGCAGAAGCTGCTGCAGGCTGGCCAATCAGAGCACAGCAGCAAAAACAATGCACAGCTGAAATTGGCAACTTTTTAGGTAAAGTCTAAACTTTTTACCTGCACTAGTTATATTAAATCCAACAACTGGAAGTTGTGGGATTTATTATAACAATCAATTTGATACCAAATTCTTGGTATGTAACATTTAAGGAGACTTTAAAATTTAAAATAAAGTCTGCCCATTCTAGCCTATGAAGGCCATTTACTTCAATGAGGGAAAAACGAATTTGGCTGTTTTTACCTCACCAGGGCTTATAAATCTATTTTTATAAAGTCCCTGCTTATAGTTACATGGCACCCAGCCCTAGGGGCACATAGGGCACACCTTAGGGGTGACTTATATGTAAAAATAAGGTAGTTTAAGACTTTGGAAGTACCTTTAATTCCAAAGTCGAATTTGCATATAACTTTAATTTAAAAGCAGCCAGCAAGGCAGGCTTGCTTTTAAAATGACACTGGGCACCTCAGCAATGCACCTAGGTGTGCACCACCTATGCTGTGGTCCCTAAACCTACATGCCCTACCATATACTAGGGACTTATAGGTAGGTTAACTTAGCCAATTATAATTAGCCTAATTTGCATATCCATTTTACACAGAGCACAGGCCCTGGGACTGGTTAGCAGTACCCAGGGCACCATCAGAGTCAGGAAAACACCAGCATAAAGTGGAAAATGGGGGCAAAAAGTTATGGGGCCTCTGCAATCAGCCCCAGTTTCTCACACAACCCCCCCCCAGCCCACACGCCCAGGAGACTCAGCCCAACCCTGGGAGAGTCTTCCTGGCTTGTTAGGCGAGGAAGACAGTGAAGAAAACTGGCTGTCCCTTTGCAGGGCCTACTCTGCCTTATATCCTCCTGTCAGGGTCACTCCCTCTGGGTAGTGAAGCCATCCCAACAGTAAAAGGACCCAACTCAAACTGAAACTTCCCTCTAGGGGGGTCTTCCTCCTCTCTCTCTGCCAACTTGGGTAGTGAGGTGCCCACCTCCCCTACTCCTAACTTTGCTAGGGCAACACCTAGCTTACCCAAAGAGGTCACCCAACACTTGAGCAACCCCACCATGACCAATAGGGTCAGGGGGCCTACTTTGCTATTGGCTCTGGGGTCTGCCTCCCAGGCCAAGTACAGTGCTGCCAGGAAGGCTAGCACCCAGCAGAGGCTACTGACAGCTGTCAGTACCCAGAACCACACCCTAAGCTCTCCACTGACAGGTGGCTGAGCTGCTTTAGGGGCATCTTTGGGGTCCTGGCACCCCTCTTGCTGTCTAGAGTGGGGGGCTACCACCTCCTGTGGCAGACACCCTCCTTCCACTCTCCCTTCTGTCAGTGCAGGGGCAACACCTTGCATCTGGACAGCTGCCTGACTACTCAGGACTTCCTTGGGGTCAGGTGAGGCCTCACCAGTGCCAACTCTGGGCTCCCCCCCTACTGGGGCAGAAGGCCTTTGGCTCCCTGGAACTCTCTTTAAGAGTGGCCTACCCTTCCTTTTCTTCTTTCCTTTTCTTGGGGACCCCTGTCTCCTAACTGTAGGGACTGACTCCCCAGGACTTTGGGTTGGGGGGGCGCCCTGGGCGACCACCCCATCTGTGACCAGACTCACCTCTGGGAGGTCATTGCCCAGGATACAATCTAGGGGAAGGTCAGCACTGACTACCACCCTAATCCAGTCAAGGATACCCTCCCTCTCTAGGGGCACTATGGCTACAGGTTTGGAGGTGACCTCCCCTGTGGCTATCCTGACTTTCTTTGTCTTTCCTGGGACATACATGTCTGGGGTCACTAACCGGTCACTCACTACAGTGTGACTGGCACAGGTGTCTCTCAGGCCAGTGGTAGGGATCCCATTCACTTGAATGTGGTGGAAGTGCCTACTCCCACCCTCAGGGATCACCAGCTTACCATCTGGTCCTGTCTCCCAGCACAATGCTAGGAGGACTTCATCATCTGAGGAATCCTCCTCTATGGCTACACTGGACAGCCCAGTGCTAACCACCTTCTTTGGACAGGCTGCATCTCCTCTGAAGTGACCTGTCTGCTGACAGTCAAAGCAAGCCCTACTGTCCAAGAGCTTTTTTAACCCTGGGTCTCCCTGTCTCTGCATGTCAGAGTGGGAGTGGGATTTACTCTCCTCCTTCTTAGGGTTCTGGGGTACAGAGGGAGTCTCTGTGGTGGGCTTACCACCTCCCTCCTTAGGTTTTTGGGGACCTGTCCCCCCCTTCTTGGAGTCTCCCCCCTGGGACTTGACAACCACCCTGGTTCTCAACCACTCATCAGCTGCCTCCCCTAGCTCTCTAGGGTTGGTCAGCTTAGAGTCCACTAGATGCTGGCGTAACCTTTCTTGGATACAATTGGTCAAGATGTGCTCTCTCATGATCAGATTGTATAACCCCTCATAAGTATTTACTTTGTTGCCAATAATCCAGCCCTCTAGTGCCTTTAGTGAAATGTCCACAAAGTCAACCCAAGACTGGGTACTGACCTTCTGGGTGTCCCTGAACTTTATTCTATATTGCTCTGGGGTCAGACCAAACTTCTTGACTAAGCACCTCTTCATACTAGGGTATGAATCTGCCTCCTCCCCCCTTAAGGTCAGAAGCCTATCCCTCCCTGAGTTGGGGACCAACTCCCACAAAAGGGAACCCCAGTATTGAGGCCTAACCCTTCTCATTTGGAGTGCCCTCTCAAAGGCCCCTAGCCACTTATCTATGTCATCCCCCTCTACATAAGCAGGAACCACCCCCTTGGGTAATCTGGGGCAAACTCCCCCACCCATGGACACCTCAGCTTCTTTATCGCTGCTTCCATCTCTTTTTTTCTTTGTATGCCCACTTTTTCTTCTCTAGGGCCAGCTTCTCTGCTTCCAAAGCTATGTAGGCTAGCTGGGCTTCCAGCTCTCTTTCCCTGATGGATGGGTTCTCTCCTCCTGAAAGGACCCTCTTCCTACCACTAGCTTTGGGTCTGCCCCTAGTGACTGTGTCCAGTGAGGACCGTTCCTCCTCTTCCTCACTTGGGGTCTGATGCCTTTCCTCCCCTGAGTGGTTAGAGTTAGCATCATCTTCTTTTGGTTCCTCCTCTGGAGCTTCCTCTGTCTCTACCTCTTGGGCCTCAGCCCATGCTGTCAGGGATTTAGTCAGGATTTCTTTCCTGAGATTAGTGGTTGCAGGCAACCCCCTCTCAATACACAACCCCCTAAGCTGGACTACTGTCAGTGTGGGTAGGCTAGCCAGATCAAGCTCCATGGTTCCCTAGTTTTGTGTCAACAAAAGCTTTTTGCAAAAATTGGAAACAAGAATTTAGAAAAATTACAAAAATTCAATAATTGAAATTAATCCAAATTAATTTAAAAAAAATTAAAATTAAAAATGAAAAACAATTTTTGCACTAGGACAATTTAAAGGATTTTTAATTTGTTTTATCTAAAACTGTAACGTGATATTGAACACAAGTACAGGATCCCGTCGCTGCTTCCAATTATGTTGGAAAATGGGTTATTGGTAGGGCAGGTAGGTACCTACACCTAGCAACAAGCCACAAACCTCCACAAAAGTACAGTTAGGTCTCAGTAAATTAATCCCAGCTCTACCCTTGGTAGCTTGGCATCGAGCGTCAAGGCTTAACTTAGGAGACAAAGTGTAAAGCATTCAAATATCACACAACAGTAATTAAATAAAACACAGGAAACAGTTTAAAAATCCAAAACCAATTTATAAAAATAGCTTATATTTTTATCTTTAAAATGACACAAAAACGATTAAAATCGGTTCAGGGGAACCGGAGATATGAATTTTTAAAGTATTATTATTTTCTAGCGCATAGAAACAAAAAGCGCCAATCGGGTCATCTGGTTGCACCAGGACCGGGACAAAGTCAAACTTTCAGGCCGACCGCGATGGAGCCCTGCTCGGCTACAGGTCGCGGGAAGCCTCGGTTAAAAAGTTACCTTCTGACTTAGTCTTTATTTTGAAGTTTTTCTTCACCGGGACGAACCTGCCAGTTGGATCCGACCTCCTGGAGCCCTTGTCCGGATACGCGAAGTCGGTTTCCTCGGTGGTGATTTCTACCTTCGGACTTAGTCGTTTTTTCGAGATGAAAATCCTTCGACCGGGGTAAACCTGGATCTTGATCCGACGTCCGTGGAGCCCTTCTCGGATACGATGGCTGGAAGGTCCCGGTCAACTTTTTACGTTCGGACTTAGTCTTTTTTTCGGATGTTTTTCTTGACCGGGACGAACCACGAAGTCAGGCCGGGTCGCGGTTGAGGCAAGCCGGCTAGAATTTCCGCGTCGAGACGGTCACTTTATGGAGCTTTTTTCTAAAATTTCTCCAATCTTTTCCAAACTTCTGGGGCTTCACCCAGATGTTCTTTTAAGGTTCTTTTGGGGTCCACAGCTCACCCCAAGGGTCCAGAAGTTCTGTGATGGTCCTTGGGAAGTGTGGACTTCAACTTCCAGAATGCACCTGGCGCAAACTCCTTTTTGGCCACTGGACAGTGGTCAGCTGGTCACTTTTTCAGGAGTTGGTGCAGGGGACTCTGGTTAGCAATTTTTCACCTGTAGCAAACAGGGAGTCCCTCCTTGAACCAGTTGAAGCCAGGCAAAGTCCTTCTTGTGGTGAAGCCCAAGTGTGCAGCTGGTGCAGTCCTTCTGAGTGCAGGGTCCAGGTGCAGGCCAGGGGTCCAGCAGGGCAGTCCTTCTTCTTCTTTAGTTCTTTTCTTGTTGAATTCTGGAGGGGATCTGAGGCGTGGGTGCAGGTCTGCCAGTTTTATCCTTGCTCCTGGGTGAAAAGAAGGGGGGCCCTGGTCCTCCAATCAGGGACAGGGTCGTCCCCCTGTGATGACCACTTCCTGGGAAGTGTGGCAAAAATCCATCCCAGAAGGCAATAGTCTCTAAAAATCCAAAATGGATGAATCTGATTTTTGGAGGAGAGATCTGGCTGAGCCCACCCACTGGTGTGGCTAAAAATCATAAACACACCCCTCTCCTGCCCTCTCCTAATCTAATCAAGGGGGCACCTAGCTGTCTGGGGTTGCAGGATGTGGGGGTGTTGCTGGGTGCTCCAGATGTCCTTCTCTGCCTTTGAAGACCAGTTTGGCAGCCCTCCCCCTTCCTGCTTCCCCATCTGCTGAGGGGAGATTCTCTCCCCCAAGCACATTCCTTTGTGTAAAGTCAGGCCACTTCACACCTCATTAAAGTAGCCTGGCAGAAGCTGCTGCAGGCTGGCCAATCAGAGCACAGCAGCAAAAACAATGCACAGCTGAAATTGGCAACTTTTTAGGTAAAGTCTAAACTTTTTACCTGCACTAGTTATATTAAATCCAACAACTGGAAGTTGTGGGATTTATTATAACAATCAATTTGATACCAAATTCTTGGTATGTAACATTTAAGGAGACTTTAAAATTTAAAATAAAGTCTGCCCATTCTAGCCTATGAAGGCCATTTACTTCAATGAGGGAAAAACGAATTTGGCTGTTTTTACCTCACCAGGGCTTATAAATCTATTTTTATAAAGTCCCTGCTTATAGTTACATGGCACCCAGCCCTAGGGGCACATAGGGCACACCTTAGGGGTGACTTATATGTAAAAATAAGGTAGTTTAAGACTTTGGAAGTACCTTTAATTCCAAAGTCGAATTTGCATATAACTTTAATTTAAAAGCAGCCAGCAAGGCAGGCTTGCTTTTAAAATGACACTGGGCACCTCAGCAATGCACCTAGGTGTGCACCACCTATGCTGTGGTCCCTAAACCTACATGCCCTACCATATACTAGGGACTTATAGGTAGGTTAACTTAGCCAATTATAATTAGCCTAATTTGCATATCCATTTTACACAGAGCACAGGCCCTGGGACTGGTTAGCAGTACCCAGGGCACCATCAGAGTCAGGAAAACACCAGCATAAAGTGGAAAATGGGGGCAAAAAGTTATGGGGCCTCTGCAATCAGCCCCAGTTTCTCACATTCGGGGCACTGTATATCATGAGTTTGGTTTTCTTAACATTTATATCTAGCCCGTAATCTCTGCAGAAAACCCCGAACTGGTTAACCAGATTCTGGATTCCCATGGATGATTTAGACAGGAGAATAGTGTCATCTGCATAAAGTAGGCATGGAACTTTGATCCCGGCCAGCTTTGGGGAATCATTAATGCAATTTGCTAAATACGTAATACAATTATTTATGTATAGAAGAAAAAGAGTAGGGGCCAAAACACACCCCTGTCTGACTCCCCTCTCAATAGCCACTGCTTCTGTTAGATCACCATCCTTACCGCTCCTGATTTGTGCATAAGTATTCTCGTGTAGTCGGGCGATAAGTTTCAAGAGACCATGTGGGATACCCATATTGGCTAGTGTCAGCCATAGCTGGTTTCTGGGGATCAAATCAAACGCGGCTCTGAGATCAATAAAAACTACAAAAAGGTTGCCCCCTCCTACTTCCACAGTCTTCCATTTTATTGTTAAAAATCTTAGCACCTGATCTATGGTGCTAACTGCTGGCCTAAACCCAGCTTGTAGATCAGAAATGGCATTGGGTTCCAGAATCCATTCTTCTAGACGGGACAGAATTTGCTTTGCAAAAAGTTTTTGGAAGTTGTCAAGTAAGGAGATTGGGTGGTAGTTGACAGGGTTAGAGGGGTTACCTTTCTTAAAGATGGGAACTATCTCTGCTCCCATCCAGGAACTCGGGACAGGTGCTCCTGCAGTTACCGCATTGGAAATGAGGTTCAGATATGGGGCCCATATATCTGGGTTTATCTTGTATAAATCGCCTGGTATTTTGTCAAGGCCGGGGGCCTTTCCCCATTTCAGTGAAGAGATCGCAGCCTTGGTTTCAACCAGGGTAAATTCAATTTTGGGGGTCTCAGTAATCATGATATGGCTCAATTCCCTGGTAGTAACACAGGTGAACCCAGAATATAATCGGGAAAAATGATCTGTCCACTCTACAGGGAGTATTGAAGCACCAGGCGAACGATTAGGTTCTTCACTGGCATCAGCCACCAGTTTCCAAAATTTCGAGGTGTCGTTTATTTTAGCAGACTCTAGGAGGGAAACCCATCTAGATTCATCCCATCTCCTACGGGCTCTACTTTGTTCCTGTTTATAATCTTTCCTGGCTTCCCTTATATGATCTGACTGGCCTCCTCTTAAAGCTCTCAGCAGTTTGTGCTGTGCTTCCCTGCATGCAGCGTTAAACCACCTTGCGTTGCACTTTTTTTAACTTATTTTGCAGACTCTTTGGTAAAAAGATTTTTTAGAGAATTAAAGAATTGTGTGTGGGCTACTATAAGCCCACCATTATCTTCTAAAGGCTGAGATATGCGAACCATGATTGTAATTTGCCATTAACAAACTGTATTATTTTATCAATTGGTTTGTTTTTCATTTTCTGGTAACTGTCCACTTCATTTAGTTGTCTCATTGCTTCATCTACATAATCCTTTCGATTTAGTATTACAACATTTCCTCTCTTTTCTGCAGGTTTGATGATTATGTTATCATTCTTAATCAATTGTTGTAATGTTTTTCTTTCTGTTGACGTTGAATTCTCTAGTTTTTGCAGTGGTTCTTTATACTTTAGTAATTCCAAGTCAGCTGTAACCAAGTAAAAAAATAAATCAATTTTATTGCCAGCTGTTAATATTGGACACAATTTAGATTTGGCTTTAAAATGACTGTAGGAATGATTATTAGTATGAATTTGCAATTGATCCATAATTTGAGTTGATGTCATTTCATCCTCCTCTGTTATGCATCAAGTCATAGCAAACTTTTACATCTTGTGTTTGTTCAGTTGTAAGTTTGGTATCCGTTCCTGTTTCTCTGTTTATTAGCAAAGTATTTAGCTAATTTTATTTTCCCCACAAATTTATAGGTGTCCATTTTGATCTCCACTCTGAAAGATAGACCCTTATTTAGCACATTGATCTCATTCTGTGGCAAAGCATAATCAGATAAATTCACTACTAAGTTATCTTCCATGTTATCTTTGTCTGTTATTTCTTTTGTTTGCTGCACAATGGGTAGTTTCTTTTTCCTATTGCCTCTTCTGGTCTTTCTATGCTTGATTGTAAGTTTTTTGATTGGCCTCTGCCTTGGATGTGTCCTCGGCCCCTGCCTTTTGAGGTTTGTTGATCCCTATACATAATTTGCATCTCCACTAGTAATGTTGTTTTAATCCTAGACTCAGTTGTTTCCTCATTTTCACTTAATTCAATGTCTGATTCACTAATTGTGCCCAAGGTAGTTGGAATGTTAATTTTAGCTTGTGATGTAAATTATTTAACAGCTTCAAACCTTCAAGCAAAAATCAAAATGTTAGCGTTTTTATAATCATTTTATCCCGGAGGAATTTCCTTTGTTACGCGCTTCCACCTCTAGTTCATGTTTATTAAGTCTGTCTTCTATTTTTGTCTTAATTTATTAATATCATCTTGGTTACTCTTTGTAGTCAAATCGTCCTATACTTCTTGTGCTGCTTTTTTTTACTACTTCTTCCACATAAATTGTGGCTTAGTTGATAAAAATGCTCATCATATTGCGTGAGCAGTGCATATTGTTTTCACCCCATTCCAACAATAATTCCGGTTGAATATCAGGTTGATTTGGCATTGTGAAGATACGAAGGCCTCTGGGCACCCTGTCTACTTATATATATTTTTCAATTGTTAAAATTTCCCAAATTTTCGTTATTTCTTTTCAATACAACTTTTCTAATTGGAAAAATAACATTTGTATGTTTGTGGAATTCTTTGACTCAATCGTTTTACTACAGGATATATTTGGTGACTAGGAGGACGAGAATACCCTGCAAAGGTGAAATGTTGAATAAAACTCTATTTTTTTCCTTGCTTTTCTGTCACACAAACTACATAAATATGGTGGGATCAACAAAATTCATACCACCCAGTGTTTCACAACCTGTCCTGATAAAAACGCTACCCCACTTGAGTGCCTGTATCTAATGCCTGCATCAGGAATGGATCACCCCAGGGTCAACAGTTGCCCTCATGTAAGGACTAACATTGACCGTTGTGTGATCCATTCCTGTCACGGGCACTGGGCCTACCCACACAAGTGAGGTACCATGTTTATCGGGAGACTTGAAGAATGACGGGTAGAAGGATGTTTGTGGCTCCCCTCAGATTCCAGAACTTTCCATCGCCGAAATGTGGAGCAAACGTGTTTTTAGCCACATTTTGAGGTTTGCCAAGGATTCTTGGTGAGAGCCCCACAAGTCACCCCATTCTGGATTCCCCTAGGTGTCTTCTTTCCATAAATGTATAGGTTTAGTTAGGTTTCCCTAGGTGCTGGCTGAGCTAGAGAGCCAAAATCCACAGCTAGGCACTTTGCAAAAAACAAGTCGGTTTTCTTTGGGAAAATGTGATGTGTCCACGTTGTGTTTTGGGGCATTTCCTGTCGCAGACACTAGGCCAGCCCACCCAAGTGAGGTACCATTTTTATCGGGAGACTTGGGGGAATACTGAGTGGAAGGAAGTTTGTGCCTCCTCTAATATTCCAGAACTTTGCAGAACCAAAATGTGAGGAAAACGTGTTTTTTGCCCAATTGTGAGATTTCCAAAGGATTCTGGATGACAGAATCAGATTAGAGCTCCACAAATCACCCCATTTTGGATTCCTCTAGGTGTCTACTTTCCATAAATGTATAAGTTTGGTAGGTTTCCCTATGTGCCAGCTGAGCTTCAGCCCAAAATCCATAGCTAGGCACTTTGCAAAAGTCACATAATGTTTAAATGGAAAAATGTGATGTGTCCACGTTGCGTTATGGGGTGTTTCCTGATACGTGCACTAGGCCTATCCACACAAGTGAGGTACCATTTATACCGGGAGACTTGGCGGGACACAGAATAGAAGAACAGGTGTTATTGCCAATTGTCTCGCTCTACATTTTTTGCCTTCCAAATGTAAGGCATTGTGTGAGAAAAAAGTCATTTTGAGAAAATGCCCTGTAATTCACATGCTAGCATGGGGACCCCCGAATTCAGAAATGTGCAAATAACCACTGTTTCTAAACTCCTTATCTTGTGCTCATTTTCGAAATGTATAGGTTTCCTTGATAACTATTTTTCACTCTTTATATTTTACCCAATGAATTGCTGTATACCCGGTATACAATGAAGACCTATTGCAAAGTGCAGCTCGCTTATTGGCTCTGAGTAGCTTGGGTTACTGATGAACCTACAAGACCTATATATCCCTGCAGCCAGGAGGGTCCAGCAAACATAACAGCATATTTCTTTCAAAAATCTATCATAGTTGGAAAACAGTTACGAAAGAAAACCGTGAGAAAGGGCTGTTGTTTTTCACCTCAATTTCAATATATTTTTGTTTTAACTGTTGCTTTCCGTAGGAAAATCTTGAAGGATCTACACAACTGACCCCTTGCTGAATTCAGAATGTTGTCTACTTTCCGGAAATGTTTAGCTCTCTGTGATCCACCATTGGTTTTACACCCATCTCTGTCACTAACTGGAAGGAGGCTGGAAGGTTAAAAATAGAGTATGTTCCAGTAACATACCAAAACTGTGTTAAAAATGTGGGTTTTCTGATTCCAGTCTGCCTGTTCCTGAAAGCAGGGAAGATGGTGATGTCACCGTAACCCCTTTGTTGCCATTTGCAGGGATAAAACTAGATCCTTTCTTCTGCAGAACTTTTTTCGCATAAAAAAAAAAAAATCTTATATAATTTCTTGGCCTCCTCCAGGGGAACCCACAAACTCTGGGTACCTTTACAATCCCCAGAATGTTGGGAAAAAGGACACAAATTTGTCCTAAGCGCGAACTACCCCAAATAGCTAAAAAAAAGGGGTCCGCACTGGGGGAAAAAGGGTCAGCAGCTAAGGGGTTAACACCCTCAGCGTGTTTCCCATGCCCGCTCACCCACAGGCACCTCAGGCCCTGCCCCAGTCATCCCTGCTGCCTTCAGTGAGGAGGCTATTGACCTCCTGAGGTCTCTCACTATTTGGCAGCAGCCATTTTGCATTTAGTGGGATCTCCAGTGACGCAAGGTGGGCCATTCTCTCCCTTACTCTTTCCCAATAGGTCTGTTTGAGTGGGCATTCTCATAGGATGTGAAAGAAGGATCCCTCACTCCCACAGCCCTTTCTGTTCTGTGGAGTATCTGCCGTACCTAATTGGTACATACATGCTGTAATCCATACGCGTACACGGACTATCTTACGGTTGGACTTACTATGGTCCAGGAGCGACTATCGATTTAGTCTTATAGGCACCTCAGAACTCCACACGGAGTACCTTCATATAGGAAAGGACTTTTCACTCTAAATGCCGCAATATGGACTTAAATGGCACATTTTGAGTACAATATACTATATCAGCAAGCCTTGAAAAAGTCGTTGTTATGACGAAACACGTGTCGGCTGTCTCTACATTGAACACTGTAGCTGATGTTTTTCAATGGATAACCAAAAGGAAGAATAAAGGACATTATTTGGAATATTTGGATGTGCCGTGGTTCCCCTAAATCTATGTACCTAATTGGTGTAGTAGTGTCTGTGAGAAATGGGACCTAAGCAGTATTTTGAGTTGGACCAATTGAAATTGCCAGTTTCTCACAGACTCTGGAGTGCCTCACTCCATTCCTCATCATTGAGGTCTCCCAAATCACCCTCACACTTTAACCTTAATGGGCCTAATGGATCTGGGGAGTTGTTGACCAATTTCCTATAGATTATTGACCCCCCTTTCTCAGATAATTCCTCTGTTAGTATTCGGTCCTCTAGCAGAGAGGCTTCAACAATCTGCTCCTCTTCCTGTCTGACAACACAAGGTATGCCCCAATTGTAAATATTGAAATCTCTCAGTCTCTGCCATGGCATACTCCCGAAGGAGGTCCTCGAATCCAATGATGGCCTGGTCCCTCCAAATGTCACGTTCTATGCCGATGAGCTTCTATTTCGAGAAACTCAGTAATCCACCCACCTCGGACAATAAGCGACCTTGCCTAAGGCGCTTCCTCGAAGTTTACTGAGACGTTGAATCGCGGCTTCTAAATCAGCTAATTTGCGATTAAGTTTTTCCAACTTCACAAATACTTTCACACAAAAATCATTAAACACACCTTCCAGTTTGTCCAGCCAATTTAAAAAGTTGTTTGTGAAACGGGATTCCAAATCTTGTAGTTCTTTAGCAAATAAGGCCCTCGAGTTAGTAGTTTGATTCTTTTCAGTGGTTCTTCCCTTTCTCCACCCTGTTTAATTCAGGGCTAGAGTTAGGAACAGCCATGCACACCCCTATGGGTGACCATCCCCTTTATTTCTCTTCAGTGGGGGGAAAATAGATGTTGAAAGGCTTCCTTCTAATAGATCATCCCATCTCCGGGAATTACTCCGACAATAAAACTGTGATGGGGCTGCTGCTTCCCCCTCTTTACCCAACCGATAATCAGATGGGCTTATGGCGACAGTGGCATCATTAGAATTGGCCATATGCACTCCATATGAGGCTTCCTTAACCGCACAGATTTTGCCCTCCACAGAGCTGATCTCCGAACTTATGCCTCCCATAGCAGTTGTAAAATAATTGGTAAATAACAGTATCTTCCTGCATCCTATCGGACACCTGGAGTTTGTGAGCCAAGAAAGAGGGCCCAGCCTCGTCCAGGTATAGGGCAGACGCAGATGGGCACCCTCTTGGCCTTGTCTTTGCCTGGGTGCATCCCACGGGGGAACAGTGGCTCCACACCCTTCATAGTGGCACTGTTGGGCCTCATAACACTGGCTCCTGAATCCTCTGGTGCGTCCCGTGCTGTGGGGAAACAGAGATGGCTTTAACCTAAGCTTCCGCTTGGCTCTGACGTCAGGCTCCACCCCTTTCACAGAGGCAATGCTGGGCCTCCTAGTCCTGGTCCCTCTACTCTGGTGCTTTCCCAGTAGTGCCATCTTCAGATTTTATACCGCTCGAATTGTTCCATATAGGAATTCAGAAGAACAGAAGAACCTTTCAAGTCTTCAGATACTTTACAGAAGGAATTTCACCACAAACCATAGAGACAATGGCAATTTTTTTTTTCTGTTAATGGGAACGTGATCGGACAGCAGTCTTAAAGGAACAGAAAGACTTTTGTTTTTTGGGTTATAGTTATTTAAAATCAGGTTTGAATTTTGATAGCTGTCTATAAATCAGAAGAACACAGTATATTCCGAACTCATAAAGTCCAGTTAGTGAAATAATGATCTGAGATATGTATAGTGCATAGTTTTACTGAATAGTGTACTTCTAAAGACTGATTCCAAGCAAAATATTTTTATTCCGCATTGGAAATAAATGCCTTGGAACTTAAAATAAGTGAGCCATAAAAATGCTACTTCTTTCAAATTATGTTAGATATTCCAGTGTTATTTCCACTATTGATTTTGTGATTAACTTGATTTTCAGGGCAACACATAGTGTGCCGGCTAGGAATTTCACTGTAACTGGAACATTCCCCAAAAAACAGCTGCAGCGGATGCTTTGCTGATTGGATCAGAATTTCAGATAAACGATCTTCCGACACAAGGAACAAGTTTTCATTTGAGTTTCTCTGTCAAATCACCTCAGACTCCCAGGAGGTCATCTAACTCTCATGTCCTCCTTTCCATCCTTTAAGCAAAATTCTCCACTTGTTCAAAGGGACAGCACACCAATGTACTGCGTGAACAAGTAGGGACAGTTCAGGTCCAGATTTCTTTCTCTCTCAGAAATAGACCCTAGCTGACAGATCTCTTATTTGAGACCAATAACAAAGCATTACCTTATTTAGGAACTGGGAACTAACAACCTAGAACAAGTGGCAGACCCTTTCAATTGATTTGTCAGGGAACTTGATATCCCTTTAAACTAATACCTCTGCGCCCACTGATCATCATCAAACTGACTTTTGCAAGATAAGGAAAATTTTCATAGTCGCAAAATGGCCAAACAAGTGGTGGTTTACCTTCTCCTTCTGTAAAAAAAAAAAAAAAATCACACTATAGATTGCCATTCAGACAGGGTATTTTAAATATATATTTTTCCCAAGTTCCATTACCAGATCCTTCATACCAGCCTTCCATCGTTGAACTTAGTAGCCTGGCTCCTCAACACATCTGATATGAACACTTAATTGTCCAGAAAGAGTGCATTGGCAATTTAAAGGAATTTAGGTATCATTGACCTCACTAAGTGTTAGGAGGGAGCAGTTCTCTCTTGCGTTCTTTAATTAGCCAAATAGGGGCATCAATTTTCATCTTTAGAGGCACATCCTGCAGCTGTTGAAGCTTACATCATATGTCCTTCGCAAACCTTTTTTTGTTTTTTTTGTTTTCCCAATGTCCCAGTTATTAAGCACGTTTGAGAGGAAATTAAAACATTTTTCCACCAGCGAGATGACCTTTTGAACATAATGTTCTTTAAACTAAAGGACCCATACAACACTTAACATGGAAAGCTGTTGTTCAAGCAGCTGTTACCTCAGCTTGTAGGATTAGCAAAATCCCAAGTTTTATGCAGTACATGTGCGTACTAATAAAGAATTCCTGAAGGAGATGGTAAAGTTCCTTAACTGTTATCCAAGTTCTCTACCATGAAAATCTTCAATAAAGGCATAAGCAACCATTCCTTCTTCTCTGGGGAAAGACTTGAGAAACGGGTTACTAGTTATGGGCATGTCTGATCCCACCAACTGATGTAACTCCCACTGACAGGGCATGGTATGACATTGGTGGCATGACAATTCATTGCTTATGTCTTTAATGAAAAGAAATTCTCCTGAAGCAGAGATAAGAGAGCTAGGATTACAGATGAACGTTTTCATATCATGCAGCTTGAAACTGCTCTGCTCTAGCAGAAGAACTAGAATGTGCTCTTCTCACTCCTCCCGGTCCTGAAACCAGAAACTACGGCTACCAATGTACATACTGACTACACCCCAGGAACCGTCACCTCCCTAATGTTGTGACTAAGTAACAAGAATCTAGGGCTTGCAGGCTTCATTGTACTTCCAAACACTGCGAGTTCTAGACATTGATATCACCCAAAGAGATGCGTAACATGTTCTCAGCTGGATGTTTTTTTTAAAGATGTTTAAAGATAGGCTTATAAGGTAGGTTCAAAAGAAGTATTTTTTGTTCTTCCCACAGACTTCCATTTCCGTTAAATGAAGGCTGGTGCTACTGCCATGCAAGAGTTTGATGTTTTATCCTCTATTCCAGCAGCATACCTATTTGGTTGTGACAGCAATGCACCTAATTCCAAATGCAGCTATGGGAAGTGTACGCTATTCTTTCCAATTTTGATGAATCTGCATGGTTAGACTGTTCACTTTAAAGCCTGCGTTGGCTGTTGCCATCTTCCAAGTGTGTTGTGAAGATGGCTTTCTTTTAGTCTGGTGCAGCTTTATGGCTGGGGGCTTTTTTGTTGTTGTTCTGAAACTGCAAATTCTATAGTGCTCAGTCATCTGTCCTAACCCTATTAACTGCTTCCTGAAACAGCATGCTCTGCTGGTGTGTTTTTCCAATAACAGCTCCTCCAGTCCACTGTACTTTTCTTACTAAGTTTTACTTAAGTCCTTAGATTAGAGGTTATAGATATACATTCCCCGTGGGCCTGCTGTAAGTTCTTCTTTTTTTTTTTTTTTTCTCTCTAATCCATGCAGCAGATGTTGATCACAGAATTGGTGGTGCCTTACAGTAAAAAGCATGGTAACCTACTTGCCACTTTGTGTTGCGGAGTATCTGCAAAGGAGCAAACAAATATTCCCAGTTGTGGTATGGATATTTAATAAAAGAGGTGTCTAAAATGTGCTCCTACATAACCTAAGTGCACTAGCCTGGAATGCCGCCCCAATCTCATTCCCTATTCTATCTGACTGGTCCTGAAAAAGTGTTTTATTAATGTAGGCATATTGGATAATATAGGCTTACAATTAACATTAAAAATATGTTCAGATCAATTCCTGTGATCAGTTAGGTCTCATAGTTATGGAAACATATCTTTATCATGTACAATGTTTACTTGTATGTATTCCGTGCAAATCTAATTAAATAACTTGTAAAAAATATTTGAACTATAGAGTATCTTTGTGAATATACTTTTAGGTTCGTGGAGGTTAATTTTAAGTAGCTTTAAGAATGCATCACTGGTAATTTCAATAAAGGTAGATCAGAACACACATTTTGTTGAGCGCTAACATAACTTATTGCTTGGGCAATGGCAGAAATTAGCTGCCAGTGCGTTGGCCTTTAATGTGAAAACCAACTGTTCCCCTAACCAGAATTTGAATTACTAATTGCAGCAAAAATGGGAAGATGTGATACAAGACTGCACAAAGGCTGTTGAGCTCAATCCCAGATATGTGAAGGCTCTCTTCAGAAGAGCGAAGGCCCATGAAAAGCTGGACAATAAGAAGCAGTGCTTGGAAGGTACATATGTAGATGGCTTGGTAGTGTCATGTGATCTATGTTTTCTTAGTTATTGTGCAGTTTTCTGACTTAACTGTATGAAACCCTTTACCAGATATACGAAGACCTTGTGACATCATTACTCACAAGTACCAAAAAAAGGCACCACGACTCCTGTGAAAATTTATTACAGCTGAGTCGAGACGCTGCATGCCTACTGTCAAAGGCAGAAAGCAGTGTGAAAAGTGACACAGAATTAGATTGCTCTCAACCAGCTACGGTCTAACAACCTTTTTAGGTCTCTCGTCTGAACATGTTCTCTTCTTAAATTTCAGCCATTAGCCAGTCCGAGGCATATATGACGGTATTATTGAATATTCCACTGCTAACAAAACCGTGAATGCGCCTGCTTTGCATGGTCACTTTTGAAGGTGTTCATCCACTTTGCACGTCCACACTTTATAGGATATATAGTAAAAATGGTGTGTTTTATTACTACAGAGAGAGGGGAACAAAACCACTTAATGTAACCCATAACAATTTCAAACACAGCTGCATTAGATTCCTCTGCCTCTCCAAAACTATGTCATACAGGTTGTGCAGAATGAAAGCTCTTTCTTTGTTTACTAAATTCGGAGAATCTTTAATATAGCCTTTTAGCCCGCTGCCAAGGGCCGTACCAGTTATTAAAGGCCCTGGTCCCGAGCTATAGGCACGATAAATGGGGCCTTTAATAACCGGTAAAATCGGAGACAGAAGGCTATAAGGCTTTTAGAGCATTCCGCCCACTAAGGGTAGAATGCTCCAAATTTAAAAGGGAGAAACATGAACAAACATTAGAATGTTTTACTCCTCGCTTATATCATTCATTTTAAGCACATAGCCTATTCATTGTCTTCAATGGAACTCTCAACATTCCAGTGTTTTAATCCTTTAGATTATAGTTGCTATCAGGTAAAGCTCCAGCAGAGATTATTCTCACATTTCATGTGTTCTATTTGCAGCAATACTCATGCACTAGCTTAAACTGTACATGGGTGAACTGTGGATTGTTAAAACTGAAATGCCTACCCAATCGTGGATTCCCCACATACATGCGATCCTAAACACATTGACCTAGTTTCCTGGGAGCTAGAATTATTGTGGTGCAAGAAGCAAACAAGATGTGCGTTTTTCAGCCCTCTAGAAAATATATGATTTTAGACTAATCATACAAGCATCAAGTGAGCCATATTTGTGACTGTCAAAGATACAAGCTAGATGTAGCACCTTAAGCACTGCACACAAAAACGTACATGTGTATCATCAGTGCATGTGAAGGCTAAATTAAACAAATTACATTGTCCCATTTCAGCTGAATGGCTCACCCAGCCCTGCTTTTGATTTGAACGGGTTAGTACAAATCCTTATCTTTTATTTTAAAAAGAAAGTATACAAGTCCCAGAACACAGAAGGAGTGATGCAGGATAAGTTGAAGTATTCACACTTGACCCTGACATCTTGAAGTGTAAGCCATCAGCCTCCCGTAAAATGATTAAATAAATCCAGAGCTTGGCACTCACTTTTTGCCCTTGGCAGGGCGTTTTAAAGGTAATCCGGGCTGTGTACTGGGCCTTTCCCGAAGCTTGTTGTGGTTGTGCTAGCCTTGATCACCACTGTCGAACTAGTGGCCTTCCTATGCCGAACTGACCTCCCAGGGGTGACAGCTATTCCACAGCTCGTCCATTGTTTCCGACAACTGCACTCTCACTGCAGATAAGCCCCCCCTCCAAATCTACAGCCTGAACACCACTGCCGCTGAAGCTCTCCTTCACTCACTTTTGTGTGTCATCAAACTAGTGTTGTCCGGTTTTGCATGTGAATCTTTTGTGGATTCACGTGCTGTGCATTATTCCACCATCCAGTGGTTGGGTCCGGAATTCTCCATTATGTTGTAGCCCTTCTCTTTTTTTTTTTTTTGGTTGTTATTTTGTTTTGTTTGGTGGACATCAGCAGCACTTCCATTTGGTATCCCGTGACAGTCCTGCTTCCGCCAGAAGCTTGCACCTTTGGTCACCATCTTCAGATTCCTTTTTTCCTGCTGTTAGGTCTGGAAGCCTGCCGAAGGATTAGCAACATAGAGAAGAAGTTTGGGAAGAAAATTCCAAGAAATCGCTGAAAAGTACACTGCAATCGTTGCCATCACTGACCGAGAACTTAAGGATGAAGATTCTAAATACAAAGTTGAATTTCCCCGTTCAGGGGGCTCCCTGAAGGGCCTGGATGGAGAAGACACTTTTCCAGTTTTGCAAGAACTGCCACGACAAGTTCTCACAGAAGGACAAGCACCAGGTCTGCAACCTTTGTCTCCCAGTCAAACATGAGAGTGAGGACTGCAACGCCTGCTCGGCCTTCATGTCGAAGACGCTGCGAGTAAGAGAGAAACAGGGACGTGCACATCACAGCATGCAGAGCCAGCACTATCCCTGAGGGACCTAGGCCACTCCAGTGAGGCAGACGATAATGTTACCGAAGAATCAGAGGGAGAGTCTTCAAATTGCATAGTAATAAAGTGCACCTTCAATTTACTTAATCACAGAAGTTGTATTCTCTATTTTCTTTTCCTCATAATGTGAAGCTGTTTCATGCCAGTCCTAAAACGTCCTGTGGCCCAAAGAAATAATGCCTATGGCTTTGTTCTGTGTGTTCAAGAAACTCCTTTGTGTTTGCTTCTTATTAAAAAACAATTATCATTTAAAAAAAAAAAGTCAAATGAGTAAAAGTGGCTGTGATCTCTGTGTAAGAAACTGTTTAAAGTGATTTCTTCAGCACATGTAGTGCATTCTAAGAATTCCCTGCAAAACATGTCATCTGAGAAGAGGGTTTTGGCCGTTTGTCATGGATGCTAGGTTGGCAGATCCTGTGATCACCCAGGGTTACCTCTACTTCACATCTTGAAAGATAAGAGTACCAACCACTATGCTAGTGCCCTAATACAATTAGGACTTGTTGTGGCACGTTGTGATATTGCCAAGAGCTAGAGGGGATCTAGCTCCCTGAGCAAGACTAGATGGCTAAGAGAAACAAACAGAAATATGCACTTAGAAAAGCCCATATAGCGATCCTCCAAGAAACAAAACAAACATTTTTGGAACTGTCGTGAGCATTTTTATATGCATGGCGGGCCCTAAACACAACTCCGTGGTGCTTTGATTGTGCAGGAAAGAGGGAAAAATGAGGTTATGGTCCATTAATGAGTATTCCAGATACATTGCCTGAAACATAATGAGAAGATACCTATTTTGTCTGGCGAATCTGCTCCTACTATACCTCTTGCTTTGTTTCGTCTCAAGTTCCAATAAAATGTTTTATAATAAAAAAGAAATAGAGACGAGCTTGTTGAGGTATGAATTGCGGCGCAACCACCCATGGCATGGCAGGACGCATGTGCTTCCTCCACCATCTTACCACTTGTGGAAAGTAAAGAACCCCCCCCCCCCCCCATCCAATAGAAAATAAACATGTTAAAAAAATAAATAGGTTGTGACAAAATAATTAACACTTTTCCAGGGCTATCAAATGCATATTGTCCTGTGCTTTATGCGCAAACCATCATGCAGCTACATAAGTATATTGAGAATAGCTTGTGCTCATTTGGCACCTGTTCTGTGAGTGCGCTGCATTAGTTATCTGCTGTGTCTGACTGTGTGCGATTGATGATTGCACTTCTACTTGTGCTGTATGTAAGGGACACTTGTATATTTGCTTCCTGTGTGATATCGGTTGTGTGAGTCTTAGTAAAGTTTCAACATGTATTTCCCTGTACAATATCCAAAATCATCAGCGTTGTCAAAGCTTTTATTGTGTCATTCTTTTCTCAAGTCACAGTGTGCAGAAAAGCTTATAAGCGAAATGGGCTTGTTCTAAAATGCAATAACTAGAACGTTTAGACCAAGTAAAATTCTGTTGATTCTTTTTTTTTGCATTCTGTTTCCAGATGTCACTGCTGTCTGCATTTTAGAAGGTTTCCAGAACCAACAGAGCATGCTATTAGCTGACAAGGTGCTTAAGCTCCTTGGGAAAGAAAAAGCCAAAGATAAATATAAGGTTAGATTGTCAGTTTATTTCTAAATATATGCATTTTTATTTATAACCAAGTGATACATCGTAAATGTTACGTCATATTCAACAATTTGTGGTACAGCGATTTTTACGTAAAATCATCACTCTAAATTTTACATACTATATTTTCATCATAAATAATACATGATCAAAGCACCTACCATGAAAACTTCACATGAGCATAACATCAGATGTTGTATTTAAAGATTCTAAAAACTCACTACACTTAATACACAATTTAGCTTTTGGTTTCCCTCCCAATGCCTTCGTCCTAAATCAGAGGAGAATGATTTTAGGCTGCAATCAGATATTGAACCAAGAAGGGACCCTATCGTTTTCACAGATATTGCTGTTGTATAGCAGATTGTCAGAAAAATTTGAATTATTTAGAGGAAATACAGGTGATTTTGGTTGCATGCAGCAGCTGGGAGTCGAACCTCACTGTCATGATTCTTGGACCTCTTTATCAGAATTGGCCATGGTTGTTGTAGCGTCTTCCCCAGCCGGGGTACCCGTCAATATCTATGCCACACTAAAGCTGTGTATTACATTTCTTTATTCATCTGTGTGTAACCGCAAACTCAACATAACTCCAGTATTGGATCTTTCCTAGATTTGCATGCTTGAGTCATTCACCGTTGTTGAGATGGGGATCCTACGGTACCTTTAGAAAAATAGTGCAATGACCGCTATAGACTGGAAAGGCCCTAGGCCCTTCAGTTCGGTAACATATCCTAGTTGTTTAAAAAAAAAAAAAAAAAGACTGAACCTAAGCTTCAGCCAATTAGGTCGCACCACCCTTCAGAACACTCCTGTGGGAAGCTCCAGTCTCTAGGATTTTCTGCTGCATGTCTTGTGAGGGAGTCTCCATTAAGCTCTGTTCATTTCTACCTGTTCCTGAGGTTTTTTAATTGCTATATATATATATATATATATATGTTCAATGGCATGTGTAGCTGCAGATACACATGCTATGCATATCGATTCCGACATCTAGTATTGGGCTCGGAGTGTTACAAGTTGTTTTTGTTCGAAGAAGTCTTTTAGAGTCACGGGATCGAGTGACTCCTCCTCTCAATTCCATTGCGCATGATCATCGACTCAATTGTTAGATTGTTTTCTTTCCGCCGTCTGGTTCGGAGATGTTTCCTCTCACTCTGTGGTTTAGATTCGGAAAACTTTAGAAAACCTTCCCTTTCGTCGGTATTGTATCGCTCGCGTTCTCCATCTAGCATCGAACCAGTAGTACGGTCGGAAAACCACTTTGTTCGCCCTTTGGGCCGCGTGTGCCTATCTTGGGCCTATTCGGCTGACCCCGTGGAGAGCCTGATGGATCGGACTCCATTCCGATTCTGTCCGCAGTGCCACGCTAAGTACCCATATACAGACTAGCATTTGGTTTACAACCTCTGCCTTTCTCTAGACCATTGGGAGGAAAACTGCAAGGCCTATCGATCGTTCCACTCGAAAAAGACTCTTAGAGACCGAAGAGCACGAAGGCTGGAAATGGCTTAGAAGAGCAGTGAACATTTCGGCGTTACCGAGGAGGAACAGACGCAAACAGCAGTCTCTATCCGAGATACAGAGTCGGAGCAGGAGTCCGAAGACGACAGACCCATCACAGCCAGCCAGCATGTGAGTACGTCTGCCCCTGCACCCCACACAAAAAACAACAGAAGGCCTTGGGTACACCATTGCCGGAAGGCCATGGTTCGGCCCGGAAAAAGACTGTCGGTGACGGACCCTCGGGTTCAGCACTGAAAAAGGCCACACCTCCGACCACTTCGGAGTCGACAAAAAATATGAAGGGCTCCATTTCGGACTCCGGCATAAAAAATTATTTTCGGAACGAAAATTAGAAAGACAGTTTCAGAGCCGAGATCCTTCCACAACATTTTTGATACCAAAAAAACATCAAACTTCGGAACCAAAAAAAGATAGGTTATTCATAGGAGCAAGGACTTTCCAAAAGACTATGAGAAAGCCATAAAACCTCTAAGGAAGAGTCGGCCGTTGAACCAATTCTGCAAATTATGGATGAGAGACAATCTAGGATACACATCCATAAAGAGACGGGGAGAATTATTACAGCACCTCCTCTAAAGATAAAGAGAAAGCTGGCATTCCGAGAGAAATTGGACACTGCACAGCCCCCAGCTAAAGTTCCAAAGCAAAAAGAGAAGCCAGCACTTCCTCATTCGTCTCCTTCTTATTCTCCGCACCTACCTACCTATCCTCACACCAGCCCTACACCAATGCATTCTCCAACACATTCTTTTGATTCTCAACAAGACATTGTTGATCCATGGGACCTTTATGACCCTGATCCCATCCCAGAGAACGACCCAAACACCTACCCCTCTAAACAATCTCCAACTGAAGATACTACAGTATACAATCAGGTTATAGCCAGGGCTGCAGCCTATCATGGGGTAACAATGCACACAGAACCATTAGAGGGAGACTTTGTATTTAATGCGTTATCCTCAACACATTCTAGGTACCAATGCCTCCCAATGCTACCAGGCAGGGTAAAGCATGCAGACCAAATTTTTTATGACCCTGTGAAAGCAAGGATAATCACACCTAGAATAGAAAAGAAGTATAAGCCTGCACCCTCTGACCCTGATTACATCACCCATCAGGTGCCTCCTGATTCAGTAGTAGTTAGTGCTGCACGAAAGAGGGCAAATAGCCAGCCCTCAGGAGATGCACCCTCTCCTGATAAGGAGAGCAGAAAATTTTACGCTGCAGGAAAGAGTTGCATCCCAAGCAGCAAACCAATGGAGGATAGCTAATTCACAGGCACTACTAGCCCGTTATGATAGAGCCCATTGGGATGAAATGCAGGATATCATACAGCATCTCCCAAAAGAGCACCAAAAGAGGGCACAACAGGTAGTAGAGGAAGGGCAAGCTATCAGTAACAACCAGATAAGTTCTCCCCCTGATGCGGCTGATATAGCTGCAAGGAGCGTGAAAACAGCAATTACTATTCGAAGACATGCATGGCTGCACTCCTCTGCTTTTAAACCAGAAATCCAAGAAGCTGTGTTAAACATGCCTTTTGACAAGAAACATCTTTTTGGGCCAGAGGTGGACACTATAATAGACAAAATGCGAAAAGGGTTGGATACAGCCAAGGCAATGGGTGCTCTCCATTCTACACCATATAGAGGGTCATTGCGTAAGCCTCAGTTTCGAGGAGGTTTTAGACCACAATCCTCAGAGGCATCAACCTCGCAAGCAAAACCAACTTATCAAACCCAGTACCAGCGAGGTGGGTTTAGAGGCACATATAGAGGACAATACTCTAGAAATAGAGGTAAATTCCAAACCTCTAAACAACCAGCAACACAACCAAAACAGTGACTTTCCTCACTCCCTTCCATTCCAGATATCTCCTGTGGGGGGGGGGGGGGGGGGGAAGAGTCTTCAACAGTTCCACGCACATTGGAAAAATATCACCACAGACAACTGGGTGTTATCAATTATCCGCAATGGCTATTGCCTAGAATTGATAAACACTCCTCCAACTATTCCACCAAGGTATCACAAATTAACCCCAGAACATACAGTTCTATTACAACAAGAGGTTCAATCTCTACTACTCAAACAAGCAATAGAATTAGTTCCACAGTCCCAACTAGGAACAGGAGTTTACTCACTGTACTTTCTAATTCCCCAAAAAGATGGCACCCTCAGGCCAATATTAGACCTCAGGCCCCTAAATCTCTACATCCTATCAGAACATTTTCACATGGTAATTCTGCAAGATGTTATCCCACTGCTACAAAAACAAGACTTTGACAGCCTTAGACCTCAAAGATGCGTATTTCCACATACCCATCCATCCAGCTCACAGAAAATACCTCAGGTTTGTTATACAAGGAAAACACTACCAATTCATTGTTACCTTTCATCATAACAACACCTCCAAGGGTATTCACAAAGTGCTTAGCAGTACTAGCAGCTTACCTAAGAAGACAACATATCCATGTCTTTCTATATCTAGACGATTGGCTAATAAAATCAAGCAATTGTACACAATGTCAAAATCATACATGTTAAGTGATAGAAACTCTGCATGCCCTAAGGTTTTCTATAAACTACCAAAAGTCACACCTTCAGCCAGCACAAATACAACCGTATTTAGGTGCTATCCTAATTACTCAACTAGCTCTAGCGTATTCAAATACACAAAGGATACAAGCTTTTCAAAATATAATTCCACTTACACAATCAAATCAACAATACACTGTAAGATTTGTCATGAAAATACTAGGAATGATGGCGTCTTGCATTGCAGTAGTCCCAGATGCAAGATTAAACATGGGGCCCTTAAAACAGTGCCTTGCACAACAATGGTCACAAGCACACGGTCAACTTCAAGATCTAGTGTTGGTAGACCGCCAGGCACATATGTCCCTTCAGCGGTAGAATGGCAGCAACTTAATCAAGGGGCGGTCATTTCAAGACCCTGAGCCTCAGACAATCATTACAACAGATGCATCAGTGATCGGTTGGGGAGCTCACCTAAACAATCACAACATTCAAGGGCAATGGGATGTCAAACTGAAACAGCTACACACAAACCATTTAGAGTTATTAGCTGTGTTCCTTGCCCTCAAAGCTTTTCAGCCTCTTCTCAAACAGAAGAATGTTCTTATGAAAACAGACAATATGACAACCATGTATTATCTCAAAAGCAGGGAGGGACACATTCATCTCAACTATCCCTTCTAGCCCAAACAATTTGGAAATGAGCAATTCACAATCAAATTCATCTATTAGCACAGTACATTCCAGGGATAGACAATCAGTTGGCAGATGTCCTCAGCAGAAATCGCTAACACACACACACGAATGGGAGATTCACCCTCAAGCACTTCAAAAGTACTTTCAAAAGTGGGGAACACCAATCATAGGCTTTTCCCCCTCTCCCACTCCTTCCATTTCTGGCCAACAAATTGCATCAAACTTCACTCAACATGATACTCCTAGCACAACATGGACACATCAGCCATGGTACACAACACTACTAGATCTATCTGTGGTGCCTCACTCTAAAATCCCATGTAGACCAGATTTGTTAACACAAAACAAAGGTCAAATCAGACATCCAGACCCCAATGCTCTCAAACCAGCAATTTGGCTCTTGAAATCATAACATTTGGATATTTAAAACTCCCATCAGAGTGTATGGAAGTTATTAAACAAGCACGTAAACCTACTACGAGACAGTGCTACTCAAATAAATGGAAAAGATTTGTTTATTATTGTCAATCTAAAACCGTAGATCCTCTTACAGCATCAATACAAGACAGTGTATGTTATTTACCTCATTTGCAAAAATCAAATTTAGCTTTTTCCTCAATAAAAATACACCTTACTGCAATTTCTCCATATTTACAAACTATTCAACATAGCTCTTTATTTAGAGTTCCTTTTATTAAAGCTTTTATGGGAGGATTAAAACGCATCATTCCACCAAGAACACCACCAGTTCCAACATGGAATCGAAATATAGTACTTACCTGACTTATGGGACCAACTTTTGAACCCATGCACTCTTGCCAAATTCAGTTTCTAACATGGAAAGTTGCCTTCCTTATGGCAAATACTTATTTACGAAGAGTAAGTGAAATACAAGATTTTACTCTTGAAGAACCTTTTTTCCAAGTATACAAACACAAAGTTGTACTAAGAACAAATCCAAAATTTCTACCAAAAGTAGTCTCACAATTTCACATCAATTATCAGTGGAACTGCCAGTCTTCTTCCCACAGCCACTCTTTGGCAGAAAGAGCTCTACATACATTAGATCTCAAAAGAGCTTTAATGTACTACATAGACAGAACTAAACAATTTAGGAAAAGAAAACAACTTTTTGTAGCTTTCCAACAACCACATACAGGCAATTCTATATCAAAACAAGGTTTAGCAAGGTGGATTGTTAGTTGTATACAAACATGCTATATAAAAGCAAAAAGACATCCTGTACTCACTTCTAAAGCGCATTCTACAAGAAAGAAAGGTGCAACAATGTTTTTTTAGGAAACATACCAATAGCCGATATATGTAAAGCAGCTACATGGTCAACACCTCATACATTTACTAAACACTACTGTGTATATGTTTTCTCACAACAAGAAGCCGCAGTAGGACAAGCTGTCCTTAGAACATTATTTCAAACAACTTGAACTCCTACAGGCTAGCCACCGCTATTTTGGGAGGACAAACTGCTTTGTAGTCTATGCATAGCATGTGTTTCTGCAGCTACACATGCCATCAAACTGAACATGTCACTTACCCATTGTACATCTGTTTGTGGCATGTTGTGCTGCAGATTCACATGCACACTCTCTCTTCCCCGGAAGCCTGTAGTCGTTTAAGTTAATACATTTATACATATATATATATATAACTTTTTTCACCCTCTGCGGGAAAACAATCTAACAATGGAGCCAATGACCATGCGCAATGGAACCGAGAGGAGGAGTCACTCGATCCCGTGACTCTAAAAGAGTTCTTCGAACAAAAACAACTTGTAACACTCCGAGCCCAACACTAGATGTCGGAATCAATATGCATAGCATGTGAATCTGCAGCACAACATGCCACGAACAGATGTACACTGGGTAAGTGACATTTTCTATATATACTGTATATATGTTCGATGGAATGTGTAGCTGCAGATACACATGCTGTGCACATCCCGCCATCTGGTGTTGGGCTCGGAGTGTTACAAGTTGTTTTTCTTCGAAGAAGTCTTTTCGAGTCACGAGACCGAGGGACTCCTCCCATTTCGACTCCATTGCGCATGGGCGTCGACTCCATCTTAGATTGTTTTTTTTCCGCCATCGGGTTCGGACGTGTTCCTTTTCGCTCCGTGTTTCGGGTCGGAAAGTTAGTTAGAATCTCGGAAAAAACGTCGGTATTGTTTGCGTTCGGTATCGGGTTAGTTACAACAGATCGACACCGAATTTAGAAGAGTTCCGGTGGCCCTTCGGGGTTTTTTCGATCCCCCCTCGGGGCCTGGTCGGCCCGGCCACGTGTGAATTCAAGGCTGATGGAACGGACCCCATTCCGCTTCTGTCCAAAATGCCATAACAAGTATCCGTATACGGATCAGCATCTGGTCTGTAACTTGTGCTTGTCCCCAGAGCACAAGGAAGATACTTGTGAGGCCTGTCGAGCGTTTCGGTCCAGAAAGACGTTAAGAGACCGAAGAGCCAGAAGACTGCAGATGGCGTCAACGCCGACAGAACAAGAGCGTTTCGAGGAAGAAGAGGAAGCTTTCTCTATCCACGAATCGGACTCGGAAGAGCTCGAGGCCGAAGAAACGCCGAAAACCGTGAGTAAGACGTCAAAATATAAGACTCACGAGAAGTGAACAAAAGCCCAGGGGACGCCACCGCCAACAGGCCATGGCTTAACCCAAACAAGCGGTGACCGAGCCAAGGCACCGAAAAAGGGCACGCTGGTGTCGAAGTCATCAGACTCCAGTCGAGATACCGCCACACAGCAATCTCGGACCCGAGACATCAGCTCTGAGAAATTTCGGCACCGTCACAGCGGCACCGAACAAATTCGGCACCGAGACACCACCACGCCGAAAATTACAAAGGTTTCTTCGGAGCCTAAAAAGACCTCCGAAAAAGTTTTGGTTCCGAAACATCCAGCCTCGGAGCCGAAAACAGGTTCCTATACAGAGGAACAAGGATTGGCCTCCCAAATGAAAAAACATAGATTTGGAGAGGAACTTCAAGCTGTAGAGCCAGACTATACTCAAAGGAGGCTCCACATTCATCAAGACACAGGGAAGATAACCACTCTTCCTCCAATTAAAATAAAAAGAAAACTTGCCTTTCAAGAAAAGGACAAGGAGCCACAGGCAAAGGTGGCAAAGAAAACAACTCCACCACCTTCTCCACCACCATCAGTGCACACATCACCAGTAGCAACTCCTCCACTGATGCACTCCCCGACTCATACTGCCATGAGTCAAGATGATCCCGATGCATGGGACCTTTACGATGCTCCAGTATCGGACAACAGCCCAGACTCGTACCCTACCAGGCTGTTCCCTCCTGAAGACAGTACATCTTACACACAGGTGATCGCAAGGGCAGCTGCTTTCCATAACGTCACCTTGCATTCAGAACCAATTGAGGATGACTTCTTGTTTAACACGCTAACCTCCACTCATAGCCAGTACCAAAGACTACCTATGCTCCCAGGAATGCTAAAACATTCAAAACAAATCTTTCAGGATCCGGTTAAAGGCCGAGCCATAACTCCAAGGGTGGAGAAAAAGTACAAGCCACCGCCAACAGATCCTGTTTATATTACAACGCAGTTAACTCCAGACTCAGTAGTTGTCGGGGCAGCTCGTAAGAGAGCAAACTCTCATACCTCGGGAGACGCACCACCTCCAGACAAAGAGAGTCGCAAATTTGATGCTGCGGGCAAAAGGGTTGCAGCACAAGCAGCAAACCAATGGCGCATTGCCAATTCACAAGCGCTTTTGGCAAGATATGACAGAGCTCACTGGGATGAGATGCAACATTTGATAGAACACTTACCCAAGGAGTTCCAAAAAAGAGCACAACAAGTGGTGGAAGAAGGACAAAGTATCTCAAATAATCAGATACGGTCTTCAATGGATGCAGCAGATACGGCTGCAAGGACAGTAAATACTGCAATAACAATAAGAAGGCACGCATGGCTCCGCACGTCAGGTTTCAAGCCGGAAATTCAACAAGCCGTGCTAAATATGCCATTTAATGAACAGCAGTTGTTTGGGCCGGAAGTCAACACTGCTATTGAGAAACTCAAGAAGGACACTGATACGGTAAAAGCCATGGGCGCACTCTACTCCCCGCAGAGCAGAGGCACCTTTCGCAAAACACCTTTTAGGGGAGGGTTTCGAGGACAACCTACAGAAACCACAACATCACAAACAAGGCCCACTTACCAAAGCCAATATCAGCGGGGACGTTTTCGGGGGCAATATAGAGGGGGACAATTCCAAAGAGGTAGAGGAAAATTCCAAAGCCCAAAAAGTCCTCAAAATAAGCAGTGACTCACAAGTCAAACATCCCCATCACATAACACCTGTGGGGGGAAGATTAAGCCAATTTTACAAACATTGGGAGGAGATAACAACAGATACTTGGGTACTAGCAATTATCCAGTATGGTTATTGCATAGAATTTCGAGAATTCCCTCCAACAGTCCCACCGAAAACACACAGTATGTCGAAGCAACATATAAATCTAGGATTAGAAGTTCAAGCATTGCTCCAATAAGAGGCAATAGAATTAGTACCAAAACAAGAACTAAACACAGGAGTTTACTCACTGTACTTTCTAATACCCAAAAAAGACAAAACTCGAAGACCTATACTAGATCTCAGAATATTAAATACATACATCAAATCAGACCACTTTCACATGGTTACATTACAAGAAGTAATCCCACTGCTCAAACAACAAGACTACATGACAACACTGAATCTAAAGGATGCATATTTCCATATACCAATACATCCTTCACACAGAAAGTACCTAAGGTTTGTACTCCAAGGGATACATTACCAATTCAAAGTGTTGCCATTCGAAATAACTGCGCCAAGAGTTTTTACAAAATGTCTAGCAGTAGTAGCTGCACATATCAGAAGGCAGCAAATACATGTGTTCCCGTACCTAGACGATTGGTTAATCAAAACCAACACGCAAAAACAGTGTTCACAACACACAAATTACGTCATAGAAACCCTACACAAACTAGGTTTCTCAATCAATTACTCAAAGTCACACCTTCTGCCGTGTCAAACACAGCAATACCTAGGAGCAACAATCAACACAGTAAAAGGAATTGCCACTCCAAGTCCACAAAGAGTCCAAACATTCCAAAATGTAATACAAGCCATGTATCCAAACCAAAAGATACAGGTCAAATTAGTAATGAAACTCCTAGGCATGATGTCCTCATGCATAGCCATTGTCCCAAACGCAAGGTTGCACATGCGGCCCTTACAGCAGTGCCTAGCATCACAGTGGTCACAAGCACAGGGTCAACTTCTAGATCTGGTGTTGATAGACCGCCAAACATACATCTCGCTTCAATGGTGGAACAGTATAAATTTAAACCAAGGGCGGTCGTTTCAAGACCCAGTGCCACAGTGCGTAATAACGACAGATGCATCCATGACAGGGTGGGGAGCACACCTCAATCAGCACAGCATCCAAGGACAATGGGACATTCAGCAAAAACAGTTTCATATAAACCACTTAGAACTGCTAGCGGTGTTTCTAGCTCTGAAAGCATTTCAACCCATAATAACCCACAAATACACTCTTGTCAAAACAGACAACATGACAACAATGTATTACCTAAACAAACAGGGAGGAACACACTCGACACAGTTGTGTCTCCTAACACAAAAAATATGGCATTGGGCGATTCACAACCACATTCGCCTAATAGCACAATTTATTCCAGGGATTCAGAATCAGTTAGCAGACAATCTCTCTCGGGATCACCAACAGACCCACGAATGGGAAATTCACCCCCAAATACTCAACACTTACTTCCATAATAATCAAATTCAACCTTTACACGCATCTGCAAAAGAGATAGTAGGATACTTACTACATTTGCAAAAATCTAAACTAGCTTTCTCTTCCATTAAAACACATCTTACGGCAATTTCAGCTTACCTGCAAATTACGCACTCAACTTCATTATTTAGGATACCAGTCATAAAAGCGTTTATGGAAGGCCTAAAGAGAATTATACCACCAAGAACACCACAAGTTCCTTCATGGAACCTCAACATTGTCTTAACACGACTCATGGGTCCACCTTTTGAGCCCATGCACTCTTGTGAAATGCAATACTTAACGTGGAAAGTTGCATTTTTAATTGCCATCACATCTCTAAGAAGAGTGAGTGAAATTCAAGCATTTACCATTCAAGAACTATTTATTCAAATACACAAAAATAAAGTTGTTCTACGGACCAATCCTAAATTTTTACCAAAAGTAATCTCACCGTTCCACTTGAATCAAACGGTAGAATTACCAGTGTTCTTCACACAGCCAGATTCTGTAGCTGAAAGAGCACTACATACATTAGACATCAAAAGAGCACTAATGTACTACATTGACAGAATAAAACTAATTCGAAAGACAAAACAACTATTTATCGCCTTTCAAAAACCTCATACAGGAAATCCTTTTTCAAAACAAGGCATTGCCAGATGGATAGTTAAGTGCATTCAAACCTGCTATCTTAAAGCTAAAAGAGAACTGCCTATTACACCAAAGGCACACACAACCAGAAAGAAAGGTGCTACCATGGCCTTTCTGGGAAATATTCCAATGAACGAAATATGTAAGGCAGCAACATGGTCTACGCCTCATACATTTACCAAGCACTACTGTGTAGATGTGTTAACTGCACAACAGGCAACAGTAGGTCAAGCTGTACTAAGAACATTATTTCAAACTACTTCCACTCCTACAGGCTGAACCACTGCTTTTTGGGGAGATAACTGCTTATTAGTCTATGCACAGCATGTGTATCTGCAGCTACACATGCCATCGAACGGAAAATGTCACTTACCCAGTTCGTGGCATTAGTCGCTGCAGATTCACATGCGCCCACCCGCCTCCCCGGGAGCCTGTAGCCGTTTAGAAGTAGATCTTAAACATTTGTACATTTGTAAATCTATTACTTGAAACTTCATTATGTACATACGCATTCACTCCATTGCATGGGCACTATTACTAGCATACACAACTCCTACTTCACCCTCTGCGGGGAAAACAATCTAAGATGGAGTCGACGCCCATGCGCAATGGAGTCGAAATGGGAGGAGTCCCTCGGTCTCGTGACTCGAAAAGACTTCTTCGAAGAAAAACAACTTGTAACACTCCGAGATATATATATATTTTCTACTGCCAGCAGCTTCAGATCTGACCTTTAAAATGTCAGAAAAAACAAAGAAAGATCTTTCCTGACCCTGTTGAACTTGTGGCAAGAAGAGGCTTTATTCTGATAACTCTCATCGAGATTGTATTTATTGCCTTTGCCCTTCCAATAAAGCCAAAGACTAGAAGGTGTGGCTTACCTTTTCCTCAAAAACCTTAAGACTGAGAAGGGAGGCTGCTATTATGGCTCCATAAACTTAATACTAGAAAGAAGCCTCTTTCAGATGATAACGTGGATTCCTAATCTTCCTCAAGGAAATTTAAGAAAAGAAAAAGAGAGAGGGAGAGAAAAGAAATCCTCTAAAAAGGCCCATCTTAAGTCTTAGAGAGTGCAGTCCATCTGATTTCTGTGCAGGTAGAGCATACTTCTAAAAACAAACTACAGGAGTAGAAAGAACCACCCTCCTTGCCAATAAGACCTGAAAAATCCAGCTCTGGGCCTTCTACTCCTCCACCTCAAATTCTCCAAGTTTAAAAAAATGTTATTGGTGCTGTCTATGGAGAGATTGTCGTCTACGACGACGGTAACCACGCAGTCTATGGTCACATCCTCCTTGACAACGATCACCTCGGTGACAACTCAAGCTCCAGTACGGTTGACGCTAAAGTTAATTCTGGCTTTTTGATGATGACAGTCCCATTGACTGCGAAGTGAGCCCCAACGGCTTCTTCAGTGAAACCTTCGTCAAAGACCTGGATGATTACCTTGTCAATGACCTAATCAACAACTTTGTCAACTAGTGAAAAATCTAAAGAAAAACTGCTAAAAAATAGCCAAAGATTATCGGGCGAGAGCATATACAACCCAGTAAAGTGCCACCTTTAGTGCCCAGCCACCTCTTTGATGAGTGTAGGAAGTGGGCTCTGTATATACTATCTCAAAGTAAGAGATAGTGTGAACAGAGTCCAAGGGTTCCCCTTAGAGGTAAGATAGTGGCAAAATTAGATAATTCTAATGTTCTATTTTGCGGTAGTGTGGTCGAGCAGTAGGCTTATCAGAGGGTAGTGTTAAGCATTTGTTGAACACACACAGGCAATAAATGAGGAACACACACTCAAAGACAATTCCAGGCCAATAGTTTTTATATTAAAAAATTGCTTTACTTAATTTATTTTAGAACCACAAGATTGAATATTTGCAGTAAATACATAAAATGCAAGGTACTCCACACAAGTAAGTAAGGAACTTTGAATTAGAGCCGTAACATACACAGTTTTATTTAAAATGGCAATAAGCTATTTTAAAAGTGGACACTGCAAAAATCAACAGTTCCTGGGGGACGTAAGTATTGGTTAGTTTTTCAGGTAAGTAAGGCACTTACAAGTTCAACTTCCTGGGTATAGGCAGACCACCGTTGGGGGTTCAAGGCAACCCCAAAGTCACCGCACCAGCAATACAGGGCTGGTCAGGTGCAGAGGTCAAAGGGGGACCCAAAACACATAGGTGCCTATGGAGAACAGGGGTGCTCCGGTTCCAGTCTGCCAACAGGTAAGTACCTGCGTCTTCGGAGGGCAGACCAGGGGGGTTTTGTAGAGCACTGGGGGGGGGGGGGGGACACAAGTAGGCACACAAAACACACCCTCCGCGGCCGGGTGCAGTGTGCAAAGCAGGCTTCGGGTTTGTAATAGAAATCAATGGAGGGACCCTGGAGTCACTCTAGCGGTGCAGGCAGGGCACATGGGGGCTTCTCGGGCCAGCTACCAACTGGGCTAGGCAGAGGGTTGCCTGAGGGTCACTCCTGTACTGGGGATCGGTTCCTTCTGGTCCTGAGGACTGTGGTTGCAGTGCTTGGTCCAGGCGTTGGGTTCCTTGTTACAGGCAGTTGCGGTCACGGGGAGCCTCTGGATTCTCTGCATGCGTCACTGTGGGGGGTCATCTCTGGCTACTCATGAGGTCGCAGTCGCCTGGGAGTCCTCCCAGTAGTGTTGGTTCTCTCGAGCTCGAGCAGGGGGCGTCGGGTGCAGTGTGTGAAGTCTCCCGCTTCTGGCGGGAAGAGTCAGTACTTTGAAAGTTGTTTGAAAGTTGCAAAAATGTTGCTGTAGGGGAACAGTGCCGCTGTTCTCTGGAGTTTCTTGGTCCTTCGGGTTTCAGGGCAGTCCTCTGGGGCTTCAGAGGTCGCTGGTCCCTGTCAGATGCGTCGCTGTGCAGTTTTCTTTGAGTCTAGAGACACGCTGGTAGGGCTGGGGCCAAAGCAGTTGTCGTCTCCGTTGTCTCTGCAGGGCCTTCAAGTCAGCAGTCCTTCTTGTTTCAGGTTGCAGGAATCTGATTTCCTGGGTTCTGGGGTGCCCCTAAATATTGAATTTAGGAGTGTGTTTAGGTCAGGAGGGAAGTAGCCAATGGCTACTGTCCTGGAGGGTGGCTGCACCCTCTTTGTGCCTCCTCCCTGAGGGGAGGGGACCACATCCCTAATCCTATTGGGGGAATCCCCCTATCTCAAGATGGAGGATTTCTAAAGGCAGGGGTCACCTCAGGTCAGGACATCTTAGGTGACTCCTCCTTGTTTTTCTTATTATCTCCTCCAGCCTTGCTGCCAAAAGTGGGGGCAGTGGCCGGAGGGGCGGGCATCTCCACTAGCTGGAATGCCCTGGAGTGTTGTAACAAAAGGCATGAGCCTTTGAGGCTCCCCGCCAGGTGTTACAGTTCCTGCAGGGGGAGGTGAGAAGCACCTCCACCCAGTACAGGCTTTGTTCCTGGCCACAGAGTGACAAAGGCACTCTCCCCATGTGGCCAGAAACGCGTCTGGTTGTGGCAGGCTGACAGAAACTGGTCAGCCTAGCACTAGGAGTCAGACTGGTATTCAGGGGACATCTCTAAGATGCCCTCTTGGTGCATTTTACAATAAATTCCACACTGGCATTAGTGTGCATTTATTGTGCTGAGAAGTTTAAAACCAAACTTCCCAGATTTCAGTGTAGCCATTATGGAACTGTGGAGTTCGTGTTTGACAAACTCCCAGACCATATACTCTTTATGGCTACCCTGCACTTACAACGTCTAAGGTTTTGCTTAGACACTAGGGCCATAGTGCTCATGCACATATGGCCTCACCTGTGGTATAGTGCACCCTGCATTAGGGCTGTGAGGCCTGCTAGAGGGGTGACTTACCTATGCCACAGGCAGTGTGAGGTTGGCATGGCACTCTAAGGGGAGTGCCATGTTGACTTAGTCATTTTCTCCTCACCAGCACACACAAGTTGTGAGGCAGTGTGCATGTGCTGAGTGAGGGGTCTCCAGGGTGGCATAATACATGCTGCAGCCCTTAGAGACCTTCCTTGGCAACAGGGCCCTTGGTACCAGGGGTACCATTTACAAGGGACTTACCTGTGTGCCAGGGATTTGCCAATGTGGGAACAAAGGTACAGTTTAGGGAAAGAACACTGGTGCTGGGGCCTGGTTAGCAGGGTTCCAGCACACTTTCAATCAAAACTGGCATCAACAAAAGGCAAAAAGTCAGGGGGGTAACCATGCCAAGGAGGCATTTCCTTACAATGAGGATGATTCCAATGATGAAGGTCCTTTTGGTGTTGCGCAGTCTCTCGAACTGCATGTCAAACACCAAGAAGATGATGAAGAATATTATGAACAAGGCTATATTATCCTCGAGACCAATTTCATCAGCTGTATCAGGAGGAAATGGCATGGCTACCTAGATTGCTAGTCTCTGATCTACAATATATGATGGCAGACTACTGAAAGCATTTTCCACCTACATCACCTTTGCCTAGGCAGACTCCGCCATCTTCAAAGACTCTACCTTAGCAGCGTCAACTCCTCAAACACCACAACCGTTACCTCCACCTTTATCTACGAGACATACTCCACAAACAATTCCCCTCTAGAATTCATCATCTTCAGATGATGAGAAAGGAGGGTGAGCTGTGTTTAGATCATAATGAGTGGGATGACTATCTTCTATCAACACTATCATCTCCAACGCTGCCTCCTACAGATTCAACTCCCAAGGATATAGGGGATTTACATCATTTTATGGAGAGAACTGCAAGAATGTTCAAACTCCTCATGCCTACAAAACAGTGTTTTCTCTACGATTTCAAGGAAACCTTACGAAGGAGCATCAGGGCTATACCCACTGTTGACTATATCTGGGTTTAAGGGCATCAAAACTTTGAAGAATTCAGCCATAGTAGCTGCTGTGTTACAATGCCTGGATAAAACACATAAGGCCCTAGAAAGTTCTCCTGCATGTCTCACTGGGAATCCTAAACCCGATTCCATGATCACCCAGGCAGCCCATTGTTGCTCGAAAAGCCCTTCAGCACCTATATCTGCAACACTGGACAGAGAGGGTAAGTTCCTCAGTAACAATAGAAAACATGTTTCCTAAATGTCAGCACGTACAGTGCTGGTAGCAAGCTCTCTGGCTGTTCTGGGGAGATCCGATCACCAGATGTGGTCAGATATTGCTCCATACATCAACAAAGTTCCTGATAAAGTAAAAGCTGAAGCCAAAAAAATATTGCAGAAAGGAGAGCAGACTTCACCCAAGATTATTTGTTGTGCAATGGACATTGCCAACACTGGTTCGTCAGCTAGCAGGAGAAGCATTTCTAAGGAGATTGGGCTGGTTCAAGGGCACCTCCTTTAGGGATGTTTATGTTGCACTCTACTTCAGTGTAAAGGATTGCCAGTGAAGTTGACCAGTACTCTGGATCGGTCTTAAATATTGCCTGAGGAAGGCCATTGGGATCAGGGTCACCATCCCTACGCCCCTCCTAATTACTTGGGAGAATGCCTTAGCGCTGTATCCAATGTCGTTTCTGACAGAGGTCCTTAGGACTTGCAGGCTCCTTCAGGTAAGTCTTGTTTAAAGATGTTGGACAGGTAATCCGACCATTTATTTTTGGGAATTGATGAACAATTAATTACTCTTGACTGCCGGTCAATGCAGTTGACTGTTGCCCAAAAGGCTGTGGAATTTTCCATTTTTTAACTATAGAGCAATTCAAGTCAGAAGTTGTCCTCCATCTTAATGCGCTCACGCCATACCTGACTTTGGACACGTCCATTCTGTTAAAGGACCTTTTTTTATTACTCTGAGTTACTGCCTCAGTTCCTTTCTTAATTTTAAAGTTTTCCCTTCTAGACTTGATGACACCAAATGTTTTTGTGTTGATGATTGGCTCATAGCAGAGCTGAGTGAAGATAACGAAATTAGAAAGGTGGCCCACACTTCCACTGCAGGCTAGTTCTGGAGTGTTGCAGATTGAAACAGGGTTTTTATCTTTTCACACAGCCGCGGTAATGAAGACTGAACAAATCGGATGTTTTAAGTTGGTAGATTCAATACTTCCTAGTTCAGTGACGACAGGCAGGAAGTGTGGGGCATTCAAGTCCAGTGCTATCTGTTGGTATGAGTGATCGCTGTGGAGAGTAGTCTTGATTTTAAATTTCCTCACATGTGATAACAGGGGAAGAGACACAGCCAAGTAGTCTATTATATTTGTAGCCTTTGTGCTATAGTGGGTATAGCTAGGCAGTATGTCATCTTTGGTTCTCCCATTTAAAACCCTCATGCTCAAATACTCTAATGCCTCGACCATTTGTTTGCCCATTGCGTCCGATCTCTTCCTTATTGGTGGAAGTTGAGGCAGAACTGACCATAGAGCGTTTTCAGCTGCCAATTGCTCATCGGGTTCAGGAGTGTGAATTAAGTGGGCATTGAAGTCGCCTGTCATTAGAATGTCCTATGTTGGGTGTGCGCATCTTATCTCTTCTTCTTTATTCAGTAATTTCTCAAAAAGCAGGGTTTTCCGACGTTTCTGCGGATGAGCATAGACATTAAAAATTTCAAGAGGAGTTTGTCGGTTGTCCATGAAGATGAGTTTGAAGGCTTGTATATCGTTTTTTGAGAATGCCAGTTGCTCTGTTGTAGCATGTAGCGCTGTGGAGACATACGTGGCTAGACCTCCACTTGACCTGCCCGATTTGTTTGATTTTTCGGCACTGACATGGTGTAGTGTGTAACCTCCTAAGTGAACCGGGTCTAATAGCTATGTTTCTTGCAAAATGATTATAGTATAGTTGCAACTGTTTACTATTGCAAATCCGTCTGTAATAATGGTTTTTGCTCCAGCGATAATCCAGGACATAATGATAACAGCAGACCCCTGTTCCATATTTTCTGCATTGTAATTGTTATGTTAGTTGCTCCTTCTTGAGTTTAAGATGTGAGCCATCCACCTCCGTTCGTCCTGAGCGTTCTGTGGTCATGGGAGTATCGGCATGTTGCTTTGAGCAGTTGGGGGGGCCATGTGAAGTTTTTTGGTTGACCTCTACCCTACTGTGCTGCTTCTTTTCCGACTCCGTTGTATTCATCTCCAGTGCGTATTCGTGGGCCTTTAAGTCTGATTGATGGTTTGATTTTTCCATAGAACTGGACAACAGGAGGAGAGGGTAGTGTAGTCTGGACTGTTCTGACAGCAATATTACCCATGCTTCAAATTGCATTTTTTCGTCGATGATCGATGTAACGATTTCCCTTGTTCTCCAAGTAGTGGATGTTTGCTCTGGCCCGTACTGGTCGCTGCTGGAGAGGAATTTCACCGACATCAAGTCTGTAGATACAATCTTCTGAATTGATGGCAACGCAGCGAACAGCCTCAGTATGTTGCCCTTGTTCAAGCAGTTTTGTTGGCCCCATGATGTATATTGTGGCGTTTGAATGATCTGCCTTGATTCCCAGCCATTATCCAAGTAATGGCTGTGCTGAGGTTGGAGAGAGTAATCCGTGATTCCGTGTGGCGCTGGCTTTCTCGACTGATCACCCTCTCGCTGTTTGCTATTTGGGCCCGTCATAGGCATGTCCACTTGACTGGTCTTTTTTTGTACTACGGTTGTAAGAGTTTGTGTATTCTGAAACGTAACTTTTGTGGTTGTTAGCCCCTGTTCATTACTAATTGTTAGCACCCTAGAGGGGTAGTTCAAGTTTATACTTGTTTCCTAAATAGTTTCCCAACGAGCGATCTTCGTGCCGGACTGTGGATGCTTTGCTAAGGGGGATGGTTTGCTGGACTGATGAAAAGACTGTATTTGTTCCGCATTCTGCTGTTCCGTGAATGTGACTTGGCTCTCGGCTAATTGCCCGTTGTTCCAGCTGGACAGACAGCTGTGAATTGCAAGAAGTCACCTTGTGTGGCTGGCCTTGGATGCACTGACTGTCTCGGATTCCAGAGAGACAGATTGGCCCCAGTGCCACTGTCTGCGAAGCTTCCTTTAACTTCGGTACTAATGCCACTGGCATCCCTGGAAGATCCTGCACGGACAGTTGGGTAACTGGTTGAACCTCAGTTTTTTCGCTACCTAAATATCCTAACATGTTTTCTGGTGCAGATATTGTGCACCCCTGACCTGAAGTCACATCCATGTGCTCTGTATCCCTCCGGTCCGGACGGTGTAAATTTATCTGAAGTTGTTCCATCGGCTGGTGCACTTTGTGCTTTGCAGCTATTGGCGAGGCAGCAGATTGTATGTCGTCGGAGATTAACTGAACTGAACCATTAGCTGCCCCTGCCCTTGTAATTTTCGCATAATTTGAAACCTGGAGATTTCTTGAGGAACCAGAGATCCATGCTTGTGGCTTTGATTGTGCCGAAAATATGGGGTAAAAGTTGCCACTACTGTCTTAACTATGTTTTTTTCCTTACCTTTCTGGCTCGTTTTTTTTGCCTTTTTTTTATTTGTCAATGCTGTTTTTCCCATCTGTGTAAATTCGTCTGAACAATTTGAGGTTGTCGACGCTGATTTTTCCATCTGTGTCCCCATTGTTTTGGCATGAACAGCGTCTGGAGTGCCTGAGGCTACAGGGAGCCTGCTTTGTGCTTTTGGGTCATCATTTGCACAGAAGGTTGTGCCCTGAGCATTTGCCCCGTTTTTTTACTGGACAGCTTTAGCTATAATCTTTCGTTGGCATTGCTCAGAGTTTCTTTTGCATAAGCGCCGAGTGGGATAGTCCTTGTTTAGGATTTTTGAGAGTAAAAGTTTTACTTTTATTTCTTTTTTCTTTTTTTAACATGTCAAAATATTTGGTAGTGTACTCAGTTTTTGGATGATCGGTCCATATTTGCAGGGATCTTGCTGTTGATCCACATTAGCCTTTGGAACAGGTGGCCAGATGACCAACATATCCAGTTTTCAATTAATATCTGCAGTGTGAGTGGCCATAACATTCATTAGGTCAATTTGTAAATCTAGTTTGTCCGATTGCAGGTTAAGGATTGTCGTTGAAGTATGACGTCATTTAGAAGAGAGGCGTGTAGCCAGATGAGATCACCCAACTTGCAGCTAAAAAAATCACCTGAAAGATAGCTTCTAGGGAGAGATTCGCTGTTTCTGATGCTGCCATCTGGAGGGCTGCGGTTGGTGGCTGGATTATCCAACTTGCTAAGTTCCATTGCACCTATATCTTGTGATACGCTCATGTCACTTGAGACTTCAATGATCGAGTTGGAAACTCTTTCTTGTTACAGTACAGCCGGACTTTGATTAGCCTTCTCCGACAGTTGTGGTGGGCTCAGGTACTGTTCTTTAGTGTTTGACAAGTCAAAAGTTTTCAGGTCCAATGCCTCAACTAGGGCTTTGTCATTTGTTATGAAAATTGACTGCAGCCAAGTGTCTTCCATTTTTCCTGTAGATGCATTAATGCGGATGTCCAAGCACTCGTTGGCCCCCTGTATGGCAGGGCTTGACCGTAACATGGGAGTCCACTATTGGCAAGTTCTGGCAAACACGGGGTCATTAAATGCCTCCGTCAGGTTTCCGAGAGTGACTGGAAACGGAGTGTTGCATAGATTGACTGTCATGTCCTGTTACTGGTCACCTTGAGGAATGTTTTTGCGCCGGAGCATGAACCTGAGCCGTGATCAGGGTGCTACACACGTGAAAGTTCTTATGCGCTGTTGCGTTACTCATATCCTGGGAGCTATTTGGTTACTTGCGGAATAAGTTTACGTTGTAAACTACAGTGGTTTGCTCCTCTGAAGCCTCCTGAAGGGGCAGTTCCGGCACAAAATGCTGGGTTGAGGCTGTCGGGAAAATGAAAGTTCTTGGTGAGTATTTATTACCTGATGCATCCTGCCACATCTGTACTGAACCCAATATTTGCGGGACCAGTGGGTTTGGAAGGCCCTAAGTGTTGTCAGGATTTGAAAAAATGGCAGCAATTGGATCTTTTAAAAATGCAAATTTATTAATGCTTCCTGGCTTCTTAAGGTAGACCTGAAGAGGAGTAAGAGGCCGTGCCAGTTGGTCAAGTCTGCTGTTTTGGGCTCCCGGTGCGGGACATTTCCTTTGCTTCCTTCTTTGGGGCCTAGTTTTGCCCTCCGTAAGAACCCGACTCAACCAGATCTCATGATGGCTTGGGGAATCTGTCTCAGGTTTTTTTGATAACTCACACTCCACTTGTGCATGGTATCTTGATGATGTTGGAGGCAAAAAACTGAGAGATCTTTAACTCTGGGACAGGAGATGAGCGGGGCATTCAGGTCACTCACAACCCACACCCAAACCAAGCTGGGCCACTTCCGTGTGGACCTGGTGCACTCGCTCTGAGGCTGTTACCTGGAACAACCACACTCTCCTCTGATGCATGGGCCAGTCGAGGAATCCCTTCGCAAGGTCTCCTGCTGAATTGTCCGACTTCTGGTCTGGGGGAGGGAGCGATGCTTTGTAACCAGGAGTTACAAAGGAGTCCCTGAAGTCGCCTAGGAGCTGTCCCTCGACAGTCGTCGGATTGCAGACGAGTCAGTGGCCAGGAGGAGCACCAACAAGCACAAGCAAATCCACCTGGAGCTGTTGGAGATTTGCAGAGCTGACGAGGACCAGCAAGGTCCTGGGGATTCGACCCTTGGAGGGAAGTCCGGGCTGACCGTTAAAAGACAGAAGATCTAGCAGGAGCAGTCTGAGCCCCAACAAGCAACCCACTGGTAGCGGGCACAGTAAGTCGCAGTGAGGCCAAGGAAGCACACCTGAGGAAGAGTCCCACGTTGCTGGAGCAGCAAAGAGGCGAATGTACTTGGAGAGGTAGAGTGCCGGAGGCTACTTGGAGCCTGAAGATCCTCAGAGCAGGAGTCCACAGGCCTTGGTTGCTGCAACCATTGCGGTGTACAGGGATTCTGTCTTGGAGGAAGAGGCAAGGACCACAGGGAGGACTCCCCGGTGACTGCGAGCCCGTGAGTAACCAGAGAAGTAACCAGAGAAGACCTCCCTGAGCCCCCACAGTGACGCCTGCAGAGAGAATCCAGAGGCTCCCCCCTGACCGCGACTGCCTGTAACAAGGGAGCAGACGCCTGGAAGCAACACTGCACCTGCAGCTCCCAGGACCTGAAGGAACGAACTTCGATGCAGGAGTGACCCCCCCCAGACGACCCTCTGCCTAGCCCAGGTGGTGGCTGTCCCGGAAAGCCCCCCCCCCTGTGCCTGCCTGCACCGCTAGAGTGACCCCCGGGTTCCTCCTTTATTTCCCATCTAAAACCCGATGCCTGCTTTGCACACTGCACCCGGCTGCCCCTGTGCCGCTGAGGGTGTGTTTGGTGTGCCTACTTGTGTCCCCCCCAGTGCTCTACAAAACCCCCCTGCTGGCAGACTGGAACCGGAGCACACCTGTTCTCCATAGGCGCCTATGTGTTTTGGGCACCTCTTTGACCTCTGCACCTGACTGGCCCTGAGATGCTGGTGTGGTAACTTTGGGGTTGCCTTGAAACCCCAACAGTGGGCTGCCTATGCCCCAGGTCTGAGACTTGTAAGTGTTTTACTTACCTCCTAAATCTAACCTTTACTTACCTCCCTCAGGAACTGTTGATTTTTGCACTGTGTCCACTTTGAAAATAGCTTATTGCCATTTTTACAAAGACTGTATGTGATATTGCTTTTATTCAAAGTTCCTAAAGTATCTAAGTGGAGTACCTTACATTTAAAGTGTTTACTGTAAATCTTGAACCTGTTGTTCTTAAAATAAACTAAGAAAATATATTTTTCAATATAAAAACCTATTGGCCTGGAGTGAGTCTTTGAGAGTGTGTTCCTCATTTATTGCCTGTGTGTGTGCAACAAATGCTTAACACTACCCTCTGATAAGCCTACTGCTCGACCACACTACCACAAAATAGAGCATGAGAAGTATCTACTTTTGCCACTATCTTACCTCTAAGGGGAACCCTTGGACTCTGTGCACACTATTTCTTACTTTGAAACAGTAAATACAAAGCCAACTCCCTACACCAGCATTGAAAGGGTGCATGCACCTTTTCACGCAGGCTGCAAATGGCAGGCCTGCAGACAGTTTGCATGGGCTCCCATGGGTGGCATAATACATGCTGCAGCCCAGAGAGGACCCCTGGTGTACTGAAAACAGCCTAAACACACTGGCAACATGCAAAAAGTGGGGGTAAACCATGCCAAAGAGAGAACTTTCCTACACACTCTGCTCATCATCATTTTTGGCCCTTCCGCAAACTTCCTCCATATGATGTTTTCTCTTCTTCGCTTTTGGAAATCTCTGTGGGGACCCTTGACTGGATTTAGCTTGTGGTTCCATCTCTACTCAGTGCCACACCTTTTGCGGGGTCCCTGAGGGGGTCATCACTCGTAAACAAACTGAATATCATAGTGGTTTGACGGCCCATTTGGCGAAGTCATCGTTTAGCATCAGTGAACGTAGACCTCTGCTTTTGGACTTGCTTTGTAAAGTCTGGGAAGATCATGACCTTACTGTGGACATCTGGGTAGATAAACTTTGTCTCTAGCCCAGGCAAATATATGGTCATGGTCATGATCTCTATAATAGACGAGTTTAACCACTACTGTGCATGGCAATGCGAGCGGGCCGGGACTCTCTGGGTCTGCCTCGGGGCATAGCCTGGGGAAAGGCCCTCCAGGGCCACTTCCCTCTTCATTCAACGTTCCAAGGACGACAAGGCGAACTTCCCTTCTGTTCACTCTGGGAGTTCAGTGACCCGAATATTAGTCCTCCTCAACCTGTCTTCGCTGTGTTCTGCTCTGATTTCTAGTGTCCGCACTTGTTCTCCATGACAGTGAGCCTCCCTCGCATAGCCAAGACATCCGGGTGTATATCTGTCACCGTCCGCTCTACAGTTGTGACTCTCTTGGTGAGGTGCCTATGGTCATCTTTCAGGATACTCAAATCCACCCCCAGTGTATCGATCTTAGTTTCTAATGTTTCCCTAGTAGCAGTGATGACCTGCAGTATGTCCTTGGGGCTGGGTCCCTCTGACCGACCTGCAAGCCAGGGCCTCCACCGGCCCACAGGGTACAGGTCAGAGATGTCACGTGCACCCCCCGGCCTCCAGAAATAGGGGCCCCACCTACCATGCCCCCGGAGGGGGTCAAGTACAAAGTCGACTGTTGATGGGACAGGAGGCAGGGGTACCTCACAGATTTAGTCTCTGCTTCTGTGAAGAGGTCTCCGCAAGGAGACCATGTCGGCCCAAACTTTCCATCAGCTGCACAGCTCGCCTGCTGGTTCCAGCACCTCTGCTGTGGCCCCTCTTCACGTGTGCTGTGTGCTCATGTTTGCCGGGGTCACAGAGCCGTCAGGCTTATGTGTGCCCGTCGGGCCCCTCACCGTCTTCGTCAGAGCAGGGGGTCTTACAGGGTGCCCATCTCCCTGCCGGGCTGCCACCCCAGTTAATCTCTCTTCATCCCCCACTCGGAGTGCTGTTATTCACTAGCATGGGGCCCTACTCGGTGTACTCTCCTCCATCGCCGCCATCCTGAATGCATCACACCAGCTTGCCAGGAGGTCCGTCAATGATCCCTTTCTAACATGATGGGGTATAGAAAAAGCACAGCAACAAGACTCTCCACCTCGAAGGGCTCAGTAGGGGGTTCGAGACACTACCTGGGGTTGATATAGCAGCAGGATTACTTCAGATGGGGGGTGGGGTCACCGGACAGGAGCAGGAAAATCTACGTCCACCGGTATCTGCATCTAGCCACACACCCCTTACGCTTTATTAATTGTTGCCTCCTCCTTAAGGATGCCCATCCTGACGATGTGCACAATCCTTAATCACCAACCTTTCCAGAAAGCAGTAAAAATGTCTCTTGCCTCAAGTAACAAAGATGCACGCTCATAACTGTAGCTCATTGACAAATCACAGTTCCTACAGTAAATGTAGACTGACCTTTACTTACCATGGGTGCACACATTCAATAATCTCTAAAAATTAAATGGCATTACTCATCGCCAAGAAGCTATCTAGTAGAATATATTTTTCTCTGTAAATATTTCAGAACCAATTCTTGATTTATCTCATGCCTTACCTAACCAGAAAGTGTTGTTTGTACTGATTCTTTGAGCGGGCTGTAGGAACCTCATTCTCCTGATGTGCGTTCCCGCTGGACACACTTGTTCACCTGATAGTGCAGAGGCCTTTTTTTTCTTTCTTTACAGCTTCTGAGATTGTAGCCACAAAACCAGAAAAGTAATGGGAAGGAGTAGACTTCTTAATTGTATTAATTTTTCCTTGTTTGGGCACGTCATTTGAGCAGCATTTAAACTGAGCATCGTCCTATACATCTGCTTCATTACCAAACGCACTGGACTTTTCTCAACATCCTTGTATTTTCCTTTTCAATTTCAGAACCGTGAGCCCCTCATGCCGTCGCCACAGTTCATTAAATCATATTTCAGCTCTTTCACCGATGACATCATCTCTCAACCTTTGTTAAAAGGGGAGAAGTCCGACGAAGACAAGGATAAGGAGGGTGAAGCAGCAGAAGTCAAAGAAAAGTGAGTATTGAAATGGAAGTTGTTTTACTGATGCTTGCATTTTGATTGTAAATGGACATCTGTTTTAAATATTCTGGTCATCCAAATGAAAGTTTCAGATATTTTGATGTTTACTGTGCCAATTTGAGTGTGGTAGCCTAGCAGTTATGTAAGGATTGAATTTGCATCATCAGAATGTAGTGAGTCTGTAAATTGTAAGTTTGCATCATGTGCTGTTGTAGATCATATGCTGTCCCCTCTCCTTCCAGCTAATGTTTTTTTTCCAGTTTGTGTTATTCAATTTATTTAACCTGATAAAACAATCAACCATCATGCCATACCTAGGCTGTATGATATTATGGCTAGAAAGAATTCGGTAGGCAAATCAAGTATACATTTGTCTGTCAGGGATCTCGCGGTTAGTACGCATAGTTGAGTCGTTTGACATTTACGGGAGTGCATTCCCATCCTCAACCCTCCCCTTAGGCGCTCTCTACTTGGGACTCTGATAGCATTTCAATCCATTTCTCACGTGTTAACCCCACTCCTCCAAAATCTTGTTAAATTTCTTAGGGTATCCTCTTGCTTTGTAGATTGAGTCTTCGGCCTGCATACACAAGCGTCCACCTAGCCACTCTTGGCGGAAATGTACTGTTCCATATTTGGACTATGTCTCTTTTCACCACTTCCAACTAGTGTTGGGTACTACCTGTATTTAGTTCTTCCCTACAAGGAGATTTTTAGTTGTCTGTAGATGAAAAACCTTTATCTCCAGGTTCCTCCCTTGTAGAACAGTCTGTTTATAACTTTTTTGATGGGATCAATTCTATCCTTCCGCTGTCACCTTTAGGGTACTAAATATTTCTTTAAGCACTTCATCAGAGTGCATGTATTTTATGGTCTCCCCCTACCCTGCCCCCCTTTCCATGAGCAGTCCATATTGCCCCACCCCAAGTTCTTCGTTTTGGAGGGCTTAGCCAGTTCCATGTGTTGCCAGCCCTCTCTGCTTATAAAAAAAAAAAACGACATTATAGCAAGTAAAAATGTTTTGTTTTATTTTATGTCTCCAAGTGACATTTGACATCTTTCATTGGTAAATAGAAATAAAGGAGATGGCGTACATGGTTGGTAACGCCTGTATGTGTGCACACATAATGCGTGCACACACCTCCTGAATGTCACTTCACCAGTATGGAGCTTTTTATTTTTTAGATTATACTTCATATATTTATTTTTAGATTTTTAACGATGCTGTACTGAATTGCAAAAAGCATTGGCAAAAGTCCGAGATATGAGACTGGCTTTTCAAGTGCTTATTCCTGTAACAAATGCTTTTGCTTTAGAGTTAACTCGGGATACCTCTCCAAAAGCACTAGGACGCAGACTCCCCCTCAAAAAAATGTCCCCCTCTTTTTGTATTTGTTAGTGTTATTGACTGCTTGGTAAGCAGCTGTTTGAAAGGCTTTTCGACATCTGAAGGTCAGGAACACCAACCACTGTCAACATGGTACTTAGTGCACCATCCCAGCAGTCTTTTGGGGGCTGATGAATGGACCACACACCATTTAGTTTTTGCTGCAGCTGAAATGGCAAATTCCCGTCATCAGACCAAAATCGGGTCTGTAACGCTTCCTTTCAAAGGACTATAATTAAAGTACCTTCACAGTTTATCGAGCCTTTCGACCCAAGAATAATATTTGGAACAGAAGGTGGGAAACACAACTCCATCATGCAGCACCAAGGCTGATTCTGCTACCATAGTTGTTGCCATAGACATGTATGGCTAAGAGTCTGATGAGCAAGGTGAAATGTTCAATATCCTGTTCGGTCGTTTGGAGTGAAGTGCACATTATTCATTGGAGGACTCTGGAGGCCAAGCTCCAGGAACACAGTAGACACTTGGGCCCAAGTGTTCCCCTCAGTTTTACTCTCTCAGTATTGTGGATTGCCCCTTCCAATGCCACACTCCACAGGACTCAACCCCACCTGCTACTGAGAATTGTCCAACTGCGTATTGACCTGGAAAGGATTTTTTTTTCTCATCAACTGTTTTGACTGATGAGGAATGGTCTCATATGCTGTGCCATGTCTCTTCCGAGGAGCCACCTATAAAAACAAAAACCTTGATATCCACATTTGTGCCGACTGAAGACATTTTACATTGACAAACTCCTTAGATGGAGGAGACTTGACACCAAAACAAGTCCAGAAGAATCTCAAGTCCCAAAAGAAGTAATTGATGCCAAAAGACTGATGTTCTAAAAGGTTTCAAATCCCTTATCAGCACATGAAGATGAGTTTGAGCTTTCCATACAGAGTAATTCCAGTGCTTGCCAACAGACAATTCATATTGCTGTAGACACTTGTATGGTGTAGTGACACAACCCCCCACTCACAAATGCACTTCTCAAACACCACATTAGAAAAGGAGTTGGCTTACTTTTGAAGAGACTATCTGTGTACATTTCTTAACTCTAGCTCTTGCTTTACTGTCGGCAACTCACCCGGAGAGGGAGACTTAGTTTAGACCCACTGTCTCCTAATCCGGAACCACTAGGGTATAGATGACTCAGATGTGTGGCATAGGTATGGGGTTGACCCCAGGATGATGAGACATTGGAACCATACACTGTGCAGGTGTGTTCATCTGATGAAACAAATGCATATCATGTGGTTATTCTCGAGGCATCACACCAGTCTAATGTGCCTCTGCAAATTAAGGAAGAAGATTACTTTCTCATAGGAACCTTCATAGACAAACCGTGATGTGCTGATGCTTAAAACAGTAATGTAGATTTGAACAGACAATTTGAAAAATCCTTTAAAAATGAGGTATTTAATGCCTAGAAAACTGCGGCAGACCAAGAATGCACCACATGACCAACTGTTCATCATGGTCCATATTCTTCCAGATTTATTAGTAGTGCATACAGCAAGAAAATGTGCTTAATGCAGGGATCATTGTTACTCCACCACCAGAAAAAGACAGTAAGGAGCTTGATGCTGTTGGTTCTTCAAATTAGTGGTGCATTGCCAATTCTCTATACTGGTGATATATGATGGATATCGTTTGGAGTAGATGGATTAGCTCTCACACCATCTATACGATTGCAAATGAAAACTAGTTCAGGAAATTGTTTAGAAAGGCTCAGTGATTTATGTGCTAGCATTTGTTCTATATTGGATGCTACAGATAATCTTGTGGCAAATCAACACACTTGCACACATCAAGTGGGGTTTTATAGTGGTATATCAATTTTAGGAGCTCTTAGGTTCTTGCTTGGTTGCGCATTTTGGTGTTCCATCCAATTGTTCAATAATGTCGTATTGCTGTTCTGTTTCACAGTAGGCACTTATTTGGACTGTCAGTAAACACCATGCAGGAAAAGCAAAAACAAAAAATAATAGACACAGAGACTGACACGGTTATAGGCTCCACAGAGACTGACAAGTCTATAGGTGCTTCAGAGAAATATAAAATTCATTTGTTGTTATGAATGCATAAGACTTTCTCCTAAGAGCAGAGCTGCCATGCTCATGGTACATAGCAGCTCTTTATGGCACAACATCTGCAGCATTATAAACAAGGACCATTCACTTGTGGATCCTTTAGAAGCAATGGTAGATCCAGTCCTGGAGACAGTGGGGCTGTTGCAACAAAATAGAGACTTTCTATGTGTGCCTACGAGGAAAAAACACCTGTTGAGTGAAAACTGATATTTTACCTTAGTCATTGGAAGTCCTTGACCTCAGACAAGTGGATACTTGATATCCCAAGGAAATTGTCTCAGATTTCACAGATTACATCATATCCCAAGGATGTTGTCTCAAATTTCACACCATGCTTCCCATTTGTCCATCAAGTCATTACAAGAACAACTAACTGCATCTTCCTGTACTGTTAAATGAGGTTTCTTCCTTATTTGCGAAAGAGGGGCATAAAAACGGTGCCTGTACAACACCAATGACAAAGGGTATGCTCTGTATTTCCACATCCCCAAGAAAGATAACCCTTTTTCAAACATCATCAATTTGCGCCTTCTGAACTGCCCCATAACCACCATTGTCTTCAAAATGTCCATGCTTCAGGAAGTTCTACCTCTCACCTAGCAGGGTTATCACATAACATATGACCTCAAGGATGCCTACTTCCACATTACAACCCAGGCACATACCAGTACCTAAGATATGTGGTAAATAGAATACATTACCATTCTAAAGTCCTAACACTGGGGGCCACTTTTATCTATGAATGTTCACAAAATGTCTAGCTGTTGTAGTGGTGAGCCACAGTCGCAGACAATTTTTTTTTTTTTTTTTTTAATTATCCCAATGATCGGCTCAGTGACTCCCACACACCGTCTTACCAGCATGTATGAAATCGTTTCCTTCTCAACCAGAAAAGCTTTACTGTCATCCCAAAATATTTTGCTTTAACCTACAACAGATTAAAATCTTTTTTGTTTCCATGTCAAATTCAGTGACTGCCAAAGCTTATTCCATGCCAAAGTTTGCCAGGGCTTTCCAAAGAATTCTTCCCGTTAAGACTTCACTTACTCCGACAGTGAGAATGATAATGACATTGTTGAGGATGATGACATGCAGCATTGTGTTTGACAGTAATGCTTGATTACACATGCTTTTTCATGGGTTTTGGTACATCTCAGGATTCAACACACATTGTTGTGCTGAAACAGATGAGACCTTTTACTGGACAGATCACTCCTAAACTCACCTCTGAACACCATGCCTGATGCATCCATTACGAGGTGAGAAACATGTATAGCTTTCACAATTCAGGGTTAATGGTCGCCTCAGGAGCATCTCCACCACATAAGTGTGTTGTAATTGCTGGTATTGACCTAACACTCAAGGCTTTTTGGATGAGCTTTGCAACATGGTAATCCTAGTAAAAACAGACAAGACCACTCTGTGGTACACGTCTGCCACCCTACCTGAGACAGTGGCTGAATGTACTGTCCTTCAGCCGAGGGCTTAAAATCATTCCTGTTTAAATAACTCATAGATTACAAACTATCTAGAACTCTGTCTTTGTTCCCATTGCTGAAATGACCCATGCTGCTTGGTCTGTTCCACTTAACCTCCATTCCCCTTCCCCATACTTTATATTTTCAGATAACATACCTCCGTGAGCCCAACCACCAACCTCAGCGCTATGGGAGGGCTATGGTGCTGAAAGGTTAAGAAGTTAAAAAAAAAAAAAAAAAAAAACTCCTGATTACTCTTTATCCACCAGCATTCTCAGATTAATGTGGTGCTGTTGCACTATATAAAAACATCTGTTAAGATACTTAATGTAGTACATTCGGAAAAAAGCAATGCATACACTCGCAACAGCTCTCCATTATAGCACAGTCCAATTGGCACTTGTCGGTACCACATCACATACACTTGTTAGTTAATGTCTTGCCCATAGTGGACAACGATTGACTGCTCTCCTGAGTAAACACTGTTAAGAAAAGCGCTAATGTGAGATCCGCTGTCACATTCTGTGACTATACTTTTTGCTGTTAGTAGACCTCAACAAAAGAAAGGCTTCTAACGCATGCAAATACCAAATTCTATAACATATTCTCCAAGCATTCACATGTACTGTCTGAAGAATGCTGTTTGGATAAACTGGTCTTGGACATTTGCTTATTATTTTCCCATGCTGCCATTGATCCTTTTTGTTGTGTGGATTAAATAGTCACGATTGGCACTCTTTCTCCTACCACTAACTTGGGATGAGAAAAGAAGACCACCGAGGATAAACACTGAACATAGTGATAACAAAGGCCAGCATCTTTTTTTAAGTTTAATTTTTATTTTTTTACAAACGTTATTGAATTTTCGAAATTGGCATTTGTCCATGTACAGAGGCAATATACTCAACAAGTCTTCTGCTGTCAACATGCATCTCATCTCCCATATCTTTGTTGAAATAAAATACAGAGATTACGGACTATTTTTTGCGCTTAGGAGAGAAAACATTGACATATCCCAAACAAAGCCCCTTCCCAGTTCCCAACAATAACTGTATCCAAGGGGGTAGGAGATGTGGTGTATGCTGTTGCAAGTTACAATGTATAATATAACCCTTCAAGCGACAAACAACTTGTTAAAGGTAATTATGGTTTACCTTACTTTTGTTTCCAATATAAATTGTGTTCCCACAAAATGTTATTATGAATATTGCAGACTTTAAATTTAGCTGGAGCCCCTTCATTTCTGGTTGATCTCTCTGCTGTGCTTCTACAGGTTGCTCTGCAGGCTCCCCTATATTTTCCATTTGTTAGGTTTGACATGGGTTGAAAATATTGCTTGTACTAACTGTAAGAAGCTGGCCCTTTATGTGGTATGTGAATACCATGTAAAAGGTCCAGTGGTTCCTCAGTGAGTGGAAATGGCTTGCTATGCAATCCAAAGTGCTCTGTATAGGGGTAGTGTGATAGAGCAGCCTTAGGCTTAACACAGAGGAGTGCAAGTTATCTACAAATAGACAAGTAGTCAATTGATACACACGACTCAAAAAGGAGATCTATATCAATTTATAAAAATAGCTGGTATCTTCATATATCATTAGGTATCAGAGAAAAATCATCAAATAAGTACGTTTTTGAATAGGAATTCTATTCACTTTAAAAAGTGGACTCTGTACAATGTCTGACTTCAACAATGTTATCCTTTGGGAGGGAAAACAAGTTTCTTAAACAGGTAGAGCACAGCGACTTCCAAAACCAGTCTCCTGGGGTTAAGGTGAGTAGTGGGCAAGGTCCAAGACAGTAACCACAGTACACCCTCAGCAGCACGGATGTCCGGGTGCAGAGTGCAAAACAGTGTCTGGTGCCCAACGTGGTCCTGTGGAGATCAGTCACTGTGGAAAAAAAAGCTACAGGCTCTGGCCAGGACGCCAGTCTGGCAGAACCAACAGCGGGACTCAGGCCTCATGATGCTCGGGCACAGGTAGGCACCTTTGCTCCTCTTCTCCACGACTCAGAGGCGATGGGTGCAGAGGTATCCTTAGGTTTATGCTTTTTCTGACCGGAGCGGTCGCTGGTCGAGAGAGGTTGCAGGTATCGTCCAGGAGTCCAAGAGGGTTGAAACCACAATATGCTCTGACTCTGGAGGGCCGGGGAACCTTGTTGACACCGGTGGTCCACTTCAACTCGGGTCGGAGAAGGCGGATGCAGTGGTGACTTCAGGTGTCGGGTTTTGGTGGTTCCATAGGCTTCAGAGTCCCTTCTTTTGGAGTTTGCTGGAGAACAGGTCTGCTGTTCATGGGAGGTCTTTAGACTTTTTTTTAAGCCAGACATTCCTCCCTGGTTTTTTTAATCATAGCTGCAGGATGAGTCGACTTTGGTGCAGATCTCAATGAGGGATGCAGACAGGCCGGTGGGGTTGGTATCAGGTCAGCTGCTTTTTTTCTCCTCTTCTGCTGTTGTGGCTCTTTGGTGCCTTTAGTCTTTGTAGGTCATCAGGATCTGCTTCTCTGGGGCTGGGGTCTCCCCTAAATACTGAATTTAGGTGTGTGCAGGGTAGTAGCCAATGGGCTACTGTCTCGTGGGGTCACTACGCCCCCTATATGACCGCTTCCTGTGGGAAGTGGGCATAACCCTGTCACAGAATTCCTAGGTTTACCAACTCAAAGATGGCTACCTCTGAAAAAGTGTGTCCTCTACCCAGCCCACTTTAGAGGTGGCACTAGCCTGGAGGTGGCACGCCTACCTGACTAGCTAATTTTCCCACCTATCCAGGTGCCAAATGGGCTCTGGACAGGGGAGGTAGCTTCCTCTCATGTGAGGGGAGCCTGATTTTCATTTTCAAAGGTAGCAGCTCTTTGAGGCTCTTCTTAAGAAGGCTAATCAGCAAGTCATTCTGTGGGAGGGGGTGTTACACCCTCTTCCCAGACAGACTTTTGTTCTGGGTCTCCTGAGAGCAAAAAGCCGGAACCGTGTCTCAGGTAACAGGCTGGTAGAAGCCAGTCAGTGAACGCACTAGAGGGTGCTAGGCTTTCAGGGGGCACCTCAAAGGTGCCTCTGTGTGCATGTATTGATACATCCCACACTGGCATCGGTGTGGGTTCACCAATACGAGATGCTTGATACTAAACATCCCTATTTTCAGTGATCCCTCATGTAGCTTCAGAACTCGTATTAACCAGTTCCCAGCACATGTATTTAAAATGGCTTCCCTAGTCACTTACTATGTCTGAGAATTGACAAAGACATAGGAGGGGCATATGCTTGTGCAGATATGCCTGCACATGTTATATAATGCACCCTATCTTGGGAAAGTAAGGCCTGCTAGAGGGGTGACTTACATATATTGCATGCAGTGTTAGGGGACATTTCTCTTTTGTCTGCACCAAAACACGCAGCCTGCAATGGCAGCCGGTCATGTGTTTGGTGAGGGGTCCTGTAAGGAAATGCCTCCTTGGCATGGTTACCCCCTGACTTTTTGCCTTCGCTGATGCTATGTTTTGAATTGAAAGTGTGCTGAGGCCTGCTAACCAGGCCCCAGCACCAGTGTTCTTTCCCTAACCTGTACTTTTGTTTTACACAATTGGCACACCCTGGCATCCAGATAAGTCCCTTGTAACTGGTACCCCTGGTACCAAGGGCCCTGATGCCAGGGAAGGTCTCTAAGGGCTGCAGCATAGCTTATGCCACCCTGGGGACCCCTCACTCAGCACAGACACACTGCTTGCCAGCTTGTGTGTGCTGGTGAGAACAAAACGAGTAAGTCGACATGGCACTCCCCTCAGGGTACCATGCCAACCTCACACTGCCTATGCAGTATAGATAAGTCACCCCTCTAGCAGGCCTTACAGCCCTAAGGCAGGGTGCACTATACCATAGGTGAGGGCACCAGTGCATGAGCACTGTGCCCCTACAGTGTCTAAGCAAAACCTTAGACATTGTAAGTGCAGGGTAGCCATAAGAGTATATGGTCTGGGAGTCTGTCAAACACGAACTCCACAGCACCATAATGGCTACACTGAAAACTGGGAAGTTTGGTATCAAACTTCTCAGCACAATAAATGCACACTGATGCCAGTGTACATTTTATTGTAAAATACACCCCAGAGGGCACCTTAGAGGTGCCCCCTGAAACCTAATCCAACTACCCGTGTAGGCTGACTGGTTCTAGCAGCCTGCCACACTCGAGACATGTTGCTGGCCACATGGGGAGAGTGCCTTTGTCACTCTGTGGCCTGTAACAAAGCCTGCACTGGGTGGAGATGCTATCACCTCCCCCAGGCAGGAGCTGTAACACCTGGCGGTGAGCCTCAAAGGCTTACCCCCTTTGTTCCAGCACCGCAGGGCACTCCAGCTAGTGGAGTTGCCCGCCCCCTCCGGCCACGGCCCCACTTTTGGCGGCAAGGCCGGGGGAGATAATGAGAATAACAAGGAGGAGTCACTGGCCAGTCAGGACAGCCCCTAAGGTGTCCTGAGCTGAGGTGACTCTAACTTTTAGAAATCCTCCATCTTGCAGATGGAGGATCCCCCCAATAGGGATAGGAATGTGACCCCCTCCCCTTGGGAGGAGGCACAAAGAGGGTGTACCCACCCTCAGGGCTAGTAGCCATTGGCTACTAACCCCCCAGACCTAAACACGCCCTTAAATTTAGTATTTAAGGGCTCCCCTGAACCTAAGAATTTAGATTCCTGTAACTTACCGAAGAAGAAGACTGCTGAGCTGAAAACCCCTGCAGAAGAAGAAAGAAGATACACCAACTGCTTTGGCCCCAGCCCTACCGGCCTGTCTCCTGCCTTCTAAAGAAACCTGCTCCAGCGACGCTTTCTCAAGGACCAGTGACCTCTGAATCCTCAGAGGACTGCCCTGCTTCAAGAGGAACAAGAAACTCCTGAGGACAGCGGACCTGCTCCAAAAAGACTGCAACTTTGTATCCAGAGGAGCAGATTTAAAGACCCCTGCAATCCCCGCAAGAAGCGTGAGACTTGCAACACTGCACCCGGCGACCCCGACTCGACTGGTGGAGAAACAACACCTCAGGGAGGACCCTCCGGCGACTCCGAGACTGTGAGTAACCAAAGTTGTCCCCCCTGAGCCCCCACAGCGACGCCTGCAGAGGGAATCCCGAGGCTCCCCCTGACCGCGACTGCCTGACTCTAAAATCCCGACGGCTGGAAAAGACCCTGCACCCGCAGCCCCCAGGAGTGAAGGATCGGAACTTCAGTGCAGGGGTGACCCCCAGGAGGCCCTCTCCCGTGCCCAGGTGGTGGCTACCCCGAGGAGCCCCCCCTTTGCCTGCCTGCACCGCTGAAGAGACCTCTAGGTCTCCCATTGATTTACATTGCGAACCCGACGCTTGTTTGCACACTGCACCCGGCCGCCCCCGCGCTGCTGAGGGTGTACTTTCTGTGTGGACTTGTGTCCCCCCCGGTGCCCTACAAAACCCCCATGGTCTGCCCTCCGAAGACGCGGGTACTTACCTGCTGGCAGACCGGAACCAGGGCACCCCCTTCTCTCCATTGAAGCCTATGCGTTTTGGGCACCACTTTGAACTCTGCACCTGACCGGCCCTGAGCTGCTGGTGTGGTGACTTTGGGGTTGCTCTGAACCCCCAACGGTGGGCTACCTTGGACCCCAATCTTAACCTCGTAGGTGGTTTACTTACCTGCAAAAACTAACATTACTTTACCTCCCCAGGAACTGTGAAAATTGCACTGTGTCCACTTTTAAAACAGCTATTTGTGTTTTATGTGAAAAGTATATATGCTACTGTAATTATTCAAAGTTCCTAAAGTACTTACCTGCAATACCTTTCAAATGAGATATTACATGTAGAATTTGAACCTGTGGTTCTTAAAATAAACTAAGAACAGATATTTTTCTATAACAAAACCTATTGGCTGGATTTGTCTCTGAGTGTGTGTTCCTCATTTATTGCCTGTGTGTATGTACAACAAATGCTTAACACTACTCCTTTGATAAGCCTACTGCTCGACCACACTACCACAAAATAGAGCATTAGTATTATCTCTTTTTGCCACTATCATACCTCTAAGTGGAACCCTTGGACTCTGTGCATACTATTCCTTACTTTGAAATAGTGCCTACAGAGTCAACTTCCTACATTGGTGGATCAGCGGTGGGGTACAAGACTTTGCATTTGCTGGACTACTCAGCCAATACCTGATCACACGACAAATTCCAAAAATTGTCATTAGAAATTGATTTTTGCAATTTGAGCTATTTTTCTAAATTCTTAAAAGACCTGCTAGGGCCTTGTGTTAGATCCTGTTTAGCACTTCTTTTAGAGTTTAAAAAGTTTGTGAAAGTTTGAATTAGAACCTAGAACTTGTTTTAGATTCTTAAAAAGTATTCCAACTTTTAGAAGCATAATGTCTAGTACAGAGATGAATGTGGTGGAACTCGACACTACCCCTTACCTCCATCTTAAGATGAGGGAGCTACGGTCACTCTGTAAAATAAAGAAAATAACAATGGGCCCCAGACCTTCCAAACTACAGCTCCAGGAGCTGTTGGCAGAGTTTGAAAAGGCCACCCCCTCTGAGGATGGCAACACAGAGGATGATGATAGTGACTTGGAGGGAGATTCCCCCCTACCAGTCCTATTTAGGGAGAACAGGGCCTCTCAAGCCCTGACTCCAAACATAATAGTCAGAGATGCTGCTTCCCTCACAGGAGGGACCAACATCTCTGAAATCACTGAGGATAACTCCAGTGAAGAGGACATCCAGTTAGCCAGGATGGCCAAAAGATTGGCTTTGGAAAAACAGATCCTAGCCATAGAAAGGGAAAGACAAGACAAGACAAGAGATGGGCCTAGGACCCATCAATGGTGGCAGCAACATAACTAGGGTCAGAGATTCTCCTGACATGTTGAAAATCCCTAAAGGGATTGTAACTAAATATGAAGATGGTGATGACATCACCAAATGGTTCACAGCTTTTGAGAGGGCTTGTGTAACCAGAAAAGTGAACAAATCTCACTGGGGTGCTCTCCTTTGGGAAATGTTCACAGGGAAGTGTAGGGATAGACTCCTCACACTCTCTGGAAAAGATGCAGAATCTTATGACCTCATGAAGGGTACCCTGATTGAGGGCTTTGGATTCTCCACTGAGGAGTATAGGATTAGATTCAGGGGGGCTCAAAAATCCTCGAGCCAGACCTGGGTTGACTTTGTAGACTACTCAGTAAAAACACTAGATGGTTGGATTCAAGGCAGTGGTGTAAGTAATTATGATGGGTTGTACAATATATTTGTGAAAGAACACCTATTAAGTAATTGTTTCAATGATAAACTGCATCAGCATCTGGTAGACCTAGGACCAATTTCTCCCCAAGAATTGGGAAAGAAGGCGGACCATTGGGTCAAGACTAGGGTGTCCAAGACTTCCACAGGGGTTGACCAAAAGAAAGGGGTCACAAAACCTCCCCAGGGGAAGGGTGGTGAGACAGCCAAAAACAAAAATAGTAAAGAGTCTTCTACAGGCCCCCAAAAACCTGCACAGGAGGCTGGGCCCAGAGCCTCTTCACAAACCAATTTTGGGTACAAGGGTAAAAACTTTGATCCCAAAAAGGCCTGGTGTCGTAGCTGTAATCAGCCTGGACACCAAACTGGAGACAAGGCCTGTCCCCAGAAAAATACCACTTCTAACTCCACTCCAGCTAAAACTGGAATGGCCAGTCTCCAAGTGGGTTCAACAGTGTGCCCAGAGCAAATCAGGTGTCACACTGAAGCTACATTAGTCTCTGAGGGTGGGGTGGATTTAGCCACACTGGCTGCCTGGCCTCCTAACATGCAAAAATACAGGCAGCAGCTCTTAATTAATGGGACAAGTGTAGAAGGCCTGAGGGATACAGGTGCCAGTGTCACCATGGTGACAGAGAAACTGGTTTCCCCTGGTCAATACCTGGCTGGACAAACTTATCCAGTCACCAACGCTGACAATCAGACTAAAGTACATCCCATGGCTATGGTAACTTTAGAGTGGGGAGGGGTCAATGGCCTGAAACAGGTGGTGGTCTCCTCAAATATCCCAGTAGACTGTTTGCTTGGAAATGACCTGGAGTCCTCAGCATGGGCTGAGGTAGAACTAAAAACCCACGCAGCCATGCCGGGTATCCCTGAACTGGTGTGTGTCAAGACAAGGGCACAGTGCAATGCTCAGGGTGAAAAAGTAGAGCTGGAGTCTGGAAAAAGGGCCCAGCCTACCAAGAGAAAAGGAAAGCCAGCTGGGAAATCGGCTGCAACACAACACCAAAAAGAGAACCTCTCTTCTCAGGAAGAAGTTCTGCCCTCTGAGGGAACTGAGCCTATGGAGTTAGAACCTTATCAGGTTGAGCTCTTAGGCCCAGGGGGACCCTCAAGGGAGCAGTTGTGTAAGGGGCAAGAAACCTGTCCCTCTCTTGAAGGCCTTAGGCAGCAAGCTGCTGAAGAGTCCAATGGCAAGAAAACTGGAACACATAGGGTCTATTGGGAAGATGGGCTCCTGTACACTGAGGCACGAGATCCCAAGCCTGGTGCCACTAGGAGAGTGGTAGTGCCTCAGGAGTTCAGAGAGTTCTTTCTGACCTTAGCCCATGATATTCCCCTTGCTGGGCATTTGGGACAAACCAAGACGTGGGAGAGACTAGTCAACCACTTCTATTGGCCCAATATGTCCCAGAAAGTTAAGGAGTTTTGTGTCTCCTGTACCACCTGTCAAGCCAGTGGTAAGACAGGTGGACATCCAAAGGCCCCCCTCATTCCACTTCCAGTGGTGGGGGTCCCCTTTGAAAGAGTGGGTGTGGCCATAGTGGGTCCACTTGAACCTCCCACAGCCTCAGGAAATATGTACATCCTAGTAGTAGTGGATCATGCTACTAGGTATCCTGAAGCTATTCCCCTTAGGTCCACTACTGCCCCTGCAGTAGCCAAGGCCCTCATTGGTATCTTTACCAGAGTGGGTTTCCCTAAGGAGGTGGTGTCTGACAGAGGTACCAACTTCATTTCAGCATACCTGAAACACATGTGGAATGAGTGTGGAGTGACTTATAAATTCACTACACCCTATCATCCACAAACTAATGGCCTTGTTGAGAGATTCAACAAGACATTAAAGGGCATGATCATGGTGCTCCCAGAAAAACTCAAAAGGAGATGGGATGTCCTCCTGCCATGTCTGCTCTTCGCTTACAGAGAGGTGCCTCAGAAGGGAGTAGGATTCTCACCCTTTGAACTTCTGTTTGGCCACCCTGTAAGGGGACCACTAGCTCTTGTGAAAGAAGGCTGGGAGAGACCTCTTCATGAGCCTAAACAAGACATAGTGGACTATGTACTTGGCCTTCGCTCAAGGATGGCAGAGTACATGGAAAAGGCAAGTAAAAACCTTGAGGCCAGCCAACAGCTCCAGAAGTTTTGGTATGACCAAAAGGCTGCACTGGTTGAATTTCAACCAGGGCAGAAAGTCTGGGTTTTGGAGCCTGTGGCTCCCAGGGCACTTCAGGACAAATGGAGTGGCCCTTACCCAGTGCTAGAGAGGAAGAGTCAGGTCACCTACCTGGTGGACCTGGGCACAAGCAGGAGCCCCAAGAGGGTGATCCATGTGAACCGCCTTAAGCTCTTCCATGACAGGGCTGATGTAAATCTGTTAATGGTAACAGATGAGGATCAGGAAGCTGAGAGTGAGCCTCTCCCTGATCTTCTGTCATCAAACCCTAATGATGGCTCAGTAGATGGAGTGATCTATTCAGACACCCTCTCTAGCCAACAGCAATCTGACTGTAGGAAGGTCCTGCAACAGTTTGCTGAGCTCTTTTCCCTAACCCCTGGTCAGACACACCTGTGTACCCATGATGTGGACACAGGAGACAGCATGCCTGTCAAAAACAAAATATTCAGACAGTCTGATCAAGTTAAGGAAAGCATCAAGGTGGAAGTCCACAAGATGCTGGAATTGGGAGTAATTGAGCACTCTGACAGCCCCTGGGCTAGCCCAGTGGTCTTAGTCCCCAAACCTCCCACCAAAGATGGAAAGAGAGAGATGAGGTTTTGTGTGGACTACAGAGGACTTAATTCTGTCACCAAGACAGATGCCCATCCCATTCCTAGAGCTGATGAGCTAATAGACAAATTAGGTGCTGCCAAATTCTTAAGTACCTTTGACTTAACAGCAGGGTACTGGCACATCAAAATGGCACCTGGAGCAAAACAAAAGACAGCATTCTCCACACCTGATGGGCATTATCAGTTCACTGTTATGCCCTTTGGTTTAAAGAATGCCCCTGCCACCTTCCAAAGGTTGGTGAATCAAGTCCTTGCTGGCTTGGAGTCCTTTAGTGCAGCTTATCTTGACGATATTGCTGTCTTTAGCTCCAACTGGCAGAATCACCTGGTCCACCTGAAGAAGTTTTTGAAGGCTCTGCAATCAGCAGGCCTCTCTATCAAGGCATCCAAATGCCAGATAGGGCAGGGAACTGTGGTTTACTTGGGACACCTTGTAGGTGGAGGCCAAGTTCAGCCACTCCAGCCTAAGATCCAGACTATTCTGGACTGGGCAGCTCCAAAAACCCAGACTCAAGTCAGGGCATTCCTTGGCTTGACTGGGTACTATAGGAGGTTTGTGAAGGGATATGGATCCATTGTGACAGCCCTCACAGAACTCACCTCCAAGAAAATGCCCAAGAAAGTAAACTGGACTGTAGAATGCCAACAGGCCTTTGACACCCTGAAACAAGCAATGTGCACAGCACCAGTTCTAAAAGCTCCAGATTACTCCAAGCAGTTCATTGTGCAGACAGATGCCTCTGAACATGGGATAGGGGCAGTTTTGTCCCAAACAAATGATGATGGCCTCGACCAGTCTGTTGCTTTCATTAGCAGGAGGTTACTCCCCAGGGAGCAGCGTTGGAGTGCCATTGAGAGGGAGGCCTTTGCTGTGGTTTGGTCCCTGAAGAAGCTGAGACCATACCTCTTTGGTACTCACTTCCTAGTTAAGACTGACCACAGACCTCTCAGATGGCTGATGCAAATGAAAGGTGAAAATCCAAAACTGTTGAGGTGGTCCATCTCCCTACAGGGAATGGACTTTATAGTGGAACACAGACCTGGGACTGCCCATGCCAATGCAGATGGCCTTTCCAGGTTCTTCCACTTAGAAAATGAAGACTCTCTTGATAAAGGTTAGTCTCATCCTCTTTCGTTTGGGGGGGCGGGGGGTTGTGTAAGGAAATGCCTCCTTGGCATGGTTACCCCCTGACTTTTTGCCTTTGCTGATGCTATGTTTTGAATTGAAAGTTTGCTGAGGCCTGCTAACCAGGCCCCAGCACCAGTGTTCTTTCCCTAACCTGTACTTTTGTTTTACACAATTGGCACACCCTGGCATCCAGATAAGTCCCTTGTAACTGGTACCCCTGGTACCCCTGGTACCAAGGGCCCTGATGCCAGGGAAGGTCTCTAAGGGCTGCAGCATAGCTTATGCCACCCTGGGGACCCCTCACTCAGCACAGACACACTGCTTGCCAGCTTGTGTGTGCTGGTGAGAACACAACGAGTAAGTCGACATGGCACTCCCCTCAGGGTACCATGCCAACCTCACACTGCCTATGCAGTATAGATAAGTCACCCCTCTAGCAGGCCTTACAGCCCTAAGGCAGGGTGCACTATACCATAGGTCAGGGCACCAGTGCATGAGCACTGTGCCCCTACAGTGTCTAAGCAAAACCTTAGACATTGTAAGTGCAGGGTAGCCATAAGAGTATATGGTCTGGGAGTCTGTCAAACACGAACTCCACAGCACCATAGTGGCTACACTGAAAACTGGGAAGTTTGGTATCAAACTTCTCAGCACAATAAATGCACACTGATGCCAGTGTACATTTTATTGTAAAATACACCCCAGAGGGCACCTTAGAGGTGCCCCCTGAAACCTAATCCAACTACCCGTGTAGGCTGACTGGTTCTAGCAGCCTGCCACACTCGAGACATGGTGCTGGCCACATGGGGAGAGTGCCTTTGTCACTCTGTGGCCTGTAACAAAGCCTGCACTGGGTGGAGATGCTATCACCTCCCCCAGGCAGGAGCTGTAACACCTGGCGGTGAGCCTTAAAGGCTTACCCCCTTTGTTCCAGCACCGCAGGGCACTCCAGCTAGTGGAGTTGCCCGCCCCCTCCGGCCACGGCCCCACTTTTGGCGGCAAGGCCGGGGGAGATAATGAGAATAATAAGGAGGAGTCACTGGCCAGTCAGGACAGCCCCTAAGGTGTCCTGAGCTGAGGTGACTCTAACTTTTAGAAATCCTCCATCTTGCAGATGGAGGATCCCCCCCAATAGGGATAGGAATGTGACCCCCTCCCCTTGGGAGGAGGCACAAAGAGGGTGTACCCACCCTCAGGGCTAGTAGCCATTGGCTACTAACCCCCCAGACCTAAACACGCCCTTAAATTTAGTATTTAAGGGCTCCCCTGAACCTAAGAATTTAGATTCCTGTAACTTACCGAAGAAGAAGACTGCTGAGCTGAAAACCCCTGCAGAAGAAGAAAGAAGACACCAACTGCTTTGGCCCCAGCCCTACCGGCCTGTCTCCTGCCTTCTAAAGAAACCTGCTCCAGCGACGCTTTCTCAAGGACCAGCGACCTCTGAATCCTCAGAGGACTGCCCTGCTTCAAGAGGAACAAGAAACCCCCGAGGACAGCGGACCTGCTCCAAAAAGACTGCAACTTTGTATCCAGAGGAGCAGATTTAAAGACCCCTGCAATCCCCGCAAGAAGCGCGAGACTTGCAACACTGCACCCGGCGACCCCGACTCGACTGGTGGAGAAACAACACCTCAGGGAGGACCCTCCGGCGACTCAGAGACTGTGAGTAACCAAAGTTGTCCCCCCTGAGCCCCCACAGCGACGCCTGCAGAGGGAATCCCGAGGCTCCCCCTGACCGCGACTGCCTGACTCTAAAATCCCGACGGCTGGAAAAGACCCTGCACCCGCAGCCCCCAGCACCTGAAGGATCGGAACTTCAGTGCAGGAGTGACCCCCAGGAGGCCCTCTCCCGTGCCCAGGTGGTGGCTACCCCGAGGAGCCCCCCCATTTGCCTGCCTGCACCGCTGAAGAGACCCCTAGGTCTCCCATTGATTAACATTTCGAACCCGACGCTTCTTTGCACACTGCACCCGGCCGCCCCCGCGCTGCTGAGGGTGTACTTTCTGTGTGGACTTGTGTCCCCCCCGGTGCCCTACAAAACCCCCCTGGTCTGCCCTCCGAAGACGCGGGTACTTACCTGCTGGCAGACCGGAACCGGGGCACCCCCTTCTCTCCATTGAAGCCTATGCGTTTTGGGCACCACTTTGAACTCTGCACCTGACCGGCCCTGAGCTGCTGGTGTGGTGACTTTGGGGTTGCTCTGAACCCCCAACGGTGGGCTACCTTGGACCCCAATCTTAACCTCGTAGGTGGTTTACTTACCTGCAAAAACTAACATTACTTTACCTCCCCCAGGAACTGTGAAAATTGCAGTGTCCACTTTTAAAACAGCTATTTGTGTTTTATGTGAAAAGTATATATGCTACTGTAATTATTCAAAGTTCCTAAAGTACTTACCTGCAATACCTTTCAAATGAGATATTACATGTAGAATTTGAACCTGTGGTTCTTAACATAAACTAAGAACAGATATTTTTCTATAACAAAACCTATTGGCTGGATTTGTCTCTGAGTGTGTGTTCCTCATTTATTGCCTGTGTGTATGTACAACAAATGCTTAACACTACTCCTTTGATAAGCCTACTGCTCGACCACACTACCACAAAATAGAGCATTAGTATTATCTCTTTTTGCCACTATCATACCTCTAAGGGGAACCCTTGGACTCTGTGCATACTATTCCTTACTTTGAAATAGTGCCTACAGAGTCAACTTCCTGCCGGTGCCTTAGGGTGACACAAGATTTGCTGCATCACTTAGGGTCCCTTTTTAGCACCTCAGGCCCTAGGTACCAGGGATACCATTTACTAGGGACTTACAGAGAGTGCTAAAGGGATTTGCCATTTGGGGAAACAATTGTACAGTTTGGATGGGGGAAGAACACTGGCACTAGGAACCTGATTGGCAGGGACCCCAGTGCGCTCAGTCAAAGTTGTATCAAACGACCAGGCAAGTGGGGTGGGGTGGATGGTAGTGCAACAGAAACCCAGTTCCCTACACTAACCTTCCAGGGTATCGTAGTGCTCAACCACCCTTGCAAAATGTATTCATTATTGTTGTGAGCAGTGGGATATGAAGTGATAAGGGGACTCCTGTTCTGAGCTGCCTCTTATAAGATGCTCGTAAACAGTATTCATTCCACACATCTTCAGTAGACCCCTTTCCCGAACACGCTTGCCTGTATATCCGGATAAGATCCGGATAATTTAGGTTTGCTGCCATGCCATCCCAGATTGTGCAGCAATGTCTCTTCCTGCTTCTCCTGAGTGCAGATAGCTGTGAATGAAGGTATGGAGAACGCAGTAGATGGGGTGAGGGTTAGAGGAAGTGGATAATTTTTTGTAGTGTAGTTGTGAAGGTGTGGAGGGTGTAGCTGAGTATCACTCATAGTATATAAAGTGTAAATGAGGGAGCGTTGCTTGGCCATATGTTTGCAGTGTCTTGTAGCTCAAAAAACACTGGTAGGCACAAGACCTTTTTTGTACCACATAACAAAGGCACCTAAGAATATAAATGCTGTGAGCCCTTGAGCCCAGTAGTCAATGGTCTTAATGTTTTCACATTGATGTTGGATTTGACCATCTCCCTCTCGTGTATTTGCACCCCTTCTTATGTTCCATTTAGAAATGGGAATGCTACTTCATTATTAAAGATTTTTTTGCAGCCTTTCTGTGACTGTCTCTAGAGTTGTACAACAAAGCTCATACCATTTACATTGTCTACTTTAAAGGAGAAATACCTCCATAAATGACTATATTAAGTAAGAAATTATTCAGCCTTTCATTATGGTAAGTGTCCAACTATTTTAGATTTTAAAATGTAATTTCTGAAGAAATATGTTGTACATTTCTTGTTCTTAGATACGGGTACTTGAAGGCCAAACAGTATATGGAAGAAGAAAATTATGACAAAATTATCAGTGAATGCACTAAAGAAATAGAGACACGAGGCAAATACATGGCAGAAGCTTTGCTACTTCGAGCCACTTTTTACCTTCTGATTGGCAATGCTGCAGCTGCTAAACCCGACCTTGATCAAGTGGTCAGTATGGAGAGTGCCAATGTCAAGGTAGGACAGAAGGTATTAATGTGTTATTTTGAGCTTCCGTTATGATAAAATAATTGGTATACATGTTCAGCATAGAGTGGTTGACTGCTAGTATGACAAACACACAAACTGTTTAGACTCTTGTATCACATCTTTGCAGGACCTGAAGCTTTTTTGTACAGAATGTGTTTTGTGTTGTTTTGCTGTTTTTGTTTTTTTGTTTTCTTGGTATGAGAACTGCCTGTTGTGTGTTTGCGGTTTTCCTCTCATGGGTATGTAAAAACCTGATCTATACCCCAAACCTATACCAAATACACTAATTCTTTAAACAGTGGTTAGAACTACCATTTCAGGACCCGCCAGGCTGGAAGGAAAAGTTACCTTAATATGTTTAGATTTTTATGATCATAGATGGTCCCAGAACTTCAGTATTTTCAGATTATAAGCACGTCTGTATCGCATTTCCAAGGTGCACGGTACATGATGGCTTGGGGAACATCACTTGATCAGCGGTTTTCTTTTCCAAACCACCACTTTAAAGATTCTGTGTGCTTCAAAGCAAAGTACTATCCTATCTCCATACTGCTTATGTCTGCTTAAAGGGCCAGCTTCTCTCTCCGCCTTCATTCTATGACCTAGTTGTAACTGAGGAGGAAATAGAAAATAAAATAATTCACAGAGCTATCCTGTTCTCCAAAGGACAAGAGCGAAGTCTAAACTCCTTGAGAACTTTTTTGAAATCTGAAAAAAACTCAGTTATGTTTTGTTCTGTAACAGATTTTTCCCTCCAAGAGTGTAGCTGTCAAAGTGCAACCCGTACAGTGGCACCAGGTCTCGGAGGGAAAAGAGGCCCAAAAGCACCATGTGCTCCTTCAGTATTTTGAAATGTGTAACCACTAAATGTGCAAGTTATAGATCACTGTGTGCTAGTCATACTCTACTGTGATGCAGCCTCTCCTACTTATGATTTGTCCCTCAGTCAATCAATCCATCAAGTATAAGTTCAGCACTGCATGTCACCCACAAGGGTATCCAGGATCTCGTTGTGGTCTCATTCGAAGAGTCTAGTCTTGAGCCCCTTCCTGAATTTGGTCAGCGAGTGGGAGGTGCGGAGGTGGAGGGTGTTCCAGGCTTTGGCAGCCAGATGGGAGAATGTACGTCTTTTGGTGCAACCGCAGCATGTGTAAGGAATCAGTGAGAGGGCTAGGTGTGTGGAGCAGCGGTTCCTGCGGGGGCTGTGGAAGTGCAGGCACTGGTTCAAGTAGGCAGGTCCTAGGTCATGGGGGGCTTTATAAGCGTGGGTCAGGAACTTGAAGTTGCATCTCTTCTGGACCTGGAGCCCGTGGAGGTCTTCTGGGTGCTGGGTGATGTGGGCTCTTTTGGGCAGGTTGAGGATCAGTCTGGTGGCTACGTTGTGGATTGATTAGAGCCTTTGCGTGAGTTCGGTAGTGGTGTCTGCATAGAGTTTGTTGCCATAGTCCAGTCATCTGTTTATGAGGACATGCGTTACTGTCTTTCTTGTGTTTTTGGGCAGTTGGGGAGCCATTTGAAGATTTTCTGAAATGTCGGAAATTCAGGCGGAGGTGATAGTGGATAGGTAGGCTGGAGTTATAAAGAGGTAGTCAAAGCAAGAGTTTGAAAAGTGCCTATGCAAGTAGAAGGAAAAATCTATTGTGTGTGGGTGCCCATAACGCCAGGTGTCAACTAGATCTGCTTCTGTTACTTCTTTCTTGAGCAGTTTAGATATGGCTTCGTGCCCTGTGTGTGTGATGTTTCTGCCCAATCCTGAGTTCCAGACTAAGTTGAAGTCGCCACCCACAAGGATGTTGCCTGTTATCAAGCATAATTGTGCCCTGAGGGTCTGTCTTATGAATGTGTCTTGCGTTTGGTTTTGGTCATAGAGGTTGAGAAGTGTTAGTGTGTCCATGCCCCCTTCTACCGTGAGTATAAGGAAGTGCCTAACGCGGTCTCTGGTTATATTGATGATCTTCGTGTAGAAGCCCCTTTTACAGAGGATTGTGACTCCCGAGGTCGTAGTGTCTGTGTAAGCCCAGTGTTGGTTCAGATATTTGGGGTGTGCCATGCGAATTACATCTAGATTCTGCTGCAAAAGATAATGCCATATCTGTCGATGTTTGTTGGGAGAGTTTAGCCCTTGGACATTAAGAGACAGTAACTTCAGGTCGTGTGTGTTAATCATGAGGAATGTGAAAGAGGCTGTCTGGGAGCGGGTAGTCATAGGAAGGATTCAAGTATGTAATTGGGGGCCCGTCAGGGGTGTGAGGGTAGGCTGGAGACCTGGAGATAAAAATTCTGGGGTGAAACAAGTAAGGAAAAAATGCAAATGGTCAACAGGGTCCAACCAATTGAACCAGTCCTTGAAGGGTCGGAAGGGTATCCCGACCTGGTTAGAGGCATTACCCCCAGTGGGAATAGAGCTCAGTTAAAAAAGGGGAGGTGGGAGGCAGAGGGTAACGCCTTTTCGCTCCCTGTGAAGGGTGTACCCTCTAGGGTAGTAGTTTAAGGGTGTAACTAACAACAAGTGTGTCATGAAGGTCCATGCCCCATGCCGGATACCTTGCGAAGGATACAAATGATGTGAAGGTTAGCAAGGCAGGGTTCAGTGTCCAACAGGGGGCAAGGTACAGGCCTCCCCATTCAGATCTCCTCAGCTGAGGACCTTCTTTGTGCCAACTGGTGTTCTCGGGGTCCACTGGGAAGGGTCCTGAATCCATAACAATCCAACCACAACAGTCCTGTGTTAACCAATGGAATACCTGGCTCAATAACAACTCTGCACCCAGGTGCTTGTGGGATTTCTAGTACTTACCTCTGGTAATTTCCTCCTCCTCCAGCCGCTGGGATCCTAACACACTTACCTTGGCTGGGCACCTTCTTTTACCACTTTCTTAGTATATGCTTTGACTCCTGCATAGGGCCCCATGTTTTTTTTATGTTTTTCCTGCATGTTGCAAAGGGTATTTTTTGTGTATTGATATCTCCAGGTGGAGATATACCAATGTTAGCATATCTTTAGTGTTGTAATAAAGAAACCTTTATTTTTGCCACATCTGGTGTGGTTCTTTCTTGTGACTGGTTACTGACTGACTATTGTGGTATTGCAAGTACTTTACACTCCTCCTGGATACACTTTAGCTGCTCACCACAGCTACCCCTATAGAGCTTTTGCTACCTGGACACCTAAACACTGTCACTAAGGTTTGCCAGGACTCATTATAGGGTACCATTATAGGGTACCACACAATAGGTGTGCACCACAAACTAAGCCAGCCTCCTGCACTGACTGTCTAGGATGATGCCGAGGTTGCGAGTATGGTCCTTCAGCATGGAAGTGAGTCCGAGTTTCGACAGCCACCAGAAGTCATTCCAGAGTTTGGTGTGTTTGGCAAAGATGAGAACTTCCGTCTTGGCTGTGTTAAGCTTTAGGCAGTTGTCCTTCATCCATGCTGAGATGTTCTTCGTGCAGTTCTGGAATTTTGTCTTAGTTGAGGTGGAGTCAGCTGAGAGCGATAGGAAGAGGTGTGTGTCATTGGTGTATGAGATGTCTGCGAGAGGTGTTATATAGACGTTGAGTGTTGGGCTGAGGGATGAGACCTGGGACACGCCGCAGATGATGTGCTTGGCTTTCAATGTGAAGGGAGGAAGGCGGACTTTCTGAGTGTGCACTGTGAGGAAGGATTAATGAATACAAACTTGGCAACCAGGGGGGAAGTATGCCTTGAATTCCACGACAATTTTGAATTCTCAAAAACTCCTTTTATCTTGGTATAATGTCCTTAGATTAGTTCATATTTCTTATTTTTTTATTCCTTTTAAAAAAAAAATCTTCTTTTTCATTCCAAACAGGCACTTTAATTATCACATTACTCACTTTCACTGCGCCGTCACTTTGGGAGCACCTTCAAAATGTAAAATGTTAGAGTTTTTTGCAAATATATAAACCTGTTTGGAATGAAAACGAAGAAATTGTTTAAAAGGAATATAAAAATAAGAAATATGAACTAATCAAAGGACATTATACCTAGATAAAAGGAGCTTTTGAGAATTCAAAATTGCCGTGGAAGTCAAGGCATATACTTCCCCCTGGTGGCCAAGTTTGTATTCATTATTTAATTACCCAGGTCTAAGGGTTATTGGGGTCTGCCCCATTGTGTAGAAGACCTGTAAGGAAGGAAGGCAACAATCCGACAGCGTCATCTGTTATTTCAATATGGTGCAGGCGGTCAATGAGTGTGTGGTGAAGACTATATCGAAGGTGGTTGAGAGGTCAAGGTGGATCAAGGCAGTGGATTATCCCCTGTCCAGTAGTGCAGGGATGTAGGAAGCTGGCCTGGTGTGCGGTGGGTACCTAAATTACTTAAACCTTATACCAGGTCCAGGTATCCCCTCTGAGTGAAGTGTAGGCAGTCTCTAGAAGCCAGGCTCTCTAAAGGTAGCTGTGGAAGAGCAGCCAAGACTTATGTAGGAGACCTGCAAAGCTCATGCAAAACCACTGTAGTCACACAGCACTTATACACATGAAAGAAAACATTCAGTTGTACAAAAATAGAGGTACTAAATTTTTGGTCTCACAATACTACAAAATGCTAGAAGGGCAACCCTCCAATAGGAGGTAAATAATACATTATATTCACTAGTAAGCAGTAATGGGCATAGAAAAGGTTAGAAAACAGTGCGAATACCAATAAGCAGTAGTGACCCTAGGGGAAGCCCAAACCATATACTAAAAAAAAAAAAGGAATGCGAACACAGGGCCCCCACTTAGGTAAGTGGAATGTGTAGAGGCGAGCTTGGAGTACTAGAAAGCCACAGAGGTAAATAACACAGTACCCCCCCCCCCCGAGCGACCAGGAGAGCAGGAGGAGTAAATCACTGGAATTTCCCCCAAACCACCCAAAAGAAAAAGAATAAAATAAGACACCCATATAAGACATAAGACTGCAAGAAACCAGCAGTGGATTCCTGGAGAGGAGGACCTGTGTAGAGAGGAGACCAAGTCCAGGAGAAGTAGGTAACTACTACCTACTCAGTTCTACTTGCAGGATTTGGTCGACGGTGATGATCAGGTCAGCACTGCATCCCTGGAGCCGGAGAAGAGGTCCTGAAGGATGCAGAAGATGGCCCACACTGGAATGAAGATTGCAGACGTGTGTTGGTGCAGGAATTCCACCAACAAGCCTTGGCAAAGGCAAATTTGCTGTTAGTGGAAAAGTTGTCCTGCGGGGACCAGCAAGGCCAGAGAGGACTCAACCCAGGAGAGAGAGCCACAGGGGGACCCTCAGGGACACAGAGGGCCCACAGAAGCAGAGGCAGCACCCACAGGAGTCCCACAGGATGGGGACAATAGTCGCAGAAGGAGCCCACACAGCACTACAGAAAGGGATCCCACGCCGCAGGAGAACCACACAGAGGGCTGTGCGTTGGAGGAAGGAGTGCTGGGGGCTTGAGCTGCACATCGCCTGAAGATCCCTTGGAGGAGATGCAAACAAGCCTTGACAGCTGCAAGAAACGCAGTGCACGGGGTACTGTCTTGCGTGGGAAGGCAAAGGCATACCCCCACCAAGGTTGGAGAGCTGGTAGAGAGGACCAAGAGGACTTCTCGGGCCACCACCCATGATGCAGGATCCACGCAGCTCAGGATGAGATGAGTTCACGCAGCCAGTCGTCGTTGCAGCATGAGCCTGCGGATGCAGAGGAGTGACTCCTTCACTCCAAGGGAGATTCCTTCTTTCTTCTATTGCAGACTGAAGACACGGCACCCTCAGTGGATTCACAGCTGGTGGAAATGTTGCAGTTGCTGGCAGGAGCCCTAGAAACAATGTTGCAGAATAGTTCTTCTTCTTGGAGACAGATTGTTTGGTCCTGGAGGGTCCAGTCGCAGTTCCGAAGGCCAGAAGTCGAAGTGAAGGTTGCAGAGGAATCCTGCTGGAATCTTGCAAGAAGAATCTGAGGACCCAACCAAACCCTAAATATCCCTGAAAGGGGAATTGGTCACCTAGCCAGGTAAGCACCTATCAGGAGGGGGCTCTGACGTCACCTGCCTGGCCACTCAGATGCTCCCTGAGGCCCCTGCCAACCTTGGATTCAAGATGGCAGAACCTAGGGACCCTCTGGAGGTGCTCTGAGCACCACCCCTGGAATCGTGATGGAAGGGGGGGGTGGTCACTCCCTTTTCCATTGTCCAGTTTCGCTCCAGAGCAGGGACTTGGGGGTCCTGAACCAGCATGAGCTGGTTTAGGCATGGAAGGCACCAAATGTGCCCTTCAAAGCATACAAGTGGCTTGGGGAGGCTACACCTCCCAAGCCAGTCACACCTATTTCCAAAGGGAGCTGGTGTTACCTCCCTCTCCCAAAGGAAATCCTTTGATCTGCCTTCCTGGGCTTGCTCAGATCAAGTAGCAGGAGGGCAGAAGCCTATCTGAGGAGTGGCAGCAGCTTGAGCTGCTAGGAAAAGCCTGGAAGACTGGTGGTTGCATTGCGGGGGGGTCCTCTAAGGAGCCCCCAGAGTGCATGGAATCATACTTCCAATACTGGCAACAGTATTGGGGTATGATTCCGACGTTTGATACTAGGTTCTGAGTTACCATTATGTAGCTTGACATAGGTAGTGACTTAAGTCCAGTAAACGCATAAAATGGCATCCCTTCTCTCACAAAGTCCAGGAAAATGGAACTGGAGTTCATGGGGGCACCTCTGCTAGTGTCTTAAAGTGACCTGGTGCAGTGACCTATAGTGAAAAGGCGCATGCACCCTTTCACGGGGGCTGCAATGGCAGGCCTGCAGAAAGGTTTGTATGAGGGCCCCAAGGGTGGTATAATACATGCTGCAGCCCATGGGGCTCCCCTGGTACCCCAGAGCCCTGGGTACCTAGGTACCATTTACTATGGTCTTACATGGGGACACCAGTGTGCCAAATGTGGGTTGTACAGATCAAGTTAGAAGGGAAAGAGCATAATCGCTGGGGTCCTGGTTAGCAGGATTCCAGTGAAGCCAGTCAAACACGCTGACAACAGGCAGAAAATGGGGGGTAACCATGTCAAAAAAGAGTGTACTTTCCTACAGCAGATGTTGTCTGTTGCAGTGATCAGATAGAGCTATCTCTGTGGTGTGGTTGTTTCTGAAACCTGATTGAGAGGTGTCTAGTAGGTTGTTTTTCTGTAGGTATCCGGTGAATTGGAGGTTGATGACCTTTTCCAGGACTTAGGCAGGGAATGGGAAGCAGCACAATGTGTTGGTAGTTCTGAAGTTTGTTAGGGTTTGCTGAGGATTTCCGGAGGAGGGGGTCTGACCTCTGTGTGTTTTCAGCCATCGAGAAAGGTGTCTGTGGTTAGCGAGCCATTAATGATGGTGAGTTGGCAGCTGATCTTGTCTCTTCTGAGATTGAAGAGTCAGTGGGGACAGGAGTCAGTGGGTAATCCGGAGTGGATGGAGTTCATAAGGGTGGATGTGTTTGATGAGCTGACTTGTTTCCAGGTGGTGAGCGGGTGGTCGTGGTGGTTGGTTTGAGTCTGGGTGTGTTGGAGGTTTGGGGATATACGTTTTTGTAGATGGTTGCTCTCTTGTTGTGGAAATAGTCGGTGAGGGTGTTGTGGAGCTGCTGTAATGTGGGGATCAAGTTTTTGGTGGCTGTTGGGCAGGTGAACTCTCTGACAATGATGATAAATTCCTTTGTACGGTAGGTGCTGGTGTCAATTCGGGTGATCAGGGCCTCCCTCTTTGTCACTCTGATCTGTTGATGGTCGTAGTTGAGGGTTGATTTGAAAAAGGCTCCTTCGCTCTCGCTCTTGCTGGTGCGCCATCTTCTTTCAAGTTTGCATTTGCAATTCGATGTACAGGGTTCTAGGGTGTTCCAGTTGGCATGGTTAGAGGGTCTGCATGCTTTGGCTGCTTTGGTGGGGCGACTTGTTCCGTGGCACTGGTAATCCAGTCGTTGAAGTTCTGTACTGCCTGATCCAGGTTTGTGAAGTATTTGTGTTGGATAGAGCCGAGGGCGTCGGTCCATTGTTGCTGAGTGACCTTGGACAAGCTGCGGAAGGGTGCGCTATGGTGGTTAGGGGCAGTGTGGGCATGTCCAGTAATGAAGTGTACGGTGGAGTGGTCTGACCAGGTGGGGTATGGGTGTACCTGTTTCTGTTGCTAGATGTGAAGATGGGGTCCAGTGAGTCCTGCTTTGTGTGTGGGTTCAGTGACTAGCTGCTTGAGGCCGATGTTGTCCTTTCAGTCCAAGAGGTGAGTGAAGTTGGTGTCTGTGGGGTCTTCTAGGTGGAAGTTGGTGTCTCCCTTAAAGATGTAGCATTAGCATCAGATGGCTAGTGGGGTGATGAATTCAGCTATTGCATTGGTGATTGCGTTCTGTGGTCCTAGAAGTGCAAGGGTGCCTTTGACGGTGGCATTCTTGTCGGTGCGGTGCTGGAAGTTCATGTGTTCCATGATGGGCATGGTCTGGCTGTTAGTGATGGTGCAGGAGATTGGCTCCTTGTGAATGACGGCAATGCCGTCTCCGTGCTTGTTGGCGCGGTCACGGTGTTTCATCTTGTATCCCATGGGTGTTGCTGGGGTGATACAGGTTTCTGTGATGAAAATTACATCAGGGGCAAGGTTGGAGATGGTTTTCCAGATTTCTGTGGTGTGTTTGCAGAGAGATCTGGCATAGAGCAGGGTGCATCTGTGTTGATCTGGTGGGGGTCTTGGCCGCTGCTGCCGGTGACATGCGGGATTCTGTGGGGTGCTCTGTCCTGGAGTCTAGATGAAGCAGCAGTAGAGGCAGGTGAAACTCCTTCAGTGGAGCAGGGGAGATGTGAGGCAGCAGTTGTTATTGTGACCGGGGTGTAGGGTAGCAAGATCAGCAGCCGTACCTGTGGGAGACCAGAGGTTCAGGGTTCCTGGTGCTGGACTCGGTTCTGGCATGGACGGACGTAGACGGGCTTGGCTTTGGGGTGCCTTCGGTGTGCCTTCGATTAAATAGGTCCTGGGAGGGTCACTGGGAAGGGGCTAGGGAGGGAAGAGTGGAAAGCCAGCAGCGCAGGAGAGCTGAAACCAGTATGGGGGCAAGCCAGCTGTCAAGGCTCCTGGGGGCAGGAGACCTTGATGTTGGACCTAGCAAAGAGGCAGAGCCTGGGCAGAGAGTCTGATGCTGACTGTCGCTGGACGACTTGTCAGGACGCTGGCAGCAGTCAGGGAGAGCTGGTCAAGACCAGCTCAATGGAGCCACGCTGCAGCCTCCATTAAATAGGTCCTGGGTGGGGTGCTGGGGAGGTGGAAGAGTGGGTTTCGAGCAGGAAACCAATAGGGGGGCAAGCCAGCTGTCAAGCCTCCTGGGGTCAATAGACTTTGGCGCTGGACCTGGCAGGGAGGCAGAGCTTGGGCAGAGAGCCTCGAGCTGGCTGCTGCTGGGCGATTGTCAGGTCGGCGGCAGCAATCAGGGAGAGCTGCTCAGAGCTGATCGGGACCTGCTCAATGGATCCATGCTGCGGCCTCCATTAAATAGGTCCTGGGAAGGGGTTGGGGGACACTGGGGAGGTGGGCCAGCGAAAAATGAGGAGCGTGGGAGAGTGGGAAAACAATAAAGGGGGCAAGCCAGTAGTCCAGGCTCCTGGAGACAGGAGACCTTGGCGCTGGACCTGGCAGAGAGGCAGAGCCTGGGCTCTGCTGCTGGGGGACTGTCAGGTCGCTGGCAGTAGTCAGGGAGAGCTGGTCAGAACCTGCTCTCTCTATATCCTTTGGCGCAGGAGGCCAAAAGGGTAAATGGTAAATAAGTCTACCAAATTTACTAGCAAGTGTAGTTTGCTAGCAAAAAGTAAAAAAGAAATCTTCGGAAGGGGCATTCAAGACAATCAGTGTCTCGCATGAGCAGGAGGGGGGGGACAGTAACTTGGAAGGAAACCTCCAGCTTTTGCAGCGTGAATCCTTTTCTGGATTCACCTGCGGTGTATTATTCCCCCATGTGGTGGTTGGGTCTGAAAAAATTGTGCTCTAGTCATTTTTTTTTTTTTTTTTTTTTTTTTTACATTGGGGCGTCGTTGACCACCATTTGGTGCTCGGTCCATCATCTGTGTGACATCAGATGACACCTCGGAAGTTTCTGTGCCTAGCTCCCATCTTCAGATTCTTTTTCCTCCTTTTGTTCTATTTTTCCCCTTTTTTTCTCTCGCCTGTTTGCTTCTTATCCAGTTTTTGGGGAGGTGAGTGGAACGCATGTGAATCCAGAAAACTATTCAAGTTGCAAAACTACTTATAGGTAAGAAACCATTTTATTTTGCAACATGAATCCTTTTCTGGATTCACATGCTGTGTGCATTAGATTATACAGCGGTATCCAATCCTCCGGAGTGGTTGTGGTGAAATGTGGGTGAGTTGGCTAATAGGTGTTTTTATACCTTCTGTCCTACTTTAGCTTCCTTATTAATTTGAATGTCTACACAGCAGTGTTTTGCGAAGGTGTGTGGCGATGCCCAGGTCGCTGCGGTGTAGATCTCCTCGATAGGGACGTTCGTCAGGTACACCAATGTGGCGCCTTTCTTTCTGGTTGAGTGTTTTGGTGGATGTTAATGTTACACCATGTAAAGTGAACACCATTGTGAGGTTTATTCGTGTTTGTTTTTTTTTTTTTGTGCGCACACAGGTCATCTGATGCCAGGGTGGAGCAACCACCCAAAAGCATCTTATGCGAGCAGAGACAGGGAGCCCTGTTTTTGTCAATCTTCTTTTGGTCACACGGTTTCAAATTTGTGCAAAGCCTTTTGGTTTCATGGTTCCACATTCCCCTTTGTAGCCAAGTTTGAAAGCTTTTGGAAATGCATTAGTCCACTGAGATGAATTAACTTGAAACAGGAAAGGAGACTCCAAGAAATCCATATTTCAGTATTTCCTAGTAGAATTATCAATTGCTCCTCCCCCCCGAGATTTTATAAAGTTATTTTTAAGGTAGATTGTATTTCACGTAGCCATACTAATATTTTGGTATTAGTCAACAGCCCAGGCCTACACCTCCAACTTCAGTGTAGTCAAATTATGTCAAGTTCTATACTCTGTCTAGCTCAAAACAAAACCAAAATACACCTGTGACTATTAAATATTTTTGAGATGTGTGGAAACTTTGCAAATGTGAGCAGTACAGAATCATTGTGGAAGATCAAAAATAATAAAAATACAGGCGCACTGTCAACGCTGGGCAAAAAGGGTCATTATAAATTGCATGGGGATTGTGGAAACTAGAAAATAAATATGTATTATTGTAGTAATTGAAACATGGCAAATAATTTAGTGGGATATTCCAGTTTTTATATGGTTTTGTAATGGGTAGTATATCCTCTGACTTTGTGTTTTTTTTTTTTTGCTAATTTTTGCATCATAATCTCTAAAAATCAAATGTGTTTATATTGGAATATTTTATCCTTTAACTTGAACAATGTTATTGTCGCCGAATTTGCCTCATGTGGCGGGGGCCACTGCAGAAAATTCTGTGGAAAGAAACAGAGTGATTTTCTGAAAGATTGGGTCTCATTTTATCTGGTTGCATTAGGACTCAGGGTAACCATGCTCTGCCACTGATTCTCCGTTAAACTCAAGTCCGATGTCACTGCGATTTTTACTAATTGTAGTGAGCGTTCAGTGATATGTCTAAAGACTGGAAAATGTTTAATTTGCTAGAGGATAAATGTACCTTTTAAACAGAATGGTTTTGTCCCAGAATGTATCAGGCATGTCATTTCACTTTTTAAATGCATAGTTATATAGGAAGGTATAGAAAACTTTTAGGGCAGAGATATTAATTTTAGACATCTTCGAGGAACTTCTGCCACCTCTAAATGTCTTTCTGTGTATACAGCTTCGTGCCAATGCACTAATCAAACGAGGCAGTATGTATATGCAACAGCAACAACCTCAACTTTCTACTCAAGACTTCAACATGGCTGCTGATATTGATCCTCAAAATGCTGATGTCTATCATCATAGAGGGCAGGTAATAAAAATTCATTGTATTTATTACTTAATGGTATCTTGCAGTGGTTCCCAACCTGTGGTCCGGGGACCCCTGGGGGTCCACAAAGCCTTCTCAGGGGGTCAGTGACAGCTGAGAAAATTAAAATTTATTAACAGATTAGATCCCCAGCTTTTAGTAATGACTCAGTGGGGGGTCCCCGTATTCCAATAATGATTCAGTGAGGGGTCCCCAGGTTCTAGTATTGATAAAGTGGGGGTCCACAAAAGGTTGGGAACCACTGGTATTGGTAGACCGTGTTACAGAAAGGTCATTTTGCTCAATTACGTTAATAGCGAATAACCTAATCCCAAGATCTTATAGTTGGGCTTTCATTAACATTATCTGTTCAACCCTTCTTCATCCTGTTCCTTAATTGAAGTGTGTTATTTTCCTTCAAGCAACACATGACCTAGCCAGTGCTTAATTTGTGCTTGTTGTTTCCTGTGCTGAGCACCGGCACTTATTTTTGAGGGCCGGGGCTTAGTCTTTTGCCTCAAGCATTTGCTGCGAGCAAAAGACACATATGGGGAAGACAGAGGATGGGAAAAACGAAAAAGCGTCACAAAGGAAGAAAGTAGAAATCTGCAAGAGTGAGCTGAATGGGCAGGGAGTAGCTTTATATGGATTGAAGAGGCCCGAGATGACTTTAGGATTACGGTGCCTCAGTATTTTGTGTTCACACATTTAATTGCAGCAGCCGCATGTTTAAGAGGAGGGCTGTGGGCACCAGCACCTCTTTGTTTACAAATTAAGCACTGGACCTAGCTAAATGTAAAACATGACTCCCTCCCTTTCTCATCAGACTTTGCTGTGAGACCCTTTGAAAGCAGATCAACCAATAAGAGTATGTCCATTTATATCACTTCCTTTTTGTCTACATTCCCAAAGATGGCTTAGTTTCCCAGAGTGGGAGGGCATGCCTCTTTCTAGCACTGTGGAAATTGATTCTCTGGCATCCAGGTGACAAGGACTGTCAGCGGGGCACACTGGCAGGGGGGTCCGGCTAATTGGATCAAACTTGTGCAGCTGTGCACACATCCTTCTTTTCCTGCAGCGTGCTGGCAGTCTGGTAGAGTGGGCAAATTCAAGTAGTATCAGTGGTGCAAGGAGTGTTATGTGACTTTCATTTTGGGTCAAACTCGACGGTGTCTGCTCTGTTTCTTTTCACTTTCAAAAGTGGACACAGTGCAATTTCTGAGTTCTGCATAGTTTATCTGTTTGCAGAACCTGTTCTTCCCATAGGATTAGTGCAGCGACTTACAAGACCAATCTCCAGGAGTTAAGGTGAGTGGTGAGCAAGGTCCAAGGCAGCACCAGCAATACACCATGAGGGCGGCCGGGTGCAGGGTGCAAAACAGCGTTGGGTGCCCAGTGCATTTCAGTGGAGACTGGTCAATGCATAAAGAGGCTGCATACTCTGGCCAGGAAGCCAGTCGGGCTGAATCAACAGCGGGGCTCAGGCTTTTCATTGCTCAGGCACAGGTAGGCACCTTTGGTCCTCTTCTCCACAGCTCAGGGGCGACGGGTGCAGAGGGGTCTTCACAAGAGTCAGGTTTTCCTTACCAAAACGGTTGCGGTAGAGGGAGGGGCTGCGTGCAGAGGTGGCAGGTGTCCTCGGGGGAGTCCAGGAGAGCTGAACCTACGATGGACGCTAGAGGACTAGGGAATCTGGTTGGCATCAGTGGTCCACTTCAAGCCGACGGGTGCAGAGGTGACTTCAGGTGTCAGGTTTGTCAGTTCTGGAGGCTTTAGACTCCCTTCTTTGGAGTTTGCTGGAGAACAAGTCCACTGTTCACAGGAAGTCTTGAGCTGTTTTTTGAAGACAGGATTTCTGGAGACACAGCTGCAGGATGAGTTGACTTTGCAGATTTTACCGAGAGATGCTGACAGGCCCGTTGGGTTGGTACCAGTTCAGCTTCTTCTTTTCTCCTCTTCTGCTTTCACAGCTCTTCAGGGTCCTTGGGCTTCTTAGGTCCTCATGATCTGCTTCTCTGGTGCCAGGGGCTTCCCTAAACACTGAATTTAGGGGTGTTCCTCAAGTGTGTAGAGCAGTAGCCAATGGGCTACCTACCCTTGGGGTCACTACACCACCTCTATGACCACTTCCTATGGGAAGTGGGCATAAACCTGCCCCAGACTTCCTAAATCTGCCAACACCAAGATGGCAGATTCTGTAATGTAGTGTCCCCATCAAGCAGCTCACTTTAGGGGTGGGACTGAGCTGACTGGTGGCCACTTCTCTCTGAATACGAAAGTTCCCTCCTGTCCAGGTACCAAATGGGCCCTGGGTAGGGGGTCAGCATTTCTCTTGCAAGGAAAGCCAGATAAGAAGCTCCCCATCTTGGAATGTAGATTTGCAGGTTATCCTGTTAGGTGAGGGTGTGTAACACCCCTCCCAGCGGAGGCTTTGTGTTTTGACCACCCAACTGTATAGGCTCACATGCTCTAGGGGTCAGATTCGTGTCTGGTGGTGGCAGGCTGGCTCAGACTAGTCAGTGAGCACCCCGGAGGCTGGTAGGTTTTTAGGGCGCACATCTAAGGCTCCCTGAGGGTGCACATATTGATAAATCCATCACTGGAATCAGTGTGGGCTTATCAATACGAGATTTTGATACCAAATATCCCTACCTTTAGTGAAGCCATCGTGTAGCTGGAGAACTCAGATAGACCAGTGTCTAGCACATACATTTATAAAATGACTTTCCTGACCACTTACTATGTCTAAGAATCATCGGTCCGGCTTACATATATTGCATGCATTGAAAGGGGACATGGCACACAGGGATGTTTGACATGTTGTGTTTTGTCTGATGCAAGACATTCAGCTTGCAATGGCAGCCTGGCAAGTGCTAGATGAGTGGTCCCTTAGGGTGGTACAATTCTTCCTGCAGCCCTCAGAGACCCTTTTTAGTGCCCTAGTACCAGGGGTTCCATTTATTAGGAACTTACTGATGGTGCTAGTTGAGAGAAACAACTGTACAATTTAGGGAAAGAGATCTGGCACTTGGGTCCTGGTTAGCAGGAACCCAGTGCACTTTCGATCGAAATCTCATCAGATACCAGGCAAAAAGTGGGGACAACAATATCAAAAAGAGGCACTTTTCCTACATTTGTGCTATTGTTGAAGTGGTGGTGCTCTATGGGGGGCTATTCGCCCATGGAATGGTGGTGGAACTATATTGTGTATGTGCCTGTGGGAACTGGTTCAGGGGGCAAAAGTCACACAAGTTTTACTGGGTAGCTACCAAACGTGATTCAGAGGGGAGTCCACCAAAGTCAAAAGGTTAATCGCTGCTCTTTGTAGCAGTGGGTTGTTGCCACTATCCTTGTACTGGACTTGATAGTTGAGGCTTGAACAGACAATTACTCTAACCTGAAATATTCTGTAGCGGCAGGTATACTTTTATTCACATTTATCACTTTTCCTTCTTTAATTGCTTATAAAAAAAAATTGCTTATAAAAAATGTATTACACCATGCTATACTTGATGGTTGCGTAATTTAGATGTGTGATCCTGAAATATTAATTGTAAAGTTATATGTTGCCTCACAGTTGTGTTTTCCTTCTATGTAGCTGAAAATTTTATTAGACCAAGTTGCAGAAGCTGTGTCAGATTTTGATGAATGTATTCGATTGCGACCCGATTCCGCATTGGCACAAGCACAGAAATGCTTTGCTTTGGTAAGTAGGCTGTTGTGACATTTCTGTGTGGTTTTAATTCGGAATGTTATATTTTCACTTTCCTGATACCTGAGATCGTTTATTTTATTTGCCTTAGACTTTAGGTGTAGAGCTTCAAGACCTTTAACCGGAGTACATTGTGTTTGTGTTATTGCTTATTTTTAATACATTTGTTTGTCACTATGGGGAGGTTATGAAAAAGGTCAGCTCCGCTTTGGAGCATTATTTTTGGGCATTTGAATTACAAGTATCTGGTCTATTACTTTTTGTAGCAGAAAAATGTATGTATTGATACTAACAATGCAGCAACTAAAAGAATGAACAGCATAGTCCAGAATACTTTTTTACTTGATGTGATGAAGCTTTAAAAGTTAACTGACCCTAAAACTGCGCCCTAAATTATTTTTCTTACATTTGTCATTTTCGTGCTGTTGACTTTGTTTACATCTGTTTTTTTCATTGTAGAATGATTTAGTAGGTTATCACCTATGACTGGGAGGTTGCTTTTTTTTTAACATTTCAAATTTTGTCTCGAACCTTGACTTTAAATAACATGCTTTACCTTTGCAGCCACATACATAATAGAGGCTAAGATCATTATATTTGATATTTGTAACTTGTTTTACTTACAGTGCTTAGAACGTCAGAAGACAGGTATGGAGCACTATAAAAATAAGCTATTACTGTGCTATTACCAAGTTGGGTTGATACAAATGAGTAGGTCAAACTAACTTTGATATTTCTCGTATTTTTCTGCCAGACTGGAAAACGAGTCCTGCCTGGCAATGAAATGCTTAAAACACCCTGGCACCAAAGTCTTTGGACACCAAGACAGCAGAGAAACTTTCCAAAAGGATGCCAGTTTTTAAACTGGTACTTTAATTTACTCAATTATGCATTGAGTGATTGTCAGAACCTTTTTCAGAAGGTCACGGGGGAAGCAGGAGTTACTGAACCCAGCTGCGGTGGTTGAGGCTGTTGACTCCTAATATCGCTGGATTCAACCGACTATGGGCTCTGAGTAACTAGCCCAAGTACCCCTTCAGAACTTCACTCTCGGGGAAAGAGGTATCTGTGTGGTTTACATAGGCTTGCAACTCAATGTACGTTAAGCACCTCAATGAATGATTGTCTAGTCAAATCCTCGAGTTTATAAAAAGTAGTATTTGTACACATACACAAAGTGAAATGTGACACACGCTTAATAATACCTTCTCAAAAGGTTTATATTCGAGCACCCTCCACGTGGGAACTAACTTCTTCCTCTTGTAGCTGCGGGTGTGGTTATTCACCATTAATGTGAGGCAACATCCAGTGCAGTGCTTAATTTGTGCTTGTTGTTTCCGGTGCGGAGCACTGGCACTTATTTTTGAGGGCCGGTGCTTGTTTTATTTTTTTTACCTCAAGCATTTACTTCGAGCCAAAGACACATATGGGAAAAACAGAGGAAGAGAAAAATGAAAAAGCGTCACAATGGGAGAAAGAAAGCTGCAAGAGTGAGCTGAAAGGGCAGGGAGTGGCTTTAAATGGATTGAAGAGGCCCGAGATGGCTTCAGGATTACGCTGCCTTAGTCTACCATGTTCGCACTTTAATTACAGCAGCCACGTGTTTAAGAGGATGGCTTTGGGCACCGGCACCTCTTCTTTTTTACAAATTAAGCACTGATCCAGTGTAGGTCCAGCTAGAGAATAAGAATCTTCGTATTCCCACTGTGGCTATTTAAAGTCCAAGTGGCCAAGCTCATTTGGTGCTTCAGTCAAAGCGGATGCCTCCACAAGGTTTTTGACTCGATGTTCAGTCTTACCTACTCCTGCTGGAAACGAGACAGAAGGCATAGGAGCATTTAGTGTTCCTGGGTGGAGGTCCACGGTTGATTGTTCTAGCAATGAGCAGTACCCTTGTTGCGGCTGGCATGGTGTCTGGACCGCATTGGCACATCTGTTGTTGCAGTATGTATCTCCATTGGCAGACCTGAGGTGCTACTTGACTTCTGAGGGTCAAGTAACGACACTGAATTCGCAGTTGCACACAGTCCACGGCCCCCAACTGGCATATTGGGGTTGCGAACTCTGAAGTTCAGGTGATATCCCTCTTTGGGTCACAACACTGCAGAAAGTGAGGGCCCTCTCTTCACCACTGCACTGCACCAGGACAGCAGACCTTAAGCTGCACCATTGCCCCCACTTGGCATATGGGGGTCACAAAACATGCACTTAAGCCACCGTCCCTCTTCAGATCACGGCACTGTACAGGGTGACGACCTTCTGTTCACCACAGATCTGCACCAGGGTGACATCCCTTAAGCTTCACCACACCCCCCCTTCTGGCATACAGGAGTTGCAAACAAAGCACATAAGTGGACTGCCCATTCAGTGCAGTGTTCCAGTCTTCTCCACAGCCCCCACTCAGCATACAGGGGTCCCCACAGCACATTAAAGTATCTAACTTGTTTGGTACACCGATTTTAAAGGACCAGAATCTCACACTCTGCTTCATGGGAATCACTCAGCAGGATCTTGGGTAAGGCAGAAGCTGGTACTCCCGGGTGAGTATTCTTGATTCTCCTGGGTCATGCCCCTTCACCCAGTATGGGAGACTGGCAAGACCCTCAGTTCCCAGTCCTGGTCACATAAGGCAGAAGTCATGTCGAAATTCTCCACACTGATGGGCAGCTGCAATTTGACAGTTTTGGAGTTCCAAGCTCCTGTTTCTATAACCTTTTTCCAGACACAAATGTGATTTAGTATCTTTCTTTGAAGTTCATGTGCTGGCGGTTGCCTACCTTGAAGTGCTCATTTCTTTATTCTGCTCTTCCTCCATAGAGCAGTCTATCACAGCAGGAGTCTCTCCAAAACTAATAGCCCCAAACAGAGCAATATGAGTGACTAGGGGACCACACTAGGATGCCAGTCTCCGTGATGTGTATCAAAGGACTACAAAGCTCCCCAGCCATACTCTTTAAGATTCTCTTTTCAGCCTCATCTACTTACTAAAAATTTGCCCAGGCCCCTTTAACCAGTAGGCTCCTTTTGAAGTGTACTGAAGAGCCTGACTCTTCCTTCCTTCAATATTTGTGTTCAGTCTGGCTCTCAGGAGTACAGCAAACCACACATTTTTATCCACAAGCTGCACCAGCAAGCCAAGGCTCACAAAATGTAATCCAGAGACATCCAATTATTATGCCCTTTATAGGTACACGTACACTTTAGTGCACATGCAACTGGGTGCGCTGACTCATTTAATGCATCACTTCACATGGCACACACACATTGCTGCAAGCATACACAGCCAAGCGTGCTGATTCGCATGTACTGTACCCTTTCACAAGCACACATACATCCCATCGCAAACGGGGAACCATGTGCACTGATTCTCATGAACTGTACCAATTAACAGGCACACATACATTCTAGCATGTGCATGCAACCGTGTGTGCTGTCCGGCATTACATACAACACAATGCATGCCAAGGGTGAGTTAAGCCCACACGAGTTGGCCAGGAGGCCCCACTCCAGAGATATGGGTAAAAAGGCCTGTTTACTCAACTGATCGCTGTTACTGAAAACACAGTATGCTGCCTCCAGGCAAAGGCAGTAGCCTTCCATCACCTGAGGGTAGCACTTGGGGTGTCCATCCTGGTCTTACCGGGACAACCATTTGTGAGACAAGCCTAGGTCACGGCGCACATTACTGATCCTTGATCGTCCATGACCAAAACATTGTTTCCAAGGATCCAGATATCACTGCAGCTGGGGCACACACAGTAGTGGTACATACCTGTTACCAAGCTAGGAACTTTTCCATCAAATCAATAATTTGTAATCCTAGTTAAATTCTAATCCATTGGTTAAGAAAGAGAGAATGTGTAAAATTCCCTGAGATTGTATTTGAAATGGACTCTTATACTGCATTTCTGCCAAAAATGTGTCTTATGTGCCTCATACAGTTTATAGTTTTATTCTGTTTAGGATATGGTGCAGACAATAGGAATCTATGCTAAATGTATTTACTGAAAATCCCCTTTGGTTGGTATGTCAGAGATGTGTCCCAGTCTCATAGTTGTAAAGCAAATACTAGAGACCCGCACCACTGTTTTTTGTTTTTTTCTTTCCAAAACAGTGTGCTTAATCTTTGTTCTTGCAGTGGTGAGACCTACGATGAAGAACGTCTTTGTTTCTCCTTATTATAATGTTGCAGCCACCTCCTTTCAGACTTTTAGGAAAAAATGGAACTTGGCAACTTGAATGTAGTAGGTATGTTTAAGCTGCCCAAGCACCCCCTTCCATCTTACAACATGCCTTTCCTCATGCCATTAGCTACATGCAGCCAGTAGTGGCAGTGTGTTGCCCTCAGGTAGTAATACATATATACAAGCATTTGCAGTGGATTGGGTCTCGAGTTTACTCGAGTTACAGCTATAAGCATTGTAAACTCCTAACCTGACTTTTCTTGCCACATCAACTGAAAAGTAAAACAGTTTCACATAAGCGAGCAGACGGCCGCCATGAGTGCAAAGCAAACACACAGAAGGAAGGAGAAGTTTGAGCGCAGTGAAACGTATTGGCAAAAGTGCAATTATCGATGTAACTCACAAAAGTGCATTGTCCATGTAACTGGCAAAAGTGCGGATATCCATGTAACAGGGTCGGCGTCATGCAAAGCGCTCTACTGCTGCCCAGCGAGATCATGCTGCCTGTGAAATAAAGAGAAAAATGTAGTGCAGAAACCATGTGGAAAACATGGAGCCTCGTATGTTTTCAGTAGTTGGACGGTTCGCTCACGGCGGGCTAAACATTGGAAAAGGCATGACGTATGCAAGCCTTTCACTGCTTACATCAAGCTAATTTTAAAAGGCAAGCCCACGAACCAACCAAACTGATGGGTTTGACATGGGCGTGGTTAAAAGCCCACAGAAGAGATTACACCAGGGATGGAACTCTTTGCGCTCAAACCTAAAAAATTGTGCAGAAAACATACAGAATGGGCAGTGTCGAGTTAGTTTCCATCTTATCAAGCACAGCAAAGTGCATTAGATGCACCACTGCACTCAAACTGTTGAACATAACTGTACTAGAGGCCACAGCTCTATCCAAACTAATGTGAAGTCACCCTCCCACAGCAAAAAACATACACACTTTCTTTCTTTTTCTCATTATACTCTGACACAAACATAATCATAAGAAATCTAAATAATGCAGTCTGCAGGTTTTATGTATTTTTTTTTTTAATCAAATCTTTCCATTCATCGTACAAACGTGTTATAGTAAAAACTTATACTTAACAATGTATTTTTTTACTGTCCATGATTGGCATTATGGATTTTATGTTTTTGTCCCTCAGTTATTCCATTCTCTGAGCTGCCTATTTTCCCTATTTACAACTATTTTCTCATCAACTTTTTTTATAAAACATTTCTTTTTTATGACTTAATGGTTACTGGGTTGTTATAATTACAATATATTTCTACAAGCTGACCACACCCAATTAGCTCTTGACTAGGTACACCTTAATTGCCAAAACCTTAATTGCCAAGACTCCTGGGCTACACTCAGCCAGGTTAAACACCACTCTTGGTTAAACCAGCTCAGTGGTGGTGGGAGTTTTGCGACTCTACGTTTCCTCAAGCCACTGTCAATTGCCATACATTGAGAGGTGGAAGTCTCAGTAATCGACGTAAAGGATTCCTCTACCGTAGTCAGCATTAAGAAGCATTGCAAATTCTCCTTGACGATATTTGCCAATAAATCCCCCTTGTCCAGGAAGTCCCATTTGACTCCTAGTCCCTTATTCATTGACTTAGACAATGGTACGGTTACCTGGCTCACTTTGTTAGTCACTAAATATAGGTCTAGGGTCAATGACAGAGGGTTGTGATCACTGATGCATGGTGCTTTAACCTCATGACTTCGTATTATGTTGGACAGGTCCGATGAAATAATGAGTCGGTCTCACTTTCCTTGGAAGATCCCTTATGGACAGGAAGGGATAAAATGCCCGCCATTTATTCTTTGGCAAAGAGCAAATTACTAGACATCATAAACCTATTTATATAATCCCCAATTGGAGAATGCTGAAATTGAGGGGAGTCCCCACTTTCCTTATTCTTTGCTCCACAACACACGCAGCTATTAACCCCACAGAGCTTGATATGAACATCACCCGCCCAAATTAAGTGTCTCTCTCTCCTATACCTTTCAATAAAAGAATCCAGGGCAGTCTCCAATTCTTCTGATACCTCTGTTACTCTTGTATCAAATATATTATTATACATGTTTATCCCTGAAAAACTGTTACCCATAGCATTAAAATAATAATCTCTCCTGACTTGATGTGCATTAAATCACAGAGATGTGGGGGAAATGCACATTCCAGAAAACCCACAGAGTTACATGGCTGTACCAGTGGCAAAGGCTATTCAGATAACAGAAGCAAAATGTGTTAATGCGTTAATTGATCAATTTTGTAGAATCATTGCTACACATGTATTTTACTAAATGTGTACACTAAATTTTATTTGGTCTGCCAACATTTTTTCTATTGGGGATTACCAAGCTTATTATTACTTGTTTATTTTCATTTTTTTGTAGTATCGACAAGCATATACCGGTAGTAATTCTCTGCAAGTTCAAGCAGCCATGAATGGCTTTGAAGATGTCATATTAAGATTTCCCCGGTGTGCAGAAGGTTATGCGCTCTTCGCTCAGGTGGGTTTTGACATTCTTTGAATTTAAAGTTTTTTGTTTTTTTTAATTGGTATTTATTCGGCCTTTTCGCTTCTGTTGTATTGCATTTGCATGTCCAGTTGCTTGTACTGAAAAATCAATACATTCCACATGTTTTTTTTTTTTTATCAATTATTTTTCTCCTAGATTATCTCATCAGTCTATCACTACAGACAGTAGCACTAACATATTTTGTTTTTGATTTTCTCTTTTTATAAAGTGTAGAAATGGCTTCAAGTGTCCGTGGAAGACTTTATAGCGGACTTTGTTACTTGGTGGGTGCTATGGCGGTGTCCATTTGTTGATGTAGGTACAGTGTGAAAATGTAACAACAAACCTGTCGCAAAGTGTCACTGTTGGCATGGTTACCCCCCACTTTTTGCCTAATGCTGATGCCAATGTTGATTGAAAGTGTGCTGGGATTCTCCTAACCAGGCCCCAGCACTAGTGTTCTTTCCCAAAACTACCTGAACCTCTACAATGATAGGGCAGACATAACCATGCTGATGGTTACTGTTGAGGATCAGGAAGCAGAGAGTGAACCTCTCCCTGACCTCCTCTCAACTGAGCCTAAGGATGGGTCAGTAGATGGAGTGGTCTATTCAGACACCCTCTCTGCCCAACAGCAGGCAGACTGCAGGAACGTCCTACAGCAGTATGCTAAGCTCTTTTCTTTGACCCCTGATCTGACACCCCTGTGTACCCATGATGTGGACACAGGGGACAGTTTACATGTCGAGAACAAAATCTATAGACAGTCTGACCAAGTCAAAGAGAGCATCAAAGTGGAAGTCCACAAGATGCTGCAGTTAGGGGTAATAGAGCACTGTGACAGTCCCTGGGCTAGCCCAGTGGTCTTGATCCCCAAACATCATACCAAAGATGGCAAGAGAGAAATGAGGTTCCGTGTGAACTACAGAGGACTCAATTCTGTCACTAAGACAGATGCCCACCCCATAGCTAGAGCAGATGAATTGATTGATAAGTTAGGTGTGGCCAAATTTCTAAGTACCTTTGACTTAACTGCAGGGTACTGGCAAATTAGGATGGCACCTGGAGCAAAAGAAAAAAACGCAATTGTACACCTGATGGGCATTATCAGTTCAATGTTATGCCCTTTGGCTTAAAGAATGCATCTGCCACCTTCCAAATCAAGTCCTTGCTGGTTTGGAGTCATTTAATGCAGCATATCTAGATGATATTGCTGTCTTAAGCTCCACCTGGCAGCTCCACCTGGCAGGATCACCTGGTCCACCCGGGCAAACACCAGGCCTCTCTATCAAAGCATCTAAGTGCCAGATAGGGCAGGGCACAGTTGTATTCTTGGGTCAACTTGTAGGTTGAGGCTAAGTGCAACCTTTACAACCCAAGATCCAGACAATTCTGGTCTGGGAAGCTCCAAAAACCCAGACTCAAGTCGGGGCATTCCTTGGCTTGACTGGATAACACTGGAGGCTTGTGAAGGGATTTGGGTCCATTGTGACTCCCCTCACTGAACTGACCTGAAGGAAGATGCCAAAGAAGGTAAACTGGACCCTTGACTGTCAAAAGGCCTTTGCTTCTTTCAGGGTGTCAATGTGCTCAGCGCCAGTTCTTAAAGCTCCAGATTATTCTAGGCAATTCATTGTGCAGACAGATGCCTCTGAACATGGGATAGGAACAGTCCTGTCCCAAACCAATGATGATGGCCTTGACCAGCCTCTTGCTTTCAGTGGCAGGAGGATACTCCCCAGGGAGCAGCGTTGGAGTGCCATTGAGAGGGAGGCCTTTGCTGTGGTTTGGTCCCTGAAAAAGCTGAGGCCATACTTGTTTGGTACTTACTCTACTGTTCAATCTGACCACAGATCTCTTGGATGGCTAATGCAAATGAAAGGTGACAACCCTAAACTTTTCAGGTGGTCCATATCCCTACAGGGAATGGGCTCTGTAGTGGAACACAGACATGGGACTGCCCATGCCAATGCAGATAGCCTTTCCAGGTTCTTCCAGTTAGAGCATGAAGACTCTTTTGGGAAAGGTTAGTTTCATCCTCTATCGTTTGGGGGGGTTTATGTGTAGGAAAGTACCACTGTTGGCATGGTTACCCTCCCCCCCCCCCCCCTCCCCCCCAACTTTTGGCTGTTGTTGATACCTACTTTGATTGAAAGTATGCTTTTGTTTTAAGTATGTTGGGGGTGTCTACAAAAGTATTGAATATAATGAGGTTAAACATGTTCCTTTTACCTTGCGGAGAAGTGAGCGCACAACATGACATCCTACATTTTTGAAGGATTTTGTTTGATTTTTTTTTGTGTTAAATTTTGTTAAAGTATGTTGGTGGGGAAGGTGTGAAGTATCCTGTCTGTTTGGTATCTTCCTCTAGTTGTAGCCATGCCAATGTATTATAATAGTCTGTAGAGAACTTAGAATGTATAATAGGGTTTCAAATCAACACTGGAATGTTGGTGTGAGATGGTCCCTAACATGGTTTAGACGTTTCTGTTGTACTGTTTTACCTGAATAAAGAAGATTTATTTAACCTCACTGAGGACCATTGCTTTTTCACAATCCTGCTAACCAGGCCCCAGCACAAGTGTTCTTTGCCTAAAACTGTACCTTTGCTTCCACAATTAGCACAGCCCTGGAATGCAGTTAAGTCCCTTGTAGAAGGTACCCATGGTACCAAGGGCCCTGTGACCAGGGAAGGTCTCTAAAGGCTGAAGCAGGTATTTTGCCACCAGAGGGGACCCCTCACTCAGCACATGCACACTGCCTTGCAGTTTGTGTGCGCTGGAGAGGTGAAAAAGACAGTCGACCTGCACCCCTCTCAGGGTGCCATGCCCACAAACCACTGCCTGTGGCATGGGTAGGTCACCCCTCTAGCAGGCCTTGCAGTCCTACGGCAGGGTGCACCATACCACAGGTGAGGACATAGCTGCATGAGCAATATGCCCCTACAGTGTCTAAGTTCATTCTTAGACATTGTAAGTGCAGTGTAGCCATATTGAGTATATGATCTGGGAGTTTGTCATTACGAACTGCACAGCACCATAATGGTTTCACTGAATACTGGGAAGTTTGGGACATCTCAGCACAATAAAATGCCAGTGTGGGATGTATTGAAAAATGCACACAGAGGGCATCTTAGAGATGCTCCCTGTATGTTAGCCCAACTGCTAGTGTAGGACTGACCGGTCTGTGCCAGCCTGCCACTTTCAGACACGTTTCTGACCACATGGGGTGAGTGCCTTTGTGCAGTCTGTGGTCAGAAACAAAGCCTGTCCTGGGTGGAGGTGCTTCACACCTCCCCCTGCAGGAACTGTAATACCTGGCGGTGAGCCTCAAAGACTCAAGCCTAGGGTTAGTGCCCCAGGGCACTCCAGCTAGTGAAGTTCCCCGCCCCCGGACAAAACTCCCCTTTTGGTGGCAAGTCCGGCGGGAAAATTAGGGAAAACAGGGAGAAGTGACCACCCCAGCCAGGACCACCCCTAAGGTGTCAAGAGCTGAGGTGATCCCCCTCCCTGCAGAATCCTCCATTTTGGTTTGGAGGAAAGGGACCAGTAGGGATAGGAATGTGCCCTCCTCCCCAAAGGGAGTGGGCGCAAGGAGGGTGTAGCCACCCCAAGGGGCAGTAGCCATTGGCTACTGCCCTCTGACCTCTAACACACCCCTAAATCTAGGATTTAAGGGCCTCCCTGAACCCGGCTCATCAGATTCCTAGCGACCTACAAGAAGGAGGACTGCTATGCTGAAAACCCCAGCAGATAAGAAAGAAGACAGCAGCTGCTTTGGCCCCAGCCCTACAGCCTGTCTCCTGCTTCAAAGAATCGGTAAAAAGACCAGCAACGCGTCCACCGGGCCCAGCGACGTCTGCCAACTCCAGAGGACTGCACTGCACCGCACCCAAAAGAACCCAGAACTCCAAAGGACAGCGGCTGTTTGAAGAAACCTACAACCAAGGACTCCCACCTCACTCCAGATGCGTGAGTCTTATCCCCTGTGCACTCAACGCCCATGGCCAGTGTCCAGCTGGTCCACCCTGCAAGAGAGGGACCCCAGGCGATTGCGAGCAAGTGCCTACCCCGGGTTGACCTCTCCACCCCTCCATGACGACGCCTGCAGAGGGAATCCCGAGGACCACCCGGACTGCGAGCTCCGGACGAAGATATCCAACACCTAAAGGGGACACTACACCCGCAGCACCTGGGCCTTGGAGAAACCGACCTCCTTGCCTCTTCGTTCAACAGATGGTCCTCCTCCCTGTCCGACCGCTGGTGTGCCCGAGACACCCCCCTGGACCCCACCTGCAGCCTCTGAGTGACCCCGGGGTCTCCTCATAGACCAGCATTGAAAACCCAACGTCCTGTTTGCACCCGGCCGCCCCTGTGCCGCTGAGGGTGTGTGTTTGGTGCCTACTTGTGGCCCCTCCAGCGCTCTTCTTATCCCCCCTGGTCTGCCCTCTAAGTCGCGATTACTTACCTTTTGGCTGACTGGATTCCGAGTACCCCCTCTCTCCATAGGAGCCCACGTTAAATTTGCTTAACTTTGACCTCGGTACCCGGCCGGCCCCATGTTGCTGGTGGTAGGTGTTTGGGGTTAACTTGAACCCCAACCGGTGGACTTCCTAAAACCCGGAGACTGAGACTTGTAAGTGTTGTACTTAACTGTAAACAGATCTAACTTTTCTTCCCCCCATATCCGTTTGAAAAATACAGTGTACATTTTTAAAACAGCTTTTTGCCAATAATTCAAAAACTGTATGTTCGATGGCATCTGTCGCTGTAGATACGCATGTTTTGCAATAGCTCGCCATCTGGTGTTGGGCCGGAGTGTTACAAGTTGTTTTTCTTCGAAGAAGTCTTTCGAGTCACGGGACCGAGTGACTCCTCCTTTTGTGTCCATTGCGCATGGGCGTCGACTCTATCCTCGATTGTTTTTTTTCCGCCATCGGGTTCGGACGTGTTCCTGTCGCTCCGAGTTTCGGAACGGAAAGATAGCTAAATTCGGAAGATTTTCGTCGGTATTGTTGCGTTCGGGATCGGCGTAGTTAGATTCAACACCGCATCGAAGATCGAAGAGCTCCGGTGCCCTTCGGGGTAGTTTTTCGATCCCCCGTCGGGGCCTGGTCGGCCCGACCGCGTGCTGAAGAACGCCGATGGAACGGACCCCGTTCCGTTTCTGTCCCAAATGCCACAATAAGTACCCCTATACAGACCAACACTTGGTCTGTAACCTGTGCCTGTCACCTGAGCACAGTGAAGACACCTGCGAGGCCTGTCGTGCGTTCCGGTCCCGAAAAACACTACGAGACCGTCGAGCCAGAAGACTTCAAATGGCGTCTGCGCCGACAGCCCACCGAGAGTTCGAGGAACAAGAAGAGGAAGGTACCTTCTCGATCCACGAATCGGACTCCGAGGAATTCGATGACCCACAAACCGTGAGTAAGACGTCGAAAACAACACATAAGAAGATTGACAAGGCCCAGGGGACGCCACTGCCACCAGGCCATGGCTCGACCCATAAATTCGGTGACCGACCGTCGGCACCGAAAAAGGCCCAAACAGTGCCGAGACAGTCCGACCCCGGTCGAGACACCGGTACGCAGCCTTCTCGGGACCAAGAAAGTGCTGGAGACAAGCATCGACACCGAGATATCGGTGTAGACACGGCTCGACGCCGAGACAGCGGCACCGACGAAGATCGACGCCGAGAGGTTTCGGCCCCGAAAAAAAGAAAAGTCAGCTCGGAGCCGAAAAAAGATGCAGACAGGGTTTCGGCGCCAAAACAACCTGCAACCGACCCAGTTTCAGGCTCTTATACAGAGGAGCATTCACTAACCTCCCAAATGCGAAAGCATAGGTTCGAGGAAGAGCTGCAATCTACCGATGTAGACCATACGCAAAAGCGTATCTTCATACAGGAGGGAACAGGGAAAATAAGCACCCTTCCCCCTATTAGAAGAAAGAGAAGACTGGAGTTCCAAACTGAACAAACATCACAAACAAAGGTGGTGAAAAAGGTTACTCCACCACCCTCTCCTCCACCTGTAATTCACGTCTCACCAGCACAAACTCCATCACATTCCCCAGCTCACACCACCATGAGCCAGGGTGACCAGGATCAGGACGCATGGGACTTATACGACGCCCCAGTGTCAGATAACAGCCCGGAGGCATACCCTACAAAGCCATCTCCACCAGAAGACAGCACTGCGTATTCTCAAGTGGTGGCTAGAGCAGCACAATTTCACAATGTAAGCCTCCACTCAGAGCAGGTCGAGGATGACTTTTTATTCAACACCCTCTCCTCCACCCACAGCTCCTACCAAAGCCTGCCTATGCTCCCTGGTATGCTCCGGCACGCAAAAGAAATTTTTAAGGAGCCGGTCAAAAGTAGGGCAATCACACCAAGAGTGGAAAAAAAGTATAAGGCGCCCCCTACAGACCCTGTTTTCATCACTGCACAGCTGCCACCAGATTCCGTCGTTGTAGGAGCAGCTAGGAAAAGGGCCAACTCCCACACATCTGGGGATGCACCACCCCCGGATAAAGAAAGCCGCAAGTTCGATGCAGCTGGAAAGAGAGTCGCAGCACAAGCTGCAAACCAGTGACGCATCGCCAACTCTCAAGCACTACTTGCGCGCTATGACAGAGCCCATTGGGATGAGATGCAACACCTCATTGAACATCTACCCAAAGACCTACAAAAAAGGGCAAAGCAAGTGGTTGAGGAAGGTCAAAACATTTCAAACAACCAGATACGCTCCTCCATGGACGCAGCAGACACAGCTGCAAGGACAATTAATACATCCGTGACCATCAGAAGGCATGCATGGCTACGAACGTCTGGGTTTAAACCAGAGATACAGCAGGCAGTTCTCAATATGCCTTTCAATGAAAAAGAACTGTTCGGTCCAGAAGTGGACACAGCGATAGAAAAACTTAAAAAGGACACAGACACTGCTAAAGCAATGGGCGCACTCTACTCCCCGCAGAGCAGAGGAAACTACGGCACCTTCCGCAAGACACCCTTTAGAGGGGGGTTTCGGGGTCCGGCCACACAAGCCAGCACCTCACAGGCAACACCGTCCAGTTACCAGGGACAGTACAGGGGAGGCTTTCGGGGCCAATACAGAGGAGGGCAATTCCCTAGGAATAGGGGAAAATTTCAAAGCCCCAAAACCTCTGCAACTAAGCAGTGACTCACATGTCACTCATCCCCTCCACACAACACCAGTGGGGGGAAGAATAGGTCATTATTACAAAGCATGGCAGGAAATCACTACAGACACTTGGGTTCTAGCAATTATCCAACATGGTTATTGCATAGAATTTCTACAATTCCCTCCAAACATACCACCAAGAGCACAAAATTTATCACAACATCATTCCGAGCTCCTGGAGACAGAAGTTCAAGCACTATTGCAAAAGAATGCAATCGAATTAGTACCAAACACACAAATAAACACAGGAGTTTATTCACTGTACTTCTTAATACCAAAGAAGGACAAAACGCTAAGACCAATCCTAGACCTCAGGATAGTAAACACATACATCAAATCAGACCACTTTCACATGGTCACACTACAAGAAGTGCTACCATTGCTCAAACTACACGACTACATGACAACCTTAGACCTCAAAGACGCGTATTTCCATATACCAATACATCCATCGCACAGGAAATACCTAAGGTTTGTATTCAAAGGAATACATTACCAATTCAAAGTATTGCCTTTCGGTTTAACAGCAGCACCAAGAGTCTTTACAAAATGTCTAGCAGTAGTCGCTGCACACATCAGAAGGCAGCAAATACATGTATTCCCGTATCTAGACGACTGGCTAATCAAGACCCATTCGTTATCAAAGTGCTCACACCACACAAATCAAATCATACAAACCCTCTACAGACTGGGGTTCACCGTCAACTTCGCAAAATCCAACATCCTGGCGTGCAAAGTACAACAGTACCTAGGAGCCATAATAAACACAACAAAAGGAGTAGCCACTCCAAGTCCACAAAGAATTCAAAACTTCAACAACATCATACAACGCATGTATCCAACACAAAAGATACAAGTAAAGATGATATTACAACTCCTAGGCATGATGTCTTCATGCATAGCCATTGTCCCAAACGCAAGACTGCACATGAGGCCCTTACAACAGTGCCTAGCATCACAATGGTCACAAGCACAGGGTCACCTTCTAGATCTGGTGTTAATAGACCGCCAAACTTACCTCTCGCTTCTATGGTGGGACAATATAAATTTAAACAAAGGGCGGCCTTTCCAAGACCCAGTGCCACAATACGTAATAACAACAGGTGCTTCCATGACAGGGTGGGGAGCACACCTCGATCAACACAGCATACAAGGACAATGGAACGTACATCAAACAAAACTGCATATAAATCACCTAGAACTGCTAGCAGTTTTTCAAGCACTAAAGGCTTTCCAACCAATAATAGTTCACAAATACATTCTCGTCAAAACAGACAACATGACAACAATGTATTATCTAAACAAGCAAGGGGGGACACACTCAACACAGTTGAGCCGGTTGGCACAAAAGATATGGCATTGGGCAATTCACAACCAAATTCGCCTAATAGCACAGTTTATCCCAGGGATTCAGAATCAACTCGCAGACAATCTCTCTCGAGATCACCAACAGGTCCACGAATGGGAAATTCACCCCCAAACTCTGAACACTTACTTCAAGATCTGGGGAACACCTCAGATAGACTTGTTTGCGACAAAAGAGAACGCAAAATGCCAAAACTTCGCATCCAGATACCCACACAGGCAGTCCCAGGGCAATGCCCTATGGATGAACTGGTCAGGGATATTTGCCTACGCTTTTCCTCCTCTCCCTCTCCTTCCTTATCTGGTAAACAAACTCAGTCAAAAGAAACTCAAACTCATATTAATAGCACCAACTTGGGCAAGGCAACCCTGGTACACAACGCTGCTAGACCTATCAGTAGTACCACACATCAAACTGCCCAACAGACCGGATCTGTTAACTCAACACAACCAACAGATCAGGCACCCAGATCCAGCATCGCTGAATCTAGCAATCTGGCTCCTGAAATCCTAGAATTCGGACACTTACAACTTACACAAGAGTGTATGGAAGTCATAAAGCAAGTCAGAAGGCCATCCACCAGGCACTGCTATGCAAGTAAATGGAAGAGGTTTGTTTGCTACTGCCATATTAATCAAATCCAACCATTACACGCAACTCCAAAAGATGTAGTGGGTTACTTGCTTCACTTACAAAAATCTAACCTAGCTTTCTCTTCCATTAAAATACACCTTGCAGCAATATCTGCATACCTGCAGACTACCTATTCAACTTCCCTTTATAGGATACCAGTCATTAAAGGATTCATGGAGGGCCTTAAAAGAATTATTCCACCAAGAACACCACCTGTTCCTTCATGGAACCTAAATGTTGTCCTAACTAGACTTATGGGTCCACCTTTCGAACCCATGCACTCCTGCGAAATACAGTTCCTAACCTGGAAGGTTGCTTTCCTCATCGCCATTACTTCCCTAAGAAGAGTAAGCGAGATTCAGGCGTTTACAATACAAGAACCTTTTATACAACTACACAAGAATAAGGTCGTCCTGAGGACTAATCCTAAATTTTTACCAAAGGTTATTTCACCGTTCCATCTAAATCAAACAGTGGAACTTCCAGTGTTCTTCCCACAGCCAGATTCCGTAGCTGAGAGGGCACTACATACATTAGATGTCAAAAGAGCATTAATGTATTACATTGACAGAACTAAAAACATCAGAAAGACTAAACAACTATTTATTGCATTCCAAAAACCTCATGCAGGCAACCCAATATCAAAACAAGGTATAGCCAGATGGATAGTTAAATGCATCCAAATCTGCTACCTTAAAGCTAAACGACAGCTGCCCATTACACCAAGGGCACACTCAACCAGAAAGAAAGGTGCTACCATGGCCTTTCTAGGAAACATCCCAATGGAAGAAATATGTAAGGCAGCCACATGGTCTACGCCTCACACATTCACCAAGCACTACTGTGTAGACATGTTATCCGCACAACAAGCCACAGTAGGGCAAAATGTCACTTACCCAGTGTACATCTGTTTGTGGCGTCAGTCGCTGTAGATTCGCATGTGCCCACCCGCCTCCCCGGGAGCCTGTAGCAGTTCGGAAGTTACCTTCAACTATTTGTATATATATAATTTCAACCTTATATAGGTACATGCTTAGTCACTCCATTGCATGGGCACTATTACTACAATACAACTCCTACCTCACCCTCTGCGGGGAAAAACAATCGAGGATAGAGTCGACGCCCATGCGCAATGGACACAAAAGGAGGAGTCACTCGGTCCCGTGACTCGAAAGACTTCTTCGAAGAAAAACAACTTGTAACACTCCGGACCAACACCAGATGGCGAGCTATTGCAAAACATGCGAATCTACAGCGACTGACGCCACGAACAGATGTACACTGGGTAAGTGACATTTTCATACTTACCTATTACAAAGTACTGTTGATACCTGTTAAATACGAAACTTTTAAGGTACTTACCTGCAACTTGAATCTTGTGGTTCTAAAAATAAACTTAGAAAGTATATTTTTGCATTATAAAAACTATTGGTCTGGAGTTAAGTCAGTGAGTGTGTGCTTCTTCTATTTTCTGTGTGTGTACAACAAATGCTTTGCACTACCCTCTGATAAGCCTAACTACTCGACCACACAACCACCAAGAGAGCATTAGTATAATCTACTTTAGCCTATGTTAAGCAGCTGGGGAACCCCTGGACTCTGTGCACACATTATCTCACTTTGATATAGTATATACAGAGCCAGCTTCCTACAATAATGTACTGTAATCTGGCAGCCAAAGGGTTTGTGCTTTAAGGGGTTAGGCCTACTTGTCCCAAAGAGACAATAAACATGAAAACTCGTCCTTTACCCCCAAACAATATACCCTGGGTGTCGGGCTATAGGAATTCCACACCCCTGCAGGAAGAGGCGGGCAGAAACCGGCAGCAGTCACCTAAACAAAAATGCTGATATCCAGGTTTATCAACAACAGCAGATCTTATGACATACATTCTGTAATGTCCCTGTTGGCCTTAATCAAAATTTAGTTTTGAATTCAGAGATAGTGTGGGATAACTCTCCTGTAACTTGCTTTTAGTTCTGTACCTTAAGCAATGTGGAGTCAATACTGATACTGTATAATTATACCGTTCTGTTTTTAGAACATCTGGTCTGTGTGATTTGGGCCTTATTTAAAGTGTGGCGTACAAGATACTCCCTCATGGATGTTCCATCTGCAGTATTTCAAAATCATGATAACCTATGGCACTTGTAATACAGAGGACAGAATATCTGCCACGTTTTGCTGAAGTATCTCATCTTCCAAACTCTAAATAAGGTCCTTTGTCCACATCCTGTGTGACCGCTAGAACCTTATTATTCAAATGGAGTCTCTTCTAGATGTTGGATATCCACTTGCCTAGCAGGTTCGCATGTCCTCATTGCATTTTTGGATTTACTGGGTATAAAGTCCTGTCTAACACTCGAAAGATGCTCTCTCGATATCTATATCTTTTGTTGCTACCAAGTAGTCTAATGTTTGTGTGAGCAAATCTATGCATCTATATTTGCTTGTGCTAAAATGCAGTTCATATTTACTAACCAACCATTCGTTCATTGGCAGTGATCCTGATCCACTGTGACATGGACTATCCAGGACTGGTGCTTTGTTCAGGTCCACCTCTTCAAACAAGGCCACCTAGTCACCCTTAGAGGAGGGATATTTTGCCGGTATATTTAGAGAGAATACTTACCTCCCTAAGATAGGTTTGAGCATATGGTTCTTGAGGAGGTGACCTTTCACCTCTTTGTCCTCTCTTCAGAGAATTTAGAGTTTCTCATGGGTGTCAACAAATCCTCCACCAGAGCACACTATACCAGAAATGGGCTACAGTTCTGCATCTGGGCATTAGTGCAGAACAGCTGATCATTTATATTTTTGAGTTAATTTTGAAATGTCTGGCAGAGACTGGACTGCAAGTAAATACCTGCTGGCCATGCTGAGCGACAGTAGGAGTATAATGGGAGAAAGCCTTGGGAATTATTTTCCTTGGCCAAAAAGGCTTTCTAGGCAAACAAGCATGATAATTCGTTTTTTTACATTCGAGAGTTTGAGCTGGACTGTTCTTACTGGAGCAGTGTCAAGACCGTTTTGCATATGCTTGGGCCCAACCTGAGATGACATGGTGGACAAAAGAACAATGGGTTGGAGTGCTTCCTTGAGCGATAGCCAGTGGTAAAGTTTATTGCAGGCATTTCTCCCATCAACTTCTGTGTGTTTGATGACAGATGTGTTTTCTGTTATGGTTCCTGAAAGCCTCCTGGACCCTCAGCTTGGTTCGGATCAAGCTGACGCCCAGACCTTTAAAGCCAATTGCATCCAGCAAAATAGAACTACTGTCTGCATTATGTGATCTTCATTTATAGTCTTGAATTGTAGAATTATTCCCTGCTGTGTGTGGACCACTGAACTCTTTATATCAATATACTTGTCCATATTTTAACAGGTGTAGTTTGAAGTCTATTCAGTCTATATGATGTGAAGGATCCTTCAGGAACCAAGGCAAAATATTTTCGGAATTTAGACCGCATGACTACAATTATTCTTCTCTAAAAATTGCACTGCAACATAGAGAGCCCAAGCCTCTCTGAAAAGGGAAAAACAGCTTAATGGGCATAGATTATAGAAGCTTGAGAACACTTATCCTGCCCCTATAAAATTCCAGTACCTTCCACTACTCTCATGCTTTGTAATGATCGTTTCATCACAGAGCTAGTTCTTATTTCGGCTCTTGCAAGAAGGTCCTGGAACACATTGGGTGTTTCACACCCTGTTTTTCAGAGAAATTTCATTTTTTCCAATTTCACTGTGTTTTATGTCTGTTAAGCAAGTGGCCAACATTTTTCTGAATTCTGCAGGTGTTTTTCCCTAAGAATCCCTTCTCTGCTGGGTAAATGGTGCTCCTTTGGAGGAAGAGGGCAACTTCTGACTCATTGAAGGTGTCTGTGGATTCTCCCCTCTTCACATTTAGTAAAAGAATGAAAGGTGAATTTTGCACGAAGGTGTCGAAGAGTACTTTTAAAGACCTTGAGGGCATTGTACTGAAATGTATTCTGGAAGACCTGAGGGCAAAGGAGTAGTAGAAGCAGAAGGAAAAAATCTGAAAAGCCTTCAGGCCATGTAGGCTCTACAGAGAGAATGTACATCTGATCTTCCAGAGAAATAAGGTACTGGAAATGTGGAAGGAGATACCACCATCGCCATTTTCGCTTATATTCTCATTCGCCCTCGAAGAGCATGACGTTGGCAGAGTGTATTTCTGTCAAAGGCCTGCTGCACTGTGACCCACTGACACCATCACTGGTCTTCAAACTCCTCGACTTCGAGACACTTCATTCGGATGATGACATTTTTATCATTAACGTCGAAGTGTTCCAAGTGCATGACTGCGTCTCCCTTGTCATTGATGCAGACAGTTCATTTGATGTCACCCCCATGGTCTCCAACACTGGAATTGTCATTGCACCACTTCTCAACAACATCCATGTGTCCATGGCCCAAAAAGAGGTTGAAAGTTACACCTGAAGACACTGCAATAAAACCTCTGGAGCCTCCATATTTTATTATTTGTTCACAAGACCCGGTGCAGACCCTCCTGAGACATTAAAACCTGCTTCTTTGTCTAAGCATATGTCATGTCTGACCTCTGTCCCATATCAGGAAGATGCCTTTAACACCTAGTTGGTGGCTCTCCTGCCTATGCCTCACTCTCTCCGTTGTGAGAAAGGCACTCCCTTCAAACTTCCAAAAGGTGCTGGCAACAAAGGTCTCCTGTGTCTTCATCTCACTCTGATGGCAACATCGGGAGTTCCTGCAGTCCATCTGCTGCAGCCTCTTCCTCAATGTCTTTCCTGTGAAAGACATCCAACATCTTTCAGAAGGACTTTTGAATTTAAAATTGCTGTAGAAGCACCACAATCCACAGTATCCATCATCGAGATACTACAACCTAGGGCACCAATGCGACTCAGCTTAGGTTTATCTGAAACTGTTTGTAAAATGAGTGGCAAATACATTGAGTGCTTTTCTAGCATGAGTGTTGGTTGCAAAATCAATGACAAAAAATTTAAAAGATCCTTAACGAACAAATGGCGTAAAGCGTAAAATAAAGAAGCTGAAAACCTGTGGGTCTATATTGGTCGCAGCTTGCAGCAGAGGTGGTCAGCTCTTTACTTTCTTGACTGATGTATTTTTTGTTAACTGGTTTGTGCTGCAGTTGAGTTGGATTTACCAGCTCAATATCTCCTAATTACTTCTTGCCTTAGGCATAATGCTTTTTAAACTTGTCAATCTTTGTTTTTAAAATGTAAAAAAAATTTATGGGCAAATTGGTTGGGAGTGAGTTTCACAGCATATTTAAGTTACATGCAAAAATATTTTTTTATATTTACCTGCAGGCACTAACAGACCAACAGCAGTTTGGCAAAGCTGATGAGATGTATGATAAATGTATTGACCTGGAGCCGGATAATGCCACAACATATGTTCATAAAGGGTATGTATTAGTTAAAGGAAAACCTGATCATGATATATTATTAAACTAAATAAACCTACCGGCATAATGTTAAAAACATGCATTCAGTGTGAGTAGCAAGCTACTGCATCTGCTATTGTTTTCAGCTTGCCACAAGCAAGCGGGCTGCTGAGTTGAAAGTAATTTGTCATAAACCTGATGACAACCTGGAAGGAATGGGGACCATATGTGGATAAAATTAACTTGGGGAAATTATCCCAGGCACCAGACTGGATCCAAAACTTTGAAGCTCTTGCAGCAGCTGGGGCAGGCTGGTTCTGTTCCGAAAGTGACACCTGGCAACATCACAAATCCCATATAGTGCCCACCTTGGTGCAACAGCTCCTTTTTTCCACGCCTTTTACTGTGATCCAGCGTTTTTTTCATTGAGCTGTTTTTTTTTTTTTTTTCTTTTTTTTTTTTTTCCTCTAAGCACTTCAGAATTAAACTATTACTGCAGTGCTATGATGTCTAGGGACTGATGTCTATTACCGACCCTCACTCTGTTTGCCTGAGATTGGATCCTGACTCAGTTATGCTCATCTTGCCTCAGTGTATATCCCAAGACAGTTATTTGAGAGCGAAGCAAAACTTTTTATGGCGTATGCCTATGATAACATATTAGGCTAGTACTGTTTCTGGACCTGCTTGAAGTCACAGACTGCATGCTCATCGAGTAAACATAAGAAACACAAGAAATGTTCTTTGAGAGGTAAGTCACCTGTAGGAGGCTGGACTGGCTTGTAGTGAGTACCAAGGGGTACTTGCACCTTGCACCAGGCCCAGTTATCCCTTATTAGTGTATAGGGTGTCTAGCAGCTTAGGCTGATAGATAATGGTAGCTTAGCAGAGCAGCTTAGGCTGAACTAGGAGACGTGTGAAGCTACTACAGTACCACTTAGTGTCATATGCACAATATCATAAGAAAACACAATACACAGTTATACTAAAAATAAAGGTACTTTATTTTTATGACAATATGCCAAAGTATCTTAGAGTGTACCCTCAGTGAGAGGATAGGCAATATACACACGATATATATACACAATAGCAAAAATATGCAGTATAGTCTTAGAAAACAGTGCAAACAATGTATAGTTACAATAGGATGCAATGGGGAAACATAGGGATAGGGGCAACACAAACCATATACTCCAAAAGTGGAATGCGAACCACGAATGGACCCCAAACCTATGTGACCTTGTAGAGGGTCGCTGGGACTATTAGAAAATAGTGAGAGTTAGAAAAATAACCCTCCCCAAGACCCTGAAAAGTGAGTGCAAAGTGCACTGAAGTTCCCCTAAGGATAAAGAAGTCGTGTTAGAGGAATAATGCAGGAAAGACACAACCCAACAATGCAACAACGCTGGATTTCCAATCTGGGGTACCTGTGGAACAAGGGGACCAAGTCCAAAAGTCACAAGCAAGTCGGAGATGGGCAGATGCCCAGGAAATGCCAGCTGCGGGTGCAAAGAAGCTTCTACTGGACAGAAGAAGCTGCGGTTTCTGCAGGAACGCAAAGGGCTAGAGACTTCCCCTTTGGAGGACGGATCCCTCTCGCCTTGTAGAGTCGTGCAGAAGTGTTTTCCCGCCGAAAGAACGCCAACAAGCCTTGCTAGCTGCAAATCGTGCGGTTAGCGTTTTTGGACGCTGCTGTGGCCCAGGAGGGACCAGGAGGTCGCAAATTGGACCAGGAGAGAGAGGGGACGTCGACCAAGACAAGGAGCCCTCTCAGCAGCAGGTAGCACCCGGAGAAGTGCCAGAAACAGGCACTACGGGGATGCGTGAAACGGTGCTCACCCGAAGTTACACAAAGGAGTCCCACGTCGCCGGAGACCAACTTAGAAAGTCGTGCAATGCAGGTTAGAGTGCCGTGGACCCAGGCTTGGCTGTGCACAAAGGATTTCCGCCGGAAGTGCACAGGGGCCGGAGTAGCTGCAAAAGTCGCGGTTCCCAGCAATGCAGTCTAGCGAGGTGGGGCAAGGACTTACCTCCACCGAACTTGGACTGAAGAGTCACTGGACTGTGGGGGTCACTTGGACAGAGTTGCTGGATTCGAGGGACCTCGCTCGTCGTGCTGAGAGGAGACCCAAGGGACCGGTAATGCAGCTTTTTGGTGCCTGCGGTTGCAGGGGGAAGATTCCGTCGACCCACGGGAGATTTCTTCGGAGCTTCTAGTGCAGAGAGGAGGCAGACTACCCCCACAGCATGCACCACCAGGAAAACAGTCGAGAAGGCGGGAGGATCAGCGTTACAGAGTTGCAGTAGTCGTCTTTGCTACTATGTTGCAGTTTTACAGGCTTCCAGCGCGGTCAGCAGTCGATTCCTTGGTAGAAGGTGAAGAGAGAGAGATGCAGAGGAACTCGGCTGAGCTCTTGCATTCGTTATCTAAAGTTTCCCCAGAGACAGAGACCCTAAATAGCCAGAAAAGAGGGTTTGGCTACCTAGGAGAGAGGATAGGCTACTAACACCTGAAGGAGCCTATCAGAAGGAGTCTCTGACGTCACCTGGTGGCACTGGCCACTCAGAGCAGTCCAGTGTGCCAGCAGCACCTCTGTTTCCAAGATGGCAGAGGTCTGGAGCACACTGGAGGAGCTCTGGACACCTCCCAGGGGAGGTGCAGGTCAGGGGAGTGGTCACTCCCCTTTCCTTTGTCCAGTTTCGCGCCAGAGCAGGGCTAAGGGGTCCCCTGAACCGGTGTAGACTGGCTTATGCAGAATTGGGCACATCTGTGCCCAACAAAGCATTTCCAGAGGCTGGGGGAGGCTACTCCTCCCCTGCCTTCACACCATTTTCCAAAGGGAGAGGGTATCTCACCCTCTCTCAGAGGAAGTTCTTTGTTCTGCCATCCTGGGCCAGGCCTGGCTGGACCCCAAGAGGGCAGATGCCTGTCTGAGGGGTTGGCAGCAGCAGCAGCTGCAGTGAAACCCCAGGAAGGGCAGTTTGGCAGTACCAGGGTCTGTGCTACAGACCACTGGGATCATGGAATTGTGCCAACAATGCCAGGATGGCATAGAGGGGGCAATTCCATGATCTTAGACATGTTACATGGCCATATTCGGAGTTACCATTGTGAAGCTACATATAGGTAGTGACCTATATGTAGTGCACACGTGTAATGGTGTCCCCGCACTCACAAAGTTCAGGGAATTGGCTCTGAACAATGTGGGGGCACCTTGGCTAGTGCCAGGGTGCCCTCACACTAAGTAACTTTGCACCTAACCTTTACCAGGTAAAGGTTAGACATATAGGTGACTTATAAGTTACTGAAGTGCAGTGTAAAATGGCTGTGAAATAACGTGGACGTTATTTCACTCAGGCTGCAGTGGCAGGCCTGTGTAAGAATTGTCAGATCTCCCTATGGGTGGCAAAAGTAATGCTGCAGCCCATAGGGATCTCCTGGAACCCCAATACCCTGGGTACCTCAGTACCATATACTAGGGAATTATAAGGGTGTTCCAGTAAGCCAATGTAAATTGGTAAAATTGGTCACTAGCCTGTTAGTGACAATTTGAAAGAAATGAGAGAGCATAACCACTGAGGTTCTGATTAGCAGAGCCTCAGTGAGACAGTTAGTCACTACACAGGTAACACATTCAGGCACACTTATGAGCACTGGGGCCCTGGTGAACAGGGTCCCAGTGACCCATACAACTAAAACAACATATATACAGTGAAAAATGGGGGTAACATGCCAGGCAAGATGGTACTGTCCTACATCACCCACGTGCCCACCAACTCCCACAGGTCGAACTTGGCCAGCCCGATGGGTCTTTGGTGGCGATTCTGCTGTATCCTGACTTCCCTGCTCCAGGCCTGGGTCTAGTGGCATTTCTTATTGCCATGTTCAGCATTTTCTGCAGGGCAGAAACCCTCTCGGACATGCCTTTGAGCCCCATGGGACTGTGACATGCCTACCTTGTCAGTGCTGGTGCTGTTGGGCATGGTCTACTCGCCCTGCAGTGCCGCCCTGACTCGCCTCTTCACTACACCTCAGAGGTATCTGACGCTGCCCATGCTGCCTCGTCGACACACACCCCTGACCCCGCCAGCAGGCTAGCTGGAACTAGCCCGTGAACCCACCAGCAGTTGGTAAGTTTTCAGGGGAGACCTCTAAGGTGCCCTCTGGGTGCATGTATTAATAAATCTATCACTGAAACCAGATCTTGTTTATTAATACAAGATATTTGATTCCAAACATTCCTAGTTTCAGTGAAGCCATCATGTATCTGGGGAACTCATATTGGCTAGTGTCCAGCACATGTATTTAAAATTACTTCACTGCACGCATACTATGTCTAAGAATCGACAAAGACATAGCAGGGGCATATCTGCTCTTATGGATATGCCGTCACATGTAGTTAAATGCACCCTGCCTTAGGGCTGTAAGGCCTGCTGTTAGGATGACTTATAAATATTACAGGCAGTGTTTTAGGGGACATGGCACACAATGTGTGTGCCGTGTCATGTTTTCACATTTGGGAGAACCTTGTGACGCAGCCTCCAATCGCAGCCTGCAGGAGGTTGGTGCTAGGTCCCTTAGAGTGGCACAAGTTGTGCTGCTGCTCTTAGGGCCCTTCCTCAGTACCCATGTCCTAGGTACTAGGGGTACCATGTACCAGAGACTTACAGAGGTGGTAAAGGACCTGGCCACTTGGGGATCAAGTGACGAGGTGTCTTGTTTTGGGGAAGGAACACGGGCGCTGGGGACCTGGTTAGCAGGATCCCAGGGCACTTCAGTCAAAGTAACACCAAAAAACAGGCAAAAAGTGAGGAGGCGGGCACCACAACCAGAATCCTGCAGGACTCCATTCCGCATCTGTGTTTGGTGGCGTGCCAGATTTTCTCACACAGACCAGCATCGTGTGTGCAACCTCAGATTCTCCCTGTACTATTGTGAGGTTGACTTTGACACCTGTGAGTGCTTCCACTCCAAGAAAATGCTCCGGGACCGAAGAGTTTGTCAGCTGGAGATGGCCCAGAAGACACCGGACAATACCCCAGACATCTTTGGAAAGGTGCATCCTCAGGAGGAATCTGCACAGGAGGAGGGAGCCCATTCTATTCGGGACAGCTCAGACGTCCAATCTGACATCGAAAGCTATGAAATCACTTCTGTCCAGCGCATCAGTATTGTGGCCCCTCCTGCCCCACATAATACCTTTAAAAAGACTTTCCAACGCCTCGTTGAGGTATCCCTTCTGCCACTGCCACCAGGCCATGGTCAGTACAGAAAGACTGTTTTGGGTACTCCGGCCCAGCAATGAAAAAGAGCATTAAGATCAAGACTGCGTCCTCTACCTCCATTTCCTCAAACTGAGAGATCGTTTCGATCTGACCTTGGGACTGAGCTGGCATCCTTCAACCTAGGCTTTGGTGCTGAGCAAACCACACAGATCAAAACCTTCAGTGCTTTAATCTTCAGAGGCTAGGGACTCAAGACAGCCTTCTACCAGCCCTTCTTCTGTTGAGCCAGTTTTGGAAACAGTGGATGCTCGTCAGTACAAACTCCAAACACAAGAGGGCACAGGCTGGATCATTGTCACTCCTTCCTCTCCTGTGCTCCTCAAGAGAAAACTACCTTTTCAGGAGGCTTTAGACATCCCTTTCCCTTCTAAGGAAAACCAAAGACAAGGCTACCAGCCCTCCCCGTAGACCTTCTCCACCACATCCTCCTCTTCTTCCTTCACCACCAACTCTATCTTCACCTCTGCCCCCTTCCCCTCCTCATTCCCCCACTCCACCCTTACTGGGGGATTACACACCTCATAGTTCTTCTCTGTTTTCCTGTGGAGGTTTAGGGAGCCTCCGGATTGACACATTTCCTTGGGACGCATATGATCCTGACCCTGTTCCCTCCAAAGACCCTGTTCTCTCCAAAGATCGTGTTCTCTACCCCACATGCCTTTCACTACCTGAGGATACTACTTCTTACCAATAGGGAGTAGCTACATATGGAGAGCTGCATAAAGATCCCGTCGAGCAGGACTTCTTCTTCCACATACTTGTTACCGTTCAAAGGTACATACAGCATCTCCCCATGCTCCCCGGTATGCTTCGACATGCGTAGGATATTTTCAAAGAGCCTGTTTGCTCTAGAGTAATCACGCCAAGGGTGGACAAAAAGTATAAGGCAGCTCCATCTGACCCACTCTACATCAGGTCACAGGTCCCACCAGCAAGCAAACCATCAGGCCACTAGAGACTATTCTCCCCCTGACAAGGAGAGTAAGAAAATAGATGCTGTGGGGAAAAGAGTTGCAGAACACACCATGAACCCCCTGGCGCATAAACAACTCCCAGGCCCTGCTAGCCTAGTACGACAGGGCTCATTGGGATGAAATAGAGAAGCTCCTCCAATTCTTACCTGAAGAACATCGCAGAAGGGGACAACAAATTGTTGCAGAGAGGCAGGTAATCTCCAATAATTCAGTCAGGTGAGCCCTGGATGCCACTGGCACAGCAGCTCGTAGGATAAATTCCAGTGTCGTTCTCTGGAGAGATACTTGGCTGTGTTGCTCAGGTTTTAAACCTGAAGTCCAGCAGGCAGTCCTCAATATACACTTTGACAAGGAGCAGAAGGGGACAACAGATTGTTGCAGATAGGCAGGTCATCTCCAATAATTCACTCGGGTGCGCCCTGGATGCTTTTGGCACAGCAGCTTGCGGGATAAATTCCAGTGTCGTTCTCTGGAGAGATACTTGGCAGCGTTGCTCAGGTTTTAAACCTGAAGTCCATCAGGCAGTCCTCAATATACCCTTTGACAAGGAGTACCTGTTTGGGTCTCAAGTGGACACCACCTTAGAGAAACTCAAGAAAGACACAGACCCTGCTAAAGCCATGGGTGCCCTTCAGTCTCCTACACAGAGAGTCACTTTTTGCTGCCCTGGGTTAAGAGGTTCATACAACTTCTCTACCTCTGGGGCGTCTACCTCACACCCTCGACAGTCTCAATCCACCTACACTAGAGGATTTTACAGGGGCTCTTACAGAGTTACCAACAACAAAAAAGGGAGGGGAAAGAGCACCACTACACATTGGTCATCCTCTACTGCCAAGCAGTGACTGCCTTCCCCTTGCTCATCGTACACCTGTCTGCGAAAGACTCCCAACATTTCGGTCCAACGTGGAACACCATTACCACAGACCAGTGGTTGCTTGCCATTATCCAACATTATTCTCTGGAACTTACCACCACTCCTCCCAATATCACCCTTCCCCTGCACTCACAAGCTATCTCAGGAACACTTAACCCTTCTCAAACAAGAGGCCCCAGCCCTTCTTCTCAAGGGGGTCATAGAGCCCGTACTGCCACAACATAAAGGAACAGGAATATACTCTGTATACTTCCTTATTTCCAAATAAAAATGGCTCTCTCAGGTCAGTACTCGACCTTGGGCCTCTAAACAAATACATCCTTTTGGAACACTTCCACATGCTCACCCTTCAGGATGTAATTCAGCGCCTACAACAAGGTGACTTTATGACCGCTCTAGAGCTAAAGGATGCCCACTTTCACATACCTAAGTTTTGTTATTGTAAGCAGACAGTATAGGAAAGTGCCACTGTTGGGCACTAAAGATGGCTCAGTAGATGGAGTGATCTTCTCAATCACCCTCTCTGGCCAACAGCAAGCTGACTTTAGGAGAGTCCTACAACAGTTTGCTGACCTCTTTTCCCTAACCCCTTGTCAGATACACCTGTATACCCATGATGTGGACACAGGCTCAGCATGCCTGTCAAAAACAACATTTTTAGACAGTTTGACCAAGTTAAGGAAAGCATCAAAGTGGAAGTCCACAAGATGCTGGAATTGGGAGTGATTGAGCACTCTGACAGTCCCTGGGCTAGCCCAGTGGTCTTAGTCCCCAAACCTCACACAACAGATGGCAAGAGAGAGATGGGGTTTTGTGTAGACTACAGAGGACTTAATTCTGTCACCAAGACAGATGCCCATCCCATTCCAAGGGCAGATGAGTTAATTGATAAATTGGGTGCTGCCAAATACTTGAGTACCTTTGACTTGACAGCAGGGTACTGGCAAATAAAAATGGCACCAGGAGCAAAAGAAAAGACCGCATTCTCTACAACTGATGGGCACTATCAGTTTACTGTGATGCCCTTTGGCTTAAAGAATGCCCCTGCCACCTTCCAAAGATTGGTGAATCAAGTCCTTGCTGGCTTGGAGTCCTTTAGTGGAGCTTATCTTGATGATATTGCTGTCTTTAGCTCCAGCTGGCAAGATCACCTGGTCCACCTGAAGAAGGTTTTGCAGGCCCTGCAAACAGCAGGCCCCTCTATCAAGGCATCCAAATATCAGATAGGGCAGGGTACTGTGGTTTACTTGGGACACCTTGTAGGTGGAGGTCAAGTTCAGCCACTCCAACCCAAGATCCAGACTATTCTGGACTGGGTAGCTCCCAAAACCCAGACTCAAGTCAGGGCATTCCTTGGCTTGACTGGTTACTATAGGAGGTTTGTGAAGGGATATGGATCCATAGTGACACCCCTTACAGAACGTACCTCTAAGAAAATGCCCAAGATGGTATACTGGACTGTAGAATGCCAACAGTCCTTTGACACCCTGAAACAAGCTAAGTGCTCAGCACCAGTTCTCAAAGCTCCAGATTACTCCAAGCAGTTCATTGTGCAGACTGATGCCTCTGAACATGGGATAGGGGCAGTTCTGTCCCAAACAAATGATGATGGCCTTGACCAGCCTGTTGCTTTCATTAGAAGCAGGTTCCTCCCCAGGGAGCAGCGTTGGACTGCCATTGAGAGGGAGGCCTTTGCTGTGGTCTGGTCCCTGAAGAAGCTGAGACCATACCTATTTGGTACTCACTTTGTAGTTCAGACTGACCAAAGACCTCTCAGATGGATAATGCAAATGAAAGGTGAAAATCCAAAACTGTTGAGGTGGTCCATATCCCTACAGGAAAAGGACTTTATAGTGGAACACAGACCTGGGACTGCTCATGCCAATGCAGATGGCCTTTCCAGGTTCTTCCACTTAGAAAACGAAGACTCTTGGGAAAGGCTAGTCTCATCCTCTTTCGTTTGGGGGGGGGGGGGGGGGGGGGGATTGTGTAAGGAAATGCCTCCTTGGCATGATTACCCCCTGTCTTTTTGCCTTTGCTGATGCTAAGTTATGATTTTAAAGTGTGCTGGGACCCTGCTAACCAGGACCGAGCACCAGTGTTCTTTCCGTAAACTGTACATTTGTCTCCACAATTGGCACATCCCAGGCACTCAGGTAATTCCCTTGTAACTGGTAGCCCTGGTACCAAGGGGCCTGATGCCAGGGAAGGTCTCCAAGGGCTGCAGCATGTCTTATGCCACCCTAGGGACCCCTCACTAGGCACATACACACTGCTTGCCAGCTTGTGTGTGCTGGTGGGGAGAAAAAAGACTAAATCGACATGGCACTCCCCTCAGAGTGCCATGCCAACCTCACACTGCCTGTGGCATAGGTAAGTCACCCCTCTAGCAGGCCTTACAGCCCTAAGGCAGGGTGCACTATACCCCAGGTGAGGGCATATGTGCATGAGCACTATGCCCCTACAGTGTCTAAGCAAAACCTTAGACATTGTAAGTGCAGGGTAGCCATAAGAGTATGTGGCCTGGGAGTCTGTCAAACACGAACTCCACAGCACCATGATGGCTACTCTGAAAACTGGGAACTTTGGTATCAAACTTCTCAGCACAATAAATGCACACTGATGCCAGTGTGCCCTTTATTGTGAAAAACACCCACAGGGCATCTTAGAGATGCCCCCTGAAAACATACCTGACTTCCAGTGTGGGCTGATTAGTTTCTGCCAGCCAGCCAAGCACCAGACATGTTGCTGGCCACATGGGGAGATTGCCTTTGTCACTCTGTGGCCAGGAACAAAGCCTGTACTAGGTGAAGGTGCTTCTCACCTCCCCCTGCAGGACCTGTAACACCTGGCGGTGAGCCTCAAAGGCTCACCCCCTTTGTTACAGCGCCACAGGGCATCCCAGCTAGTGGATGCCCACCCCTCCAGCCACTGCCCCCACTTTTGGCGGCAAGGCTGGAGGAGATAATGAGGAAAACAAGGAGGAGTCACCCCCCAGTCAGGGCAGCCCCTAAGGTGTCCTGAGCTGAAGTGACTCCTACTTTTAGAAATCCTCCATCTTGTAGAAGGAGGATTCCCCCAATAGGATTAGAGATGTGCCCCCCTCCCCACAGGGAGGAGGCACAAAGAGGGTGTAGCCACCCTCAGGGTCAGTAGCCATTGGCTACTGCCCTCCCGGCTCCTAAACACACCCCTAAATTCAGTATTTAGGGGCTCCCAGAACTGAGGAAGATAGATTCCTGCAACCTCAAGAAGAAGAAGCCCTACTGACCTGAAGACCTGCAGTGAAGACGGAGACGACAACTGATTTGGCCCCAGCCCCACCGGCCTGTCTTCCCTACTTCGAAGAAAACTGCAACAGCGACGCATCCAACAGGGTCCAGCGACCTCTGAAGCCTCAGAGGACTACCCTACATCTAAAGGACCAACAGCAGCCCTGTTCAAGAAATTGCAACTTTCTGCAACAAAGAAGCAACATTTAAAGACAACACGTTTCCCACTGGAAACGTGAGACTCTCTACTCTGCACCCGACGCCCCCGGCTCGACCTGCGGAAAACTAACACTACAGGGAGGACTCCCCAGGGACTGCGAGCCCGTGAGTAGCCAGAGTTGACCCCCCTGAGCCCCCACAACGACGCCTGCAAAGGAAATCCAGAGGCTCCCTCTGACAGCGACTGCCTGTAATAAGGAACCTGACGCCTGGAACCAGCACTGCACCCGCAGCCCCCAGGACCTGAAGGAACCAAACTCCAGTGCAGTAGCGCCCCCAGGCGACCCTCTGCCTAGCCCAGGTGGTGGCTACCCCGAGGAGCCCCCCCGGTGCCTGCCTGCATCGTTGAAGAGACCCCGGGGCCTCCCCATTGATTCCTATCAGAAACCCGACGCCCGTTTGCACTCTGCACCCGGCCGCCCCTGTGCCTCTGAGGGTTTACTTTCTATGCCTGCTTGCCCCCCCGTGCCCTACAAAACCCCCGTGGTCTGCCCTCCGAGGTCCCGGGTACTTTGAGCCCTGCAAGTGTTTTACTTACCTGTGAACTTAACAAATACTTACCTCCCCCAGGAACTGTTGATTTTTGCACTGTGTCCACTTTTAAAATAGCTTAGCTTATTGCCATTTTTGTCAAAACTGTACATGCTATTGTGATTATTCAAAGTTCGTAGAATACCGGAGTGAAATACGTTTCATTTGAAGTATTATTTGTAAATCTTGAACCTGTGGTTCTTAAAATAAACTAAGAAGATATATTTTTCTATATAAAAACCTATTGGCCTGTAGTAAGTCTTTGAGTGTGTGTTCCTCATTTATTGCCTGCATGTGTACAACAAATGCTTAACAATACCCTCTGATAACCCTACTGATCGACCACACTACCACAAAATAGAGCATTAGAATTATCTCTTTTTGCCACTATTTTATCTCTAAGGGGTACCCTTGGACTCTGTGCACACTATTTCTTACTTTGAAATAGTATATACAGAGCCAACTTCCTTCAGGAAGGTAATTATTTTGTAAAAGCATACCATGAATCCGCACCACCTGCACCGAAGTTGAATGCACCTGACATGGATTGTGAATGTAAGATGACACTCCTGTAGACCAGTCCTCACTATTAAGTCTTTGTTTATAAATAATATTCTTATTCCAAATTGTGCTTTTAGCTCATCATCCTAGGAGGTGAGGTTTTTGAGACTCTGCTCTTCTGCTGTTAATGGATAAAGGCGAGAATCCCATTGTGGGCATGGAAAAGCTGCTTACTTGTAATCCTGATTCTCCATTATGGCTTTTTTTCTGTGCTTTCCTGTGAACTAAAAGCGTAGTTAGGAATGGTCTATATTTAGTTTTAGCTCCTATCCAGCTTTATAAATGAACTACTGACTCAAACTATATGGGATGATGGGATAGTCAATCTCAACTTCTTAAAGCAGTGCCCATTTTCACTATTTTATTTTTGAGTTTTTTAATGTTGATATACTGCTCTTTTCAGTCACATTTATTCAGACTTGCGCAGCTAATTGATTGTTTTCTTAAAGGTGGAAATTCGAGAAAGAGAAAATACTGCTTTAAAGAGACATATTTTGTTGGGCAAACCCACAGAGATTACCATTAAAAAATCAAGTGTACCTCAGCTCCTCCAAAAAATCTCTGAAAAACTGATAGATGCTTGAAAATGTTAAGAAAATACAAACTTTTTATAAAACTAAATAAACCCAAAAGATATGCCTGGTGTTCAGATACCTGGTCTGCAAAGCATAAATAACAGCTGAAGCTAATGGGCACAGATCTGCATTGTAGGGACTTTGGATGAGAATACCTGTGCCCTAAAAGACATCCTCACATTTCTTTCCAGCAGGCTTGTGTAATACGCAGAAGTCCTGTCTTAGTTTTAAAATCTTCTTCCCAAGTACATGAGCATGCATCTTGTAATTTTAACTGTATCAATTTAGGAAGTGGATATGACGACATCAATAAAGTTTTTTTTTTTTTTTTTTTTTTTTAAATAAAACTAAAAAAAACAAGTGGATAAAAATGTATTTAAGGCAATGTTTAATATTTTTTGGAAACTGATATGTTAACTTATTTATCTGCTTTACTTTATATTTTTCTTAATGAATTAGTTATGGAGGTGCCGCTCTTGGACAACATATCATTAGGCCTGTAAGATCAGTCACCAATGTATAGTATCTTTGATAGTATTTATGTCCTGCTTATACTAGTAAACAGCTCAATGCACTTGTTTCCAGCATGCTTGGAAGTGACATGCAAATGGCACTGTGAATTGTGTGAAGAACCTCCTTTTTATCTACTTCGCGTTCTCTTTTCAGATTGCTGCAACTTCAGTGGAAGCAGGACCTGGATAAAGGATTAGAGCTCATCAGCAAAGCCATTGAAATAGATAACAAGTGTGACTTTGCGTATGAAACAATGGGAACTATAGAAGTACAAAGGTAAGTTGTAAGTTATGTAAGCAGTGAACGTGCTTGAGTGTAGACTAACCGACTTTTGTTTCGTCTCTGGAAACTTACTCGGTGTGGGTCTTGGATGGCTTTCTTTATGTGGAAATGAGTACAATAATTAAACTTTTTAAAGTAAATAGCCATTTATACGTGAAGTAACTGACAATGAATGAAATACCTGCTTGCTTGATTGGGTATCTTTACTTTAGTTGGCTGTTCTTCTTTGAACCTTGACCTAATGAATGAAACTTATTACCTAATGACATTGCGACCCCAAGGACGTATTGCTACTCAAATCTGGTGAATACCTTGCACTGTAAGCATTTGATCCTCCTTGTTAGAAATAGGATCTTTAGTTGTAGGGACCCTCACTCTAGTCAGGGTAAGGGAGTCGCATAGCTAAGGTAACCCCTACTCACCCCCTTTGTAGCTTGGCACGAGCAGTCAGGCTTATCTCCGAGGCAATGTGTAAAGTATTTGTGTGTGCGCGCACACACACACACACACACCTACAAAAAGACTCCGCAACAGTAAAAAAAAAATATATATATTTATCTGAATAAAACCAGACCAAAACGTCCAAAAAACAAACCTACCCAAGCAAAGATAACACTTTTAAAAGGTTAAATGCAGTTGCAGCTCCTTGAAATCAGTGAAGCGTTTGACTGAGGCAAAGTACCTCAGGTGTATCAAAAACAAAAAAGATGTGGGCCGCTTCGGAGGTGATGTGTCGAAAGAGCCTTACTGTTGAAAGGGACGTGATGCATCAGTTCCTTACTGCTAGGCAGGGAAAGTGATGCGTCTGGTCCTTACTTCCACCGGGGATGTGGTGTCGTTTGCACCACAAAGCATCAGTTCATTACTGTGGTGCAGTGTCGCAGAGGATGGCCCCCCAGGGACGGTGCATCGGAAGTCAAGCCATGATGCGTCAATCTCACAAAGATGAAACAGATGCTGCTTCGGAGTCAGGGCGGTGCATCATGAACTTCAGTGTTGCAGTGCTCGAAACTCACACAGCAGTGTTTCTTCTGACAAGCTGCGACAGAAAGCTGGGGCCTGCTTTGAAAACCATGGTCATTGCGTCAAGCGGGGACCACGCGCCTGTACAGGCATCGGCAATGCGTTGAATCCTTCCCACAGTGAGTCGGTTCCAAATGATGCAGTCAGTTGATGCATGGATTTTCTCTTTGTGCACCAAAAACCTCCTTCAGGGGCCCAGACTGGATTTGGCACCACTTGGCAGAACTGGGCTGTCCACAAAGGTTTACAGATAATCCTGCAAAAAAGGACAGGTCCAGCACGCCCATATTCCAGTCACAAGTTTTACTGCAGCCCTTGCACTTAAGAGCACAGAAGAAATACATTAATTGTCTGAAATGTGTTGCAATGGTGTCTGCCAAAGCATTTCACTAAAAAAGACGTAGTTTGGCCAACTAATGTTAACTTGGGCCCCTCTCTCCACCAATCATGCACTGCTAATGACCTCACACATTACCTTGGGTACCACATTATTTAGAAGAATATTAATAATACATCTAATACATGAATATAGAGACATAGACATGCCTGTCTTAGAACAGTGTAAGATCCACTCTGAAATTTTGTTTGAAACTGCCATCTACACTGGCCTCACTTCAGAGTAAGCGCACACCACTGGATGATCAGGGAAAGCAGACTTTTGTCAGGTAGAGAAAACTATTAATTGGCTCAAAAAGGTAACGCACATTTTAACATGTACCCTGATACATATGCCAGCTGGTCAACCTCTGACTTAAAATAAAAGGCTCACATATGAGGAGGCGGTATGAAAGGAGCTTAGGACCTAACCTATTTCTAATAAAAAAAGACGAGCCCATGGATAGTAGCCCTCCATTACCATCAGTCACCAGCACGGTCTCTTTTAACTTCCTATTATGCTTGCATGGACTTACTTTGACTCAGAACTTTCTGTGGCTCTTCCAGACCCTTATGAGGAACGTGTCCCGGCAGACAATGATGACACCTGGCATGACTACAGGGTAGAGCCACAGGAAACCAGTCACTGGTGCCCCACCCAGTCTAGCCATCCCAAACTACCACTTTGTATGATGCAGTCATCCACTAAGCAGCTAATCACCATAAAGTGGTACACCACACTTTGGAAGAAGAGAACTTCCTTGTAGAAACACTCTCTAAAATAGAGTGCTCTGTGATACATACTGATGCTTATGAGCTTGCTCAGATGCTTGGCAGAGAACTTCAAGGACCTGGTTGAGACCAAGTTGGTAACTTCAAGGGTGGATAAAAATATAAGGCTGTGCCACATGATGCCCCTCTACATTATGGCCCATGTGTCACTCAGTTTGCTGTTGCTCTGTACAGCCAAAAAAAGGATTTTCACCTAGGGCTGTGGGGATGCTCCTCCTCCTGATTAGGAAAGTATGCTGATTGACGCTTCTGATAAAAGGGTCATCCTGGGGGCTGACACGCAAAGAAGAATCACTAATTCTTTGGAGTTGATGTTGAGGTTCAGTGGTTACCACTGTGAGGAATTGGAGCTGCTGGTTGAACCTCTGCCTGAGACCTAACCCAAAAAAGGGAAAGAGCTAGTTCATAAAGCAACATTTATCACTAATGCAAACATTGGATGTGCACTGGCCCCAACTGACACTGCCTCTACGGAAACTAAAAAGATTGAGTGACTGACACAGTAAAACAATTGGGGCACTCCAAACCCACACCAGTAGGCCAAGGTTTTGGCGACAACAGTCCATAGCCACCTCACAATGCCGCTGTACCAGCTGCATCAGTCCTGTCAGAAATTAACAAACTGAATAGACACGCTGGAGGGGGATTCCATAGCAGCAGCCCTGATATTGCCTGTAGTTTAACACCACAGTGCTGCATCATCAGAAAAAAACACCAAAGGCTGCTGCCAGAGGAAGTGCTGGCATTGCTTCAGAATGGAGCAATATAACTAGTTCCACCATATCAGCAGGGAAAAGCTGTATATTCTCTACACTTCCATCCTATTGTCAAGAAAAAACACAGAACACTCGGGCAGATATACAACCTCCCGCTGCTCAACTGCTGCATCGAGCTAGAGCACTTCAACTGCCCTGCACTAGGGACTGTATGGCACTCTCAATCTCAAGTATTCCTACATTCACATCTCCATTGAACCAGTACACCATCCGTACCTCCGGTTTGTGGGAAGTGGACCTCATTATGAATTCAAAGTAGTAACCTTATGAGGCCTCCACACCTCCATGTATTAACAAAATGTGTTGCAGTGGTTGCCGTGCACCTTTGCTGCAGTGCAATTCATGCTTTTCCGTATATGTATGACTGGCTAGTAAAGAGCAACAGCCAAAAGCAATATCTCCCTCACACTCGCCAAGTAGTGTCTCACCTCCACAAACTAGGCCTCATTGTGGGTGTGGCCAAGCAGGATGGCTAACCAGATGCTTCTAGCTGAGCTACCGTTGGTAGTCGCACAATCCTGCTGTATATCCAGCTATTCTTCCCTCATCTGTGCTTCCACAGGTCACTAAGGGGTGGTGAGATGTTTTGAAGCCCCCTGCAGCCTCTGGGGACTCCTGGGCACCAGAGCCAAGCAGATTTGGTAGATGACCGCGCCAGGCTTCTGATAAGAGGTGGGGGCTTAGCGGTGCACTAATTTTTAACAGGATCCTCAAGATGGGCATTGCCCGTGTCTACAGACCCATTCATGGGGCCTGACTTGGCTTGCGGGCACCCTTCCTCAGGCCTGCAGGGAGTGACGCTGCACGACATCTACAAATACACATAATATTCAATAAATAGGACGCTCAACTCAAAAAGGACCACCAATTTATGAAAATAACAAGTAGCTCAGATTCACATGCTGGCCATATATCGCCATCTAGTGTTCGGCTCGGAGTGATACAAGTTGTTTTTCTTTGAAGAAGCTTTTTTTCAAGTCACAGGATAGAGTGGTGACTCTTCTCAGTGATAGTGCGACTGGGCATTGACTCCATTGTGAGATTTTCTTTCTGCTGTCAGGTTTGGACGTGTTCCCTCTCACTTCGGTACTTTCGGTTCGGTACTATCTGAACTTCTTTCCTTTATCTTAACATCTGTATAGTTTTCTAACGCGGTTTCTGACTACACTTGATTTGATTGTAGCGTCTGGTTCGATTAAACACCCTTTCGGGCGCCGCGCCCTTCTCGGGCCTCTTTGGGCCTACTGCGTCACAGGCTGATTGATCGGACTCCGTTCAGATTCTGTCTCGGTGCCACGCCAAGTCCCCCTACACTGATCAGCACTCGGTGTGCAACCTCTGCCTTTTTCCAGACAACCAAGAAGAGACCTGCGAGGCGTATCGGTCCTTTCAATCGAAGAAGACCTTACGAGATCGAAAAGCAAGGAGGTTGGAGATGGCATTGAAGTCCACATAGCAAACGCCTGACATCTTAGGTGAGGAACAGCCACAGACCGCAGTCTCCATTCGAGACTGATTCTGAGCGAGATTCAGATGAGGACAGCCAGGTACTTCCTGGGGCGCAGTATGTGAGTACACCAGCCCCTTCCTAAAAAATCACAAAAGGCCTTGGGTATACCACTGCTTGCTAGCCATAATTCAACCCAAAAATAACAAATTGTCAACCGACCCTCTGGTTCGGCGCCGAAAAAGGCCAAGACTCGCTCTCAACAACAGACTGTCATGCCTGTTTAGGCATTGAGTCGAAAGATGGAGGCTTCCACTTCAGAACCGAGTCGGCTTCATACTACATCGGAACCGAAACATCCACGCTCCTCTTCGGAGTCGAAACATCAAAGCCGATTTTTGGAGCCGAAAACACTTCCCCTACTGCTCAGACCACTTTTTCGGCCCGTATGAAGCATACTGCCACCAAGCTTTCAGAGCATTTATTAGGAAGCAGAAAATAGGTTTCATCTTCAGAACAGGAGGGAGACAGACATTAGACCCATTCTTGAGTTCATGGACCAAATACAAAGGAGGATTCAAATCCAGAAAGAGACTGGAAAGATTATTGCCTCTCCTCCTCCAATTACAAAGAGGAAATTAGCATTCCAGGAGAGTTTGGATGTTGGCCATTCTCTGGTGAAAATATTTAAACATAAGGAAAAGACAGACTGTTCAGCTTTCTCCACCACATTCACCTTATCTTTCCTCTTCTCTACCACCACCAACTTCACCTACACAATCTCAAGCTTCTTCACATGGGAGCTACCTGGGTGATAGTATTTATAGCATGGATCCATGGGACATGTTTGACTCTGACCCAATTATCCTGGTTTGTATCCTACCAGACCATCTCCACCTGAGGATACCACAGTCTATAATCAGGTAATTTCCAGAGCAGCTGCCTATCTTAGTGTGCAGATGCACACTGAGCCATTAGAAGAGGAGTTTCTATTTAACACTCTTTCCTCAATTCACAAACAATACCAAAGCTTGCCAATGCCACCTGGTGTGTGAAACATGCAGATGAAATTTTTAAAGAACCAGTCAAGGCCAGGGTGTTAACACCTAGAATAGATCAAAAATATAAAGCGGCACCAACTGATCCAGTTTTCACTTCACAGCAGTTACCACCAGACTCCATTGTAGTCCGTGCAGCCAGAAAACGCGCAAATAGTCAGTCCACAGGGGATGCTCCTCCCCCTGATAAAGCTGCAAATGCGATGCAGCAGGCAACTCAGGCTGCAAATCAGTGGCACATTGCTAACTCCCAAGCCCTTATAGATAGGTATGACAGGGCACCTTGGGATGAGATGCAGGAATTCCTGCATTACCTCCCAAAGGAACATCAGAAAAGGGCACAGGTAGTAGAAGAGGGCCATTGCCAATAATCAGATCCGATCAGCACTAGCCGCAGCTGATACGGCAGCTAGGGGGATAAACACTAGCATCACAATTAGAAGACATGCTTGGTTGAGATCCTCAGGCTTTAAGCCTGAAATAAAATAAGCGGTCCTTAACATGCCTTTTAATAAGCAGCAACTCTTTGGACCAGAGGTGGACAAAACCATTGATCAATTAAAAAAGGTCTCTGAGACAGCAAAGGCCATGGGAGCCCTTTATACAACACCTTTTCGGGGCTCAATTCGCAAACCTCAATTTAGAGGAGGTTTTAAGCCACAAATTTCAGAGGCCTCTACGTCCCAACAAAAACAGGGACAACAATGTTATCCCAGGGCTCTTATAGAGGACACAGTTTCAGCTCCAGAGGTAAATCCCCTGCCGCAAGAGGTGCCTCCACCTCATCAAAGCAGTGACTTTCTCTGCACCCCCAAACAGCATACATCTCCTGTGGGAGGAAGCCTGCAATATTTCCATCCTCACTGGCAACAAATTACAACAGATCTATGGGTATTGTCAATTATCCGCTATGGTTATTGCCTAGAACTTATCTCCACTCCACAAAACATTCCACCCTGTTCACACAGGCTTTCTCTTGAACACATTGCCCTGTTAAAACAAGAGGTAGACTCTCTTCTACTCAAAGGTGCAAAAGAAATGGTTCCCATCTGTTAGCAAGGGACAAGAGTATATTCTCTATACTTTATACCAAAAAGCATGGCACTCTCAGACCAATTCTCGATCTCTGACCTTTAGATCATATATCCTGTCAGAGCATTTCCACATGGTCACTTTACAGGATGTCTTTCCCTTATTACAAAAACAAGATTACATGACAACATTAGACCTAAAAGATGCTTACTTCCACATTCATACACATCCAGCACACCGCAAGTATTTAAGGTTTGTGATAGCAGGCAAGCACTATCAACTCAAGGTACTACCTTTTGGAGTAACAGCAGCGCCAAGGATATTCACAAAATGTCTAGCAGTAGTTGCGGCAGACCTCAGAAGACAGGCACATACATGTCTTCCCTTATCTAGGCGACTGGTTAATAAAAGCCAGCACCATTTGAAACTGTCAATGACATACACAACACACAATAGATGCTCTACACAAATTAGAGTTCACAATTGGTTACCAGAAATCTCACCTTCAGCCAGCACAAATTCAACCTTATCTAGGAGCAATTCTGAACAGAACACTCAGTCGGCATTGACCTACTCAAATCCACAACGTATCCAAGCGTTTCACACACTCGTATCCCAATTCCAGGTCAGTCGAACTTACAATGGGGTCCCGTCCATGAGGCTTCCACGCTGTCGGCCCGACCAAACCCAAGTTGGGTGCGGGCGACCCGAAGGGCGAGTAAAGATGTTTGACCCGACGGTACCGAAGTGTCGATGGAAGATGGCACGCGATTGAACAATACCGACGAGAATTAGAGAGTTTTAGAACTTTTCCAACTCGAACTATCGGAGCAAAAAGAAACATGTCCGAACCCTATGGCGGAAATTAAACAATCTAACATGAAGTTGATGCCCATGCGCAATGGAGCCAAAGAGGAGGAGTCACTCGATCCCGTGACTCGAAAACAATTCTTCGAAGAAAAACAACTTGTAACACTCCGAGCCCAACACCAGATGGCAGACTATACATAGCATGTGTATCTGCAGCTACACATGCCATCAAACACATATTTACATAATAAAGTACTACAACAGCTACAGGATTCCGGTGAGGGTGCATGTGAATGTGCAGCACTACATGCCACGAACAGATGTACACTGGGTAAGTGACATTTTCCGTTTGATGGCATGCGTAGCTGCAGAAACACATGCTGTGCATTGACTGAAAAGCAGTACCTCTCCCAAGTAAGCAGTGGGTACGCTGTAGGAGTTGAAGTAGTTTGAAATAGTGTTTTAAGCACTGCTTGACCAACATTTGCTTGTTGTCGAGATAACACATCCACGTAGCAGTGTTTAGTAAATGTGTGTGGTGTGAACCATGTGGCTGCTTTGCATATGTCTGCCATTGGTATATTTCCCAAGTTGAATGTGCTTTAGGAGTTACGAATAGTTGCCTTTTAGCTTTAGGCTAGCAAGTTTAAATACACTTTACTATCCATCTGGCCAATCCTTTTTTGGAAATGGGATTACCCTTATGAGGTTGTTGGAAAGCCACAAAAAGTTGTTGAGATTTTCTAAAGTCTTTTGTTCTGTGTATATAATACATGAGAGCTCTTTTAAGATCAAGAGTGTGGAGAGCTCTTTCAGGAACTGAATCTGGCTGTGAAAAGAAGACTGGCAATTCCACTGACTGATTAATGTGAAATGGTGAAACCACTTTGGGTAAAAATGTATGATTTGTCATAAGTACTATTTTGTGTTTGTGTACTTGGAAGAAGGGTTCTTCTAAAGTGAATTCTTGAATTTTGCTTACTCTTCTTAAGGAAGTAATTGCTACTAGGAGAGCAACCTTCCATGAGAGAAACTGAAAAGTGCAAGAATGCATGGGTTCATAAGGTGGACCCATAAGTCTTGTGAGCACAATATTAAGATTCCATGCAGGAGCTGGTGGAACTATCGGTGGAATAACTCTTTTAAGACCTTCCATAAAAGCTTTTACGAAAGGAATTCTAAACAGAGACGAATGTTGTCTGTTTTTGGGGGTAGGCTGATATTGCTGTTAAATTAATTTTAATAGATGAATATGCAAGATTTACTTACTGTAACTGAAGCAAATAACATTCAAAATCCTGTACTGATGCTTTAAGTGGATCAATATTTTTAGGTTGGCAGTAATATACAAAACGTTTCCGTTTATTTGCGTGGCACTGCCTGGTTGTAGGATTACGTGCTTGTTTTAGAATGTCCATACATTCTAGTGGAAGCTGTAGATATCCAAATACCATGACCGCTGGAGCGAAATCACACAGTTGAGCATACGGGGATTGGGATGCCTGATCTGACCCTTGTTTTGAGTCGAAAGGTTTGGTATGTTTGGGAGCTTGTGATGTAATACTACCAACAGATCCAATAGTGTTGTGGAGCAATGTTGACGTGCCCATGTGGGAGCTACGAGTATCATAGTGAGGGAAGTGTGGTGGACCTTGTTGACCAGAAACTGAATTAATGGGGGAGGGGGGAAAGCGTAAGCAAATAACCCTGACCAGCTGATCCATAGAGCATTGCCCTTGGATTGAGGGTGTGGGTACCTGGACACAAAGTTTTGGCATTTTGCGTATTTGCTTGTTGCGAAAAGGTCTATGTTTTGTGTTCCCCAAAATTGAAAGTAATGTTGACTTACTTGTGGGTGAATCTCCCATTCATGTATTTGTTGCTGCGTCCTGCTTAAGAGGTCTGCTAGCAGGTTGTGTATCCCTGGGATGTATTCTGCTAGGAGGTGAACGTAATTGTGAATTGTCCATTTCCAAATTGTTTGTGCTAGGATTGACAATTGGGATGAGTGCGTCCCCCCCGTTTTGCAGATAATACATTGTCGTCATGTTGTCTGTCCTTATTAAGACTGTTTTGTGTGTAATCTGCGGTTGGAATGCTTTGATAACTAAGAACAGTACCAGCATTTCCAAGTGGTTTATGTGGTAAGTTTATTGGATTGAGTCCCATTCTCCCTGTTTTGTAAGATTTTTTAGATGGGATCCCCAACCTGTCATTGATGCATCTGTGGTGATTATGGTCTGTGGCACAGGGTCCTGAAATGGCCGCCCTTTCATCTTCCATCGACACTTCGGTACCGTCGGGTCAAACATCTTTACTCTCCCTTCGGAGCATATACTCTTATGGCTACCCTGCACTTACAATGTCTAAGGTTTTGCTTTGGCACTGTACGGGCATAGTGCTCGTGCACATATGCCCTCACCTGTGGTATAGTGCACCCTGCCTTAGGGCTGTAAGGCCTGCTAGAGGGGTGACTTACCTATGCCACAGGCAGTGTGAGGTTGGCATGGCACTCTGAGGGGAGTGCCATGTCGATTTAGTCATTTTCTCCCCACCAGCACACACACAAGCTGTAAGGCAGTGTGCATGTGTTGAGTGAGGGGTCCCAGGGTGGCATAAGACATGCTGCAGCCCTTAAAGACCTTCCCTGGCATCAGGGCCCTTGGTACCAGTTACAAGGTGTTACCTGAGTGCCTGGGTTGTGCCAATTGTGGAGACAAAGGTACAATTTAGGGAAAGAACACTGGTGCTGGGGCCTGGTTAGCAGGGTCCCAGCACACTTTCAAATCATAACTTAGCATCAGCAAGGGCAAAAAGTTAGGGGGTAACCATGCCAAGGAGGCATTTCCTTACACAACTCCAACCCCAAAACAAAAGAGGATAAGACTAACCTTTCCCAAGAGTCTTCATTTTCTAAGTGGAAGAACCTGGAAAGGCCATCTGCATTGGCATGGGCAGTCCCAGGTCGGTGTTCCAGTATAAAGTCCATTCCCTGTAGGGATATGGACCACCTCAACAGTTTAGTGTTTTCTCCTTTCATTTGCATTAGCTATCTGAGAGCTCTGTGGTCAGTATGAACTATGAAGTGAGTACCAAAAAGGTATGGGCTCAACTTCTTCAGGGACCAGACCACAGCAAAGGCCTCCCTTTCAGTGGCACTCCAACGCTACTCCCTGGGGAGTAACCGCCTGCTAATAAAAGCTACAGGCTGGTCAAGGCCATCATTATTTGTTTGGAACAGGACTGCTCCTATCCCATGTTCAGAGGCATCTGTCTGCACAATGAACTGCTTTGAGTAATCTGGAGCTTTCAAAACTTGTGCTATGCACATTGCTTGCTTCAGGGTGTCAAAGGCCTTTTGACAGTCCACGGTCCAGTTAACCTTCTTGGGCATTTTCTTAAAGGTAAGTTCTGTGAGGGGTGTCACTATTGATCCATATCCCTTCACAAACCTCCTATAGTAACCAGTCAAGCCAAGGAATGCCCTGACTTGAGTCTGGGTTTTTGGAGCTACCCAGTCCAGAATAGTCTGGATCTTGGGTTGGAGTGGCTGAACTTGGCCTCCACCTACAAGGTGTCCCAAGTAAACCACATTACCCTGCCCTATCTGACACTTAGATGCCTTGATAGAGAGGCCTGCTGCTTGCAGGGCCTGTAAAACCTTATTCAGGTGGACCAGGTGATCCTGCCAGCTGGAGCTAAAGACCGCAATATCATCAAGATAAGCTGCACTAAAGGACTCCAAGCCAGCAAGGACTTGATTCACCAACCTTTTGAAGGTGGCAGGGGCATTCTTTAAGCCAAAGGGTATCACAGTAAACTGATAGTGCCCATCAGGTGTAGAGAATGCTGTTTTCCCTGTTGCTCCTGGTGCCATTCTTATTTGCCTGCTGTTAAGTCAAAGGTACTTAAGTATTTGGCAGCACCTTGTTTGTCAATCAGCTCATCTGCCCTTGGAATGGGGTGAGCATCTGTCTTGGTGACAGAATTTAGTCCTCTGTAGTCCACACAGAACCTCATCTCTCTCTTGCCATCTTTTGTGTGAGGTTTGGGGACCAAGACCACTGGGCTAGCCCAGGGACTGTCAGAGTGCTCAATCACTCCCAATTCCAGCATTTTGTGGACTTCCACTTTGATGCTTTCCTTAGCTTGATCAGACTGTCTGAATATTTGTTTTTGACAGGCATGCTGTCTCCTGTGTCCACATCATGGGTACACAGGTGTGTCTGACCAGGGGTTAGGGAAAAGAGCTCAGCAAACTGCTGGAGGACTTGCCTGCAGTCAGCTTGCTGTTGGCCAGAGAGAGTGTCTGAATAGATAACTCCATCTACTGTGCCATCTTTAGGGTCAGTGGAGAGGAGATCAGGGAGAGGTTCACTCTCTGCTTCCTGGTCCTCATCTGTAACCATCAACATGTTTACATCTGCCCTGTCATGGAAGAGTTTTAGGCGGTTAACATGGATCACCCTCTTGGGGGTCCTGCTAGTGCCTAGGTCCACCAGGTAGGTGACCTGACTATTTTTCTCTAGCACTGGGTAAGGGCCACTCCATTTGTCCTGAAGTGCCCTGGGAGCCACAGGCTCCAGAACCCAGACTTTCTGCCTTGGCTGAAACTCGACCATAGCAGCCTTTTGGTCATACCACATCTTCTGGAGTTGTTGGCTGGCTGTAGGAAGTTGGCTCTGTATGCACTATTTCAAAGTAAGGAATAGTATGCACAGAGTCCAAGGGTTCCCCTTAGAGGTAAGATAGTGGCAAAAAGAGATAATACTAATGCTCTATTTTGTGGTAGTGTGGTCGAGCAGTAGGCTTATCAAAGGAGTAGTGTTAAGCATTTGTTGTACATACACACAGGCAATAAATGAGGAACACACACTCAGAGACAATTCCAGGCCAATAGGTTTTTGTTATAGAAAAATATCTTTTCCTAGTTTATTTTAACAACCACAGGTTCAAATTCTACATGTAATATCTCATTTGAAAGGTATTGCAGGTAAGTACTTTAGGAACTTTGAATAATCACAACAGCATATATACTTTTTACATAAAACACATTTAGCTGTTTTAAAAGTGGACACAGTGCAATTTTCACAGTTCCTAGGGGAGGTAAAGTAATGTTAGTTCTTGCAGGTAAGTAAACCACCTACGGGGTTCAAATTGGGGTCCAAGGTAGCCCACCGTTGGGGGTTCAGAGCAACCCCAAAGTCACCACACCAGCAGCTCAGGGCCGGTCAGGTGCAGAGTTCAAAGTGGCGCCCAAAACGCATAGGCTTCAATGGAGAAGGGGGTGCCCCGGTTCCAGTCTGCCAGCAGGTAAGTACCCGCGTCTTCGGAGGGCAGACCAGGGGGGTTTTGTAGGGCACCGGGGGGGACACAAGCTCACACAAAAAGTACACCCTCAGCGGCACTGGGGCAGCCGGGTGCAGTGTGCAAACACACGCCGGGTTTTCGATAGGTTTCAATGGGAGACCAAGGGGTCTCTTCAGCGATGCAGGCAAGGGGGGGGGGGGGGGCTCCTGGGGGTAGCCACCACCTGGGCAAGGGAGAGGGCCTCCTGGGGGTCACTCCTGCACTGGAGTTCCGATCCTTCAGGTGCTGGGGGCTGCGGGTGCAGGGTCTTTTCCAGCCGTCGGGATTTTAGAGTCAGTCAGTCGCGGTCAGGGGGAGCCTCGGGATTCCCTCTGCAGGCGTCGCTGTGAGGGTTCAGGGGGGACAACTTTGGTTACTCACAGTCTCGGAGTTGCCGGAGGGTCCTCCCTGAGGTGTTGGTTCTCCACCGGTCGAGTCGGGGTCGCCGGGTGCAGTGTTGCAAGTCTCATGCTTCTTGCGGGGATTGCAGGGGTCTTTAAATCTGCTCCTCTGGAAACAAAGTTGCAGTCTTTGTTGAACAGGGCCTCTGTTCTCAGGAGTTTCTTGGTCTTTTTGAAGCAGGGCAGTCCTCTGAGGATTCAGAGGTCGCTGGTCCCAGGGAAAGCGTCGCTGTAGCAGTTTTCTTCTGAAGGAGGGAGACAGGCCGGTAGGGCTGGGGCCAAAGCAGTTGGTGTCTTCTTCTTCTCTGCAGGGGTTTTTCAGCTCAGCAGTCCTCTTCTTCGTAAGTTGCAGGAATCTAAATTCTTAGGTTCAGGGAAGCCCTTAAATACTAAATTTAAGGGCGTGTTTAGGTCTGGGGGGTTAGTAGCCAATGGCTACTAGCCCTGAGGGTGGGTACACCCTCTTTGTGCCTCCTCCCAAGGGGAGGGGGTCACATTCCTATCCCTATTGGGGGGATCCTCCATCTGCAAGATGGAGGATTCCTAAAAGTCAGAGTCACTTCAGCTCAGGTTGCCTTAGGGGCTGTCCTGACTGGCCAGTGACTCCTCCTTGTTTTTCTCATTATCTCCTCCGGCCTTGCCGCCAAAAGTGGGGCCGTGGCCGGAGGGGGCGGGCAACTCCACTAGCTGGAATGCCCTGTGGCGCTGGAACAAAGGGGGTGAGCCTTTGAGGCTCACCGCCAGGTGTTACAGCTCCTGCAAGGGGGAGGTGATAGCATCTCCACCCAGTGCAGGCTTTGTTACTAGCCACAGAGTGACAAAGGCACTCTCCCCATGTGGCCAGCAACATGTCTCGAGTGTGGCAGGCTGCTAAAACCAGTCAGCCTACACAGGTAGTTGGTTAAGGTTTCAGGGGGCACCTCTTAGGTGCCCTCTGGGGTGTATTTCACAATAAAATGTACACTGGCATCAGTGTGCATTTATTGTGCTGAGAAGTTTGATACCAAACTTCCCAGTTTTCAGTGTAGCCATTATGGTGCTGTGGAGTTCGTGTTTGACAGACTCCCAGACCATATACTCTTATGGCTACCCTGCACTTACAATGTCTAAGGTTTTGCTTAGACACTGTAGGGGCACAGTGCTCATGCACTGGTGCCCTCACCTATGGTATAGTGCACCCTGCCTTAAGGCTGTAAGGCCTGCTAGAGGGGTGACTTATCTATACTGCATAGGCAGTGTGAGGTTGGCATGGCACCTTGAGGGGAGTGCCATGTCGACTTACTCGTTTTGTCCTCACCAGCAGACACAAGCTGGCAAGCAGTGTGTCTGTGCTGATTGAGGGGTCCCCAGGGTGGCATAAGACATGCTGCAGCCCTTAGAGACCTTCCCTGGCATCAGGGCCCTTGGTACCAGGGGTACCAGTTACAAGGGACTTACCTGAATGCCAGGGTGTGCCAATTGTGTAAAACAAAAGTTCAGGTTACGGAAAGAACACTGGTGCTGGGGCCTGGTTAGCAGGCCTCAGCACACCTTCAAATCAAAACATAGCATCAGCAAAGGCAAAAAGTCAGGGGGTAACCATGCCAAGGAGGCATTTCCTTACACTGGCCTCAAGGTTTTTACTTGCCTTTTCCATGTACTCTTCCGTCCTTGAACGTAGGCCTACTACAAAGTCCACTATATCTTGCTTAGGCTCATGGAGAGGTCTCTCCCAGCCTTCTTTTACAAGGGCTAGTGGTCCCCTAACAGGATGGCCAAACAGAAATTCAAAGGGGGAAAAAACCTACTCTCTTCTGAGGCACCGCTCTGTAGGCGAAAAACAGGCATGGCAAGAGGACATCCCATCTCCTTTTGAGTTTTTCAGTGAGCCCCATGATCATGCCCTTCAATGTCTTGTTAAATCTCTCAACAAGACCATTGGTTTGTGGATGGGATGGGGTGGTGAATTTGTAAGTCACCCCACACTGATTCTAAATATGTTTCAGGTAAGCTGACATGAAGTTGGTGCCTCTGTCAGAAACCACCTCCTTTGGAAATCCCTCTCTGGTAAAAATACCAGTGAGTGCTTTGGCTACTGCAGGGGCAGTAGTGGACCTAAGGGGAATTGTCTCAGGGTACCTAGTAGCATGATCCACTACTACTAGGTTATACTGATTCCTTGATGCTGTGGGAGGTTCAAGTGGACCCACTATATCCACTCCCACTCTTTCAGAGGGGACCCTCACCACTGGAAGTGGAATGAGGGGGGCCTTTGGGTGCCCACCTGTCTTACCAATGGCTTGACAGGTGGCACAGAAGGCACAAAACTCCTTTACCTTCTGGGACATATTGGGCTAATAGAAATGGTTGACTAACCTCTCCCATGTCTTTGTTTGTCCCAAATGCCCAGCAAGGGGAATGTCATGTGCTAAGGTCAGAGTGAACTCCCTAAACTCCTGAGGCACTGCCACTCTCCTAGTGGCACCAGGTTTGGGATCTCTTGCCTCAATGTAAGGGAGTCCATCTTCCCAAATAGACCCTGTGTGCTCCACTGACAATTCCTTTTTCTTGTTCAGCAGCTTGCTGTCTTAGGCCTTCAAGAGAGGGGCAAGTTTCTTGCCCTTTGCACAGCTGTTCCCTTGAGGGCCCCCCTTTGGCCCAAGAGCTCAACCTGATAAGGTTCTAACTCCATGGACTCAGTTCCCTCAGTGGATAGAACTTCTTCCTGAGAAGAGATGTTCTGTTTCTTTTTCTGTGCTGAAGCTGGTTCCCCAGTCTTCTTTCCTTTTCTCTTGGAAGGTTGGGCCATTTTTCCAGACTCCAACACTTATTTTTCACCCTGAGCTCTGCACTGTGCCCTAGTCTTGACATACACCAGTTCAGGGATACCCAGCATGGCTGCATGGGTTTTGAGTTCTACCTCAGCCCATGCTGAGGACACCAAATCATTCTATAGCAAACATTCCATTGGGATTGAAGAAGAGACCACTACCTGTTGCAGGCCAGTAGCCCCTCTACATTCTTAAGTCACCATAGCAATGGGATGTACTTTAGGCTGATTGTCAGCATTGGTGACTGGATAGGTTTGTCCAGTCAGGTATTGTCCCGGGGAAACCAGTTTGTCACCATAGTGACACTGGCACCAGTATCCCTCAGGGCCTCTACTCTAGTCCCATTAATAAAGAGCTGCTGCCTGTATTTTTGCATGTTAGGCGGCCAGGCAGCTAGTGTGGCTAAGTCCACCCCACCCTCAGAGACTAATGTAGCTTCAGTGTGGACCCTGATTTGCTCTGGGCACACTGTAGATTCCACCTGGAGACTGGGTATTCCAGTGCTAACTGGAGTAGTAGTTGAAGTGGATCATTTCTTGGGACAGGCCTTGTCTCCAGTTTGGTGTCCATGCTGACTACAGCTGCGACACCAGGCCTTTTTGGGATCAAAGTTTTTACCCTTGTACCCAAATGAGGATTGTGAAGAGGCTTTGGACCCACCCTCCTGTGCAGGTTTTTGGGGCTTTACTTTTTCCCTTAGATGTCTCAACACTCTTCCCCTTGGGAGGCTTCTGACCCCTTTCTTTTGGTCACCCCCTGTGGAAGTCTTGGTCACCCTTGTCTTGACCCAGTGGTCTGCCTTCTTTCCCAATTCTTGGGGAGAAATTGGACCTAGGTCTACCAGATGCTGATGCAGTTTATCATTGAAACAATTACTTAAAATGTGTTCCTTCATAAACAAGTTATACAGCCCTTCATAATCATTTACACCACTGCCATTAATCCAACCATCTAGTGTTTTGACTGAGAAGTCAACAAAATCAACCCAGGAATGGCTCGAGGAATTTTGAGCCCCCCTGAACCTAATCCTGTACTCTTCATTTGAGAATCCAAAGCCCTCAAACAAGGTAGCCTTCCTGAGGTCATAGGATTCTGCATCTTTACCAGAGAGTGTGAGGAGTCTATCCCTACACTTTCCAGTGAACATTTCCCAAAGGAGAGCACCCCAGTGAGATCTGTTTACTTTTCTGGTTGCACAAGCCCTCTCAAACGCTGTGAACCATTTGGTGATGTCATCACCATCTTCATATTTAGTTACAATCCCTTTGGGGATTTTTAGCATGTCAGTACTTTCTCTGACCCTATTTATGTTGCTTCCACCATTGATGGGGGCTAAAACCATCTCTTGTCTTTCCCTCTCTATGGCTAGAAGCTGTCTCCCCAAAGCCAATCTTTTGGCCATCCTGGCTAATAGGAGGTCATCTTCATTGAGGCTGCCCTCAATGCTTCCAGAGTTACTGGACTCCCCTGTGGAAGAACCAGTATCTCTGACTAACACTTGTAGAGTCAGGGTTTGAGGGACCCTGGTCCCCCTAACTAGGACAGGAGGGGGGGAATTATCCTCCAGGTCACTAGTTTCTCTCCCTGTAGGGTTATCCTCAGAGGGGTGGTCTCTTGCAAACTCTGCCAAAAGCTCCTGGAGCTTGACTTTGGTAGGGTTTGATCCGGTCTTTATATTTTTTAGCTTACAGAGAGTCCTTAGCTCTGACATCCCTAGCTGCAGGTAAAGGGTGAGGTTGAGTTCCACCACCATCTCTTCTGTGCTAGACATTATTTTTCTAAAAGTTGGGATACTTTTTAAGAATCTAAAACTATTTCTAGAACTTAATCCAAACTTTTTCAAAACTTTTAATCTCTAAAAGAAATGCTAACAGGGACTTACACAAGGCCCTAGCAGGGCTTTTAAACATTTCGAAAAATAGCTCAAATTGTAAAAATCAGTTTCTAATGACATTTTTTGGAATTTAGTTGTGTGATCAGGTATTGGCTGAGTAGTCCAGCAAATGCAAAGTCTTAGACCCCACCGCTGATCCACCAATGTAGGAAGTTGGATCTGTATATACTATTTAAAAGTAAGAAATAGTGTGCACAGAGTCCAAGGGTTCCCCTTAGAGGTAAGATAGTGGCAAAAAGATATAATTCTAATGCTCTATTTTGTGGTAGTGTGATCGAGCAGTAGTCTTATCAGAGTGTAGTGTTAAGCATTTGTTGTACACACACAGGCAATAAATGAGGAACACACACTCAAAGACTTAATCCAGGCCAATAGGTTTTTATATTGAAAAATATATTTTCTTAGTTTATTTTAAGAACCACAGGTTCAAGATTTACATTAGACACTTTAAATGCAGGGTACTTCACTTTGATACTTTAGGAGCTTTGAATGAAAGCAATATCATATACAGTCTTTGTAAAAATGGCAATAATCTATTTTCAAAGTGGACACAGTGCAAAAATCAATAGTTCCTGGGGGAGATAAGTAAAGGTTAGATTAGGAGGTAAGTAAAACACTTACAAGTCTCAAGCCTGGGGCATAGGCAGCCCACCGTTGGGAGTTCAAGGCAACCCCAAAGTTACCACACCAGCAGCTCAGGGCTGGTCAGGTGCAGAGGTCAAACAGGTGCCCAAAACACATAGGCGCCTATGGAGAGCAGGGGTGCTCCGGTTCCAGTCTGCCAGCAGGTAAGTACCTGCGTCCTCGAGTGGGCAGACCAGGAGGGTTTTGTAGAGCACTGGGGGGGGGACACAAGTAGGCACACAAAACACACCCTCAGCGGCACAAGGGCGGCCAGGTGCAGTGTGCAAAGCAGGTGTTGGGTTTTAGGTAGGAAACAATGGAGGGACCCGGGGGTCACCCTAGCGGTGCAGGCAGGCACAGGGGGGCCTTCTCAGGACAGCCACCACCTGGGCTAGGCAGAGGGTCGCCTGAGGGGTCACTCCTGCATCAAAGTTTGGTTGCTTCTTCCTTCTATGTAGGCTTGTAGGTCAACAGTCCTTGTTTCTTCAGGTTGCAGGAATCTGATTTCCTGGGATCTGGGGAGCCCCTAAATACTGAATTTAGCGGTGTGTTTAGGTCTGGGAGGGCAGTAACCAGTGGCTATTGTTCTTGAGGGTGGCTACACCCTCTTTGTGCCTCCTCCCTGTGGGGAGGGGGGCACATCCCTAATCCTATTGGGGGAATCCTCCAAACTCAAGATGGAGGATTTCTAAGGGCAGGGGTCACCTCAGCTCAGGGCAGTTTAGTCCTGACTGGTGGGTGACTCCTCCTTGTTTTTCTCACTATCTCCTCCAGCCTTGCAGCCAAAAGTGGGGGCAGTGGCCGGAGGGGCAGGCATCTCCACTAGCTGGGATGCCCTGGGGCGCTGTAACAAAAGGGGTGGGCCTTTGAGGCTTACCGCCAGGTGTTACAGTTCCTGCAGGGGCAGGTGCGAAGAATCTCCACCCAGTACAGGCTTTGTTCCTGGACACAGAGTGACAAAGACACTCTCCCTGTGTGGCCAGCAACATGTCTGGTATGTGGCAGGCTGGCAGAAACTGGTCAGCCTACACTAGAAGTCGGGTCGGTATTCAGGGGGCATCTCTAAGATGCCCTCTGGTGTATGTTAAAATAAATTGCACACTGGCATCAGTGTGCATTTACTGTTCTGAGAAGTTACCAAACTTCCCAGTTTTCAGTGTAGCCAAAATGGGACTGTGGATTTCTGTGTCTGACAAACTCCCAGACCATATGCTCTTATGGATACCCTGCACTTATAATGTCTAAGGTTTTGCTTAGGCACTGTAGGGTCATAGCGCTCATGCACATATGCCCTCACCTGTGGTGTAGTGCACCCTGCCTTAGGGCTGTAAGGCCTGCTAGAGGGGGGACTTACCTATGCTACAGGCAGTGTGAGGTTGGCATGGCACTCTGAGGGGAATGCCACGTTGATTTAGTCATTTTCTCCCCACCAGCACACACAAGTTGTGAGGCAGAGTGCATGTGCTGAGTGAGGGATCCCCAGGGTGGCATAAGACATGCTGCAGCCCTTAGAGACCTTCCCTGGCATCAGGGCCCTTGGTACCAGGGGCACCAGTTACAGGGGACTTACCTGAGTGCCAGAGTTGTGCCAATTGTGGAGACAAAGGTACAATTTAGGGAAAGAACACTGGTGCTGGGGCCTGGTTAGCACGATCCCAGCACACTTTCAAATCATAACTTAGCATCAGCAAAGGCAGCAAGTTAGGGGTAACCATGCCAAGGAGGCATTTCGTTAAACTCATTTAATAGACTTTTTGTAAATAATGGTAATACCACCCCCTCTAGCCTGGGGTCTATCTAAATGAGTGATTGAGTAGTCCCAGCAGTAGGGCCTTTAAAATTTAGAAGGAGTCTTCTTCATTAAGCCATGTTTCTGCCAAGAATAATGCGTCAGGGTGATGGTCTTCTAAAAGAGAGAAGATATGGAGGCTATGGGCGGGTAGGGAGCGACAATTAAGCAGGAAGAGTCTTCCTAAGTGTTTGGTGCTGCTAGTGGTAGGGGACGGCATGACCAATTTATGGATTTGAGAGTATGGATCGGGTGGGATGGGCTTATGGGGATGTTATTGTGGGCCAAGAGCTGTTGGATGAATAAACTAACCTTTCCAGGGTCTGCCCAGCAGCATGTCTGGCCTCTGGGCTCTCACGGGCGCAGACTGATTTGCCTTAGGCGCGTCCGCTGTGCGTCCGGCACGGGGAGTCGTTTAAGCAGTGTATCCAGAAATGGATGCCTACTGACCAACGACTAGACCGCCGACCTAAATGGCAGCCGGAAATCGGACCAGCCAAGTAAAAATGGCGGTCTGATTTCAAATAGGAGCCTTGCTATGTAGAAATACTGCTGGATGCCTCTGAACACGGGCACCGGCAGAATAGAAGTGAGGAGAATAGAGAGAGTGCAAGACAGTATAAAATGTGTTAGCAGTTCACTTAAAACCAGCAATGTTAAATAGTAAACATGATGAAGTCACACTTGACTCCCTCTAAGATGCTCTCTTTCTTCTGAATCATCCTCTGGAACAGCAAGTCCAGGAGATCCAGGCTAAGATTCTGATGTTTAAACCTCTATCCTGGATTTCGGCGAGACCAACTCTGAGGCTGTTAAGTCGATTGGCATCCTGTATCCTACTGGTACAACATGCTCACTTGTATATGCGGGCTTTACAGTGGGACCTGAAGTCCTAGTGGGCGCAACATCAGGGAAATCTCTCCAGCCTGGTCCAGATATCGGAGGAAAATCTGAAAGACCCACAGTGGTGGCTCACAAACTGAAATTGTATCAGTGGCAGGCATCTCTCCCATCCCCACCCAGATGTCACAGCGGTGATAGATTTGTCACTCCTGGGTTTGGGGTGGCCATCTGAGAGGTGGTGTTCAGAGGACTCTGGTCTCCGGAGAAGTTTCAACTCCACGTCACCCTTGATGGAGTTAAGAGCGATTATTTGGGCATTTAGGGCATTTAAGGCCTTCCACCCTTCCATCAGGGGAAGGCTAGTTCTAGTGTTCAGGGACAAACACCACTGCCATGTGGCACTGCAACAAACTGGGTAGATTGGAGTCCAGGACCCTGTGCTGGGAGGCTCTGGACATTACTGGAACATCCGGCCATTTTCCTGATCGTGTAATACTTAGCAGGGTGTTGGAATGCCAAGGTGGACGAATTCAACTGTTGATGGCTCGTGGGACTCAGGACTCCAGTACACCTTCCCACCAATACCACTCCTGCTCCAAGTTCAGAAGATCAAGACTGACCAGACCCAAGACCAAGAAACGGACCATTTCCAGGTAGATTGTGCTCTGCATTAACATGTGCTCTGCATTGGCGAAAAACAACCTCATGAGTTCTTGAGGGCCCATTCCACCAGAGCCAAAGCTGCAACCACTGTGTTAGCCTGCAGAGTCATTCCTGGGTGTGTCAGGCTGCTACATGGACCTCTCTACTCACGATTACTAAACACTGCTGCCTTGGCAGTCAAGTCTGTCAAGACCGACAGTTTGTCCATTTGGTACTTGAGGACTTTTTTAGTCTGAACTATTTTGCAGACCCACCTCTGGGTAAGTATTGCTTTAATATCTAGTATAAGATAAGAAATCCTCGGCTAGAAGTCTCTTTCAGAAGAACAGTTTACTTTTCTTCAGTAACGCTTTATGTGGTAGAGACTCTTTGTAGCCGCAGATTCCTTACAGACCCTTCTATCCTCTCTGTTACAGTGTGCTGGACTTTCTGCTTTAAAGGTCCTGGTAGGCCCATAGTATCTGCACACTGGTAAATCAGCCTTCTGACTTGGCAGCATGCTTCTGTCACGGAAAGTCATGTAAAGACACCTCACATTCAGTGTGGCTGACGCAAAGCTGATTGGCTCTACATACTGGCACGCCTATGTACTTCTCACAAATTTCCGGATCCACTGTGACGGCTGGGGTAATTTTCCAAGGTAAGGAATATACTGCTAGATAGGTGTTACTGAAGGTAATTAACTTGTTCATTTCCTCCCATGCAAAATCTTGACTCTGCATCAGTAAAGAGATACAATCTTTCACAGATCAGTAGATGAATTGTTTGAGGGCAATCTTTCCAAAGATTTTCCATTTGAAGGCAGTTAAAAATAAAACATTAGCTACAGGAACTCTCCCAAGAACCTTTCCAAAAACAAAAAGGTGTATGCTGTCCCCTTCCAAAATTCTAATATTTTACTCCATGTACAACCGCAATTGCTAATAAAATGAAATAAGATCCTCATTTTTTTCCTTCCCACTATGATGTAATCTGTACTTACCGTATCTAGCTTTGGGTCCTTACTCATAGACTAAAATTCAGATGCTTTGACTGCTTCCCTTATGGTCAATGGGCACAAAAGTAGTTACATGGACTGTTGTTCATGCACCATAAGATTCTGGTCTTGGATGAAATAGAGTTCACTGATGTAATCAAACTCAACTTGGCTGTAAATATGAGAATCAATAATTTGAACACCTTTGGATGTCTTTCAAAAAGATCTGTCCCTGGTATCCACTGTATGTTGAATGTGTATGTGTAGGGATTTCACAAAGCACTAATTGTTGAGGCTCCATGCGCAAGTGTAAGCTGTTAAATAGTTTGTTTTGCCTGCTGGCAGCTAACTGCTAAACCAGTCTAATTTTGGTTCAGCTGGATGGAACCCTTGGATGGCCTTATCTCAGATGTAGACAGATCTTATAAGCTTAGCAGTAAGTTCCTCTGATTTGGTCTACATCCTCAGTGGCAAAGCAAAATACAGTGAACTGAAAAATATCAAAAATAGAACAATGGTATTACAGTGTCCCTGTCAGGGGCATCCCAACATATTGGCCACCTGTTATTAGCGCAACTCCAGTTGCTTCCTGGGTGGAATCAATTGGCTTTGTGGAGGCTGCAAGGATTGAAGGGTTGTGATTAAGTTCTAGGGCCTGGAACACTTCACTGTCCAGGCCTTCTTTCCTGTGCTTGTATTTATAAAAATGTAATCGCTATAAGCAGATCTAACTTCTGTCACAGGAAGCCCAATAACTATGGAAATAATTATTCAAACACAGAATATCACTCACTGAAAAGTACTAGTTCTGATGGATACAACTACCTGTGGATTCCTCACCTAATGAATACTCCCATGGCGCCAGCATTCGACGGAAATCTTCTTCCTAGCTTCTGCACGTTGACGAGGACGTCACTCTAGCCCACGCGACGCCGTCTGACGTCATACAGGCAATAAGAGGTCCTCGCCGACGTGCCAACGTCCGTTCCCTTTTTTCCGTGCATTCGAAACGGTTATCTTCGAGGGAGCTACTGTTACTTTAGTAGTTACAGTGTATTTTTTGCTGCGTAGTTCTTCTCTGCGGTAATAATGTCTCAGAGGAAGTCTGGTTTCAAGCCCTGTCGAGAGTGTGGGGGCAAGATGTCCGTTACAGATCCTCACTCCGACTGTCTATGGTGTTTGGGCTCCGACCACGACGTCGCGACTTGCGATTCATGTCAGCACATGAATCCGAAGGCCCTCAAAGAACGTGAGGCTAAGCTATTCATGGCGAAGTCGAAGAGAAAGGAAAAACATCACAAAAAGTCTTCTTCGCCAAGGTCTCATCGGCGTCATCGAGACTCCCGGCGCCGTAGAGATTCACGGCGTCACTCCAGCAAGGAGACTCGTTCGAGGTCGCCTTCGGCTCGGGAGGTCAGTCCCACGGTCACGCCGCATCCATCGACGCCGTTGCCCTCTCCGGCGTCACCGACTTCGCCTGGACAGGCGTCTGTGATTGAGGTGATGCAGCCTCTGGTGTTGTCTCCGGCGTCACGGCGAGGCCGGCGTCGGGGTCGCCTTCGATCCAGGCACCCCAGTATCCGGCTTTTCCCACTCCTGGAGCCGATAGTACCGCATTTCTTAATGCAATGTATACCATCTTTCAACAGATGGCTCCAGGGGGTGCTCCGGCAGGTCCTTCGGGGCCTTTGGCCTTTTCATTGGGTGATCCTGCGCCTCTTCGGCCAGCACCCTTTATGCCCTTTCTCCCTTTTGGGAATGTGGGCTCGGCGCCGGTGGCCGCTCTGGTGGCTTCAGAGGGATTGGCCCCGGAGGTTTCCATCCCGTCGACGTCAGGATTTCGTCCTGTGACTCCGGTGGGTCCATCGGCTCCAAGATCTCTTCGTCCTGCTCCTTCAACGGCGCCGAAGCTGCCTGTGGCGCCGGACGCGGCGTCGGATATTTCTGGAGATCGGCGCCGATCTTCGACTTCGGCGGAGGCCATGGCGACTCCGCGTATCGAGCAGAGACTACATTCGAGGAGGCGTGCTCTCCGTCTTTTGGAAGAGCAGGAGTACCAACGAGTCCTGGAGGAAGGAGAGGTTGAGGACTCTGGTGATGGACTGCATGGGCTGGATACGGCCAGTGGGCTGGATACTTCCCCTGAGTGGGACCTTTCATCTCCAGGGGAGTATACGGAGGAGGCTGCTACCTTTCACGCTGTGGTAAGGAAGGCAGCTAACTTTCTGGACCTGCCTTTGCCGGTGGCAGAGGCGAAGCAGAATTTATTGACGGAGGTATTGCATCCGGCCTCTGCTGCAGCGGAGCCTCTCTTGCCGTTTAATGAGGCTTTGCTTGATCCGGTGTTAGAGGTGTGGAAAAAGCCAGTATCTTCCTCAGCGGTTCATAGGGCTGTGGCCAGGAGATATCGAGCTGCACCATCTGACCCTGGCTTTCTTTCTAGACACCCTACGCCGGAGAGCTTGGTGGTGCAAGCCTCCTGTTCATCGAAGTCAGCGCCTGGATCTTTCCCAACGGTACCTGGAGACAGGGACTCCAAAAAGCTGGATGCACAATCCAAGAAAATATTTTCATCTTGCAGTTTGGCGTTGAAGGCCACCAACGCAACTTGCATTCTGGGGAGATACATCCATGCTCTTATGGACGATATTTCATCTTCATTTACGGAGCTTCCCCAGGGACTCTTGGATGTTGTCTTGGACGCCCAGGCTGCCGCAACCCAGATTATCCAGTCTGGGCTGGACACGACCGACTCGGTGGCTAGGGCGATGGGCACGGCTGTGGTGGCAAGGCGACAGGCCTGGCTCCGTAATTCAGGGTTTTCTGCGGACGTGCAGTCGACCCCATTGGACCTCCCGTTTGATGGGGACAAACTGTTTGGAGCCAAGGCAGATTCGGCCTTGGAGTGATTTAAAGAGAGCAGGGCCCCAGCCAAATCGTTAGGGCTGCAAGCTCCTTCTTCCTCTGCCTCTTCCAGGTTTTTCAGGAGGTTTCGTGGATTTGGGCGTGGCTCTTCCTCCTCTTCCTTTCGGGAGAGATTCCAGCAACCCGCCTCTTCCCACCCCTATAGATCATATAGAGGGAGAAGTAGGGCCCGCACCAGAGGAGCCTCTCAACAGCACTCTGCCTCTTCCTCGTCCTCTGGAGGGGTGCAGCAGGGAAAGCAGCCTTAGGCTTCCACCATTTCCCACTCACTCCTCTCCTGTAGGGGGAAGGTTACGGCATTTTCTCCACAAGTGGGAGACTATTACAACGGACACTTGGGTTATCAGTATTGTGGGAAAAGGCTACACCCTTCCCTTTCGGGAGTTTCCGCCCCCCATCCCGCCCGCCCATCTTATTGTTCAGAAGAACACCTCCTGTTGCTAGAACAGGAGGTTCAAGTCCTCCTTTCAAAGGGCGCGGTGGAGTTGGTCCCAGAGCAGGAAAGGGGTCGAGGTTGTTACTGAAGGTACTTCCTGATTCCCAAGAAGGATGGTCGTTTGAGACCAATCCTGGATCTGAGGATCTTGAATTGGTTCCTCAAACAGGAAAAGTTCAAGATGCTGACCCTAGCTCAGGTGCTTTTGGCGTTGAACAAAGAAGATTGGATGGTGTCTGTCGACTTGCAGGATGCTTATTTTCATATCCCGATACTCAAGTCGCACAGGAAGTATCTCCGGTTTGTGGTAGGGTCGCAGCACTATCAGTTTGCGGTCCTCCCGTTTGGTCTTACTTCAGCACCTCGAGTCTTCATGAAGGTGATGTCAGTGGTTGCGGCAGAGCTCAGAAGGAAGGGGATAGCAGTATTCCCTTACTTGGACGACTGGTTGATCAAAGCCAAGTCTCCGGAGCTTGTGTCGCATCATCTGCAGTCAACAACCCAGTTGTTGTTCGACCTGGGCTTTTCGGTGAACGTGCCCAAATCTCACCTAGAGCCCTCTCAGCGCCTCCTGTTCATAGGGGCAGTACTGGATACAACATTGAATCGAGCCTTTTCTCCGCCTCAGCGGATTCAAGATATTCAGGAGTTGGTTCCAATGTTTCGAAATGGAGCGGTAGTTCCAGTCCTCAAGGTCCTTCGTCTGCTCGGTCTGTTTGCCTCCTGCATACTGTTGGTCACCATGCTCGCTGGCATATGAGGGCTCTTCAGTGGTGCCTCCGAAGGCAGTGGTCTCAACACAAAGGAGATCTAGAAGGTGCTGTCAAGATCTCCGGAGATGCTGCTGTGGACTTGAAGTGGTGGATTGCGGGCAACAATCTTTCACAAGGAAAGCCGTTCGCGCAGTCTCCACCAGTGACCACGGTCATAACGGATGCTTCCACTCTAGGGTGGGGAGCTCATCTGGGGGATCTGGAGATCAAAGGGCTTTGGTCTCCAGAGGAACAGATTTTTCATATCAATCTGTTGGAGTTGCGGGCTGTACGTCTGGCTCTCAAGGCCTTCCTCCCTTCCCTTCGTGGTCAGTCGGTACAGGTCCTGACGGACAATACTACCGCGATGTGGTACATAAACAAACAGGGAGGAGTAGGGTCGTACCTTCTCTGCAGAGAAGCTCTTCGACTATGGTCCTGGGCAAAGGACCATCAGATTTGCTTGGTAACAAATCATCTGGCCGGGGTCTTGAATGTACGTGCGGACAGTCTCAGTCGCCATTTCTCGGCCGACCACGAGTGGCGTCTCCATCCAGATCAAGTCCGTTTAATCTTCCAGATGTGGGGGTTTCCTCGGATAGATTTGTTTGCCACTCTGGAGAACGCGCATTGTCCGTTATTCTGCAGCCTCCAGTATCCGATGCAGGGAGCGTTGGGGGACGCGTTTCAGATAACCTGGTGCGGCCAGTTCCTTTACGCGTTTCCCCCCATACCCTTGATTCCTCGGGTGTTGAGGAAGATTCGCCAAGACCGGGCCCAAGTCATCTTAATAGCTCCGGATTGGCCAAGGAGGGTGTGGTACTCCGACCTTCTCCAACTCTCACTGTGCCCTCCGCTCCGTCTCCCTCTCAGGGCAGACCTCCTCTCGCAGTCGCAGGGGCAGGTTTTACACCCCAACCTCCAGAGTCTGCACCTACATGCCTGGAGATTGAGCGGGCAACCTGAGTTCCTTCTCTCTCCCGCCTGATGTAGTGGATGTTATATTAGCGGCCAGGCGACACTCCACTAAATCTATCTACGCTAATAGGTGGTCTAAATTTGTTATGTGGTGTGGAGAGGGACAGATTGATCCCTTACATGCTCATCTGTCAGATGTTTTGTCTTTTGCTCTGTCTCTAGCGCAGAAAGGTTGTGCAGTGGCTACCATTAAAGGTTATTTGTCTGCCTTGTCAGCCTTCATTTGTCTTCCAGACCAACCATCGTTATTTAAATCCCCTATTGTTCTCAGATTCTTGAAAGGTCTTCTGAATAAATATCCTCCAAAACCATTCGTTATGCCTCAATGGGATTTGTCCTTGGTCCTCATTTACCTTATGGGGTCCCCTTTTGAGCCTATGCATTCTTGCCCCTTAAGGTATTTAGTTATTAAGACAGTCTTCCTAGTGGCTATAACATCTGCAAGGAGAGTGAGTGAGTTGCAAGCCTTATCGGTAAAACCCCCTTATACAACTTTTTATGGGGATAAGGTGGTGTTGAGGACCAATGCTGCTTTCCTCCCGAAGGTTGTTTCACCTTTCCATTTGGCCCAGACAATTACTTTGTCCACGTTCTATCCTCCGCCTCATCCTTCTAAGGAGGAAGAGAGACTACATCGCTTGGACCCAAAGAGGGCGTTAAGCTTCATTGATCGAACGAAGGATTTCAGGCTGGAGGATCAGCTGTTCATCGGATACGTGGGCAAGAGGAGAGGAAAGGCAGTCCACAAGAGAACACTCTCCAGGTGGGTTGCTCTTTGCATTAAAATCTGTTACTCTTTGGCAAAGAAGGATCCTCCTGATGGCATTAGAGCTTATTCCACCAGAGCTAAGTCGGCCACTTCGGCCTTGGCCAGGGGTGTTCCTGTGGTCGACATCTGCAAGGCCGCAACTTGGTCGTCCCTTCATACTTTTGCGAAACATTACTGTTTGGACTCTGAGGTCAGAAGGGACGGCCATTTTGCACGGTCAGTGCTGCAGGATTTCTTGGTTTGACCATTTCGGCACCCACCACCGGGCATGGTACTGCTTTGGGACTCTATTCATTAGGTGAGGAATCCACAGGTAGTTGTATCCATCAGAAGAACGGGTTACTTACCTTCGGTAACGACTTTTCTGGTGGATACATTAGCTACCTGTGGATTCCTCACGGTCCCACCCGCCTCCCCGTTGCCTTTCTGGTCTTACCAAGTAATCCTTGAGTGTGCTCCTCTTGGTCTTCAAGGCTGCAATAAATTTTGTATATATGGATACTTGTATATACATGTTCGATGGCATGTGTAGCTGCAGATACACATGCTGTGCACATCCCGCCATCTGGTGTTGGGCTCGGAGTGTTACAAGTTGTTTTTCTTCGAAGAAGTCTTTTCGAGTCACGAGACCGAGGGACTCCTCCCATTTCGACTCCATTGTGCATGGGCGTCGACTCCATCTTATATTGTTTTTTTTTCCGCCATCGGGTTCGGACGTGTTCCTTTTTCGCTCCGTGTTTCAGGTCGGAAAGTTAGTTAGAATCTCGGAAAAAACGTCGGTATTGTTTGCGTTCGGTATCGGGTTAGTTACAACAGATCGACACCGAATTTAGAAGAGTTCCGGTGGCCCTTCGGGGTTTTTTCGATCCCCCGTCGGGGCCTGGTCGGCCCGGCCACGTGTGAATTCAAGGCTGATGGAACGGACCCCATTCCGCTTCTGTCCAAAATCCCATAACAAGTATCCGTATACGGATCAGCATCTGGTCTGTAACTTGTGCTTGTCCCCAGAGCACAAGGAAGATACTTGTGAGGCCTGTCGAGCGTTTCGGTCCAGAAAGACGTTAAGAGACCGAAGAGCCAGAAGACTGCAGATGGCGTCGACGCCGACAGAACAAGAGCGTTTCGAGGAAGAAGAGGAAGCTTTCTCTATCCAAGAGTCGGACTCGGAAGAGCTCGAGCCGAAGAAACACCGAAAACCGTGAGTAAGACGTCGAAACATAAGACTCAGGAGAAGTCAACAAAAGCCCAGGGGACGCCACCGCCAACAGGCCATGGCTTAACCCAAACAAGCGGTGACCGAGCCAAGGCACCGAAAAAGGGCACGCTGGTGTCGAAGTCATCCGACTCCGGTCGAGATACCGCCACACAGCAATCTCGGACCCGAGACATCGGCTCTGAGAAATTTCGGCACTGTCACAGCGGCACCGAACAAATTCGGCATCGAGACACCACCACGCCGAAAATTACAAAGGTTTCTTCGGAGCCTAAAAAGACCTCCGAAAAAGTTTCGGTTCCGAAACATCCAGCCTCGGAGCCGAAAACAGGTTCCTATACAGAGGAACAAGGATTGGCCTCCCAAATGAAAAAACATAGATTTGGAGAGGAACTTCAAGCTGTAGAGCCAGACTATACTCAAAGGAGGCTCCACATTCATCAAGACACAGGGAAGATAACCACTCTTCCTCCAATTAAAATAAAAAGAAAACTTGCCTTTCACGAAAAGGACAAGGAGCCACAGGCAAAGGTGGCAAAGAAAACAACTCCACCACCTTCTCCACCACCATCAGTGCACACATCACCAGTAGCAACTCCTCCACTGATGCACTCCCCGACTCATACTGCCATGAGTCAAGATGATCCCGATGCATGGGACCTTTACGATGCTCCAGTATCGGACAACAGCCCAGACTCGTACCCTACCAGGCCGTCCCCTCCTGAGGACAGTACATCTTACACACAGGTGATCACAAGGGCAGCTGCTTTCCATAACGTCACCTTGCATTCAGAACCAATCGAGGATGACTTCTTGTTTAACACGCTAACCTCCACTCATAGCCAGTACCAAAGACTACCTATGCTCCCAGGAATGCTAAAACATTCAAAACAAATCTTTCAGGATCCTGTTAAAGGCCGAGCCATAACTCCAAGAGTGGAGAAAAAGTACAAGCCACCGCCAACAGATCCTGTCTATATTACAACGCAGTTAACTCCAGACTCAGTAGTTGTCGGGGCAGCTCGTAAGAGAGCAAACTCTCATACCTCGGGAGATGCACCACCTCCAGACAGAGAGTCGCAAATTTTATGCTGCGGGCAAAAGGGTTGCAGCACAAGCAGCAAACCAATGGCGCATTGCCAATTCACAAGCGCTTTTGGCAAGATATGACAGAGCTCACTGGGATGAGATGCAACATTTGATAGAACACTTACCCAAGGAGTTCCAAAAAAGAGCACAACAAGTGGTGGAAGAAGGACAAAGTATCTCTAATAATCAGATACGGTCTTCAATGGATGCAGCAGATACGGCTGCAAGGACAGTAAATACTGCAATAACAATAAGAAGGCACGCATGGCTCCGCACGTCAGGTTTCAAGCCGGAAATTCAACAAGCCGTGCTAAATATGCCATTTAATGAACAGCAGTTGTTTGGGCCGGAAGTCGACACTGCTATTGAGAAACTCAAGAAGGACACTGATACGGCAAAAGCCATGGGCGCACTCTACTCCCCGCAGAGCAGAGGCACCTTTTGCAAAACACCTTTTAGGGGAGGGTTTCGAGGACAACCTACAGAAACCACAACATCACAAACAAGGCCCACTTACCAAAGCCAATATCAGCGGGGAAGTTTTCAGGGGCAATATAGAGGGGGACAATTCCAAAGAGGTAGAGGAAAATTCCAAAGCCCCAAAAGTCCTCAAAATAAGCAGTGACTCACAAGTCACCCATCTCCATCACATAACACCTGTGGGGGGAAGATTAAGCCAATTTTACAAACATTGAGAGGATATAACAACAGATACTTGGGTACTAGCAATTATCCAGTATGGTTATTGCATAGAATTTCGAGAATTCCCTCCAACAGTCCCACCGAAAACACACAGTATGTCGAAACAACATATAAATCTTCTAGGATTAGAAGTTCAAGCATTGCTCCAAAAAGAGGCAATAGAATTAGTACCAAAACAAGAACTAAACACAGGAGTTTACTCACTGTACTTTCTAATACCCAAAAAAAGACAAAACTCTAAGACCTATACTAGATCTCAGAATATTAAATACATACATCAAATCAGACCACTTTCACATGGTTACATTACAAGAAGTAATCCCACTGCTCAAACAACAAGACTACATGACAACACTGGATCTAAAGGATGCATATTTCCATATACCAATACATCCTTCACACAGAAAGTACCTAAGGTTTGTATTCCAAGGGATACATTACCAATTCAAAGTGTTGCCATTCGGAATAACAACTGCGCCAAGAGTTTTTACAAAATGTCTAGCAGTAGTAGATGCACATATCAGAAGGCAGCAAATACATGTGTTCCCGTACCTAGACAATTGGTTAATCAAAACCAACATGCAAAAACAGTGTTCACAACACACACATTACGTCATAGAAACCCTACACAAACTAGGTTTCTCAATCAATTACTCAAAGTCACACCTTCTGCCGTGTCAAACACAGCAATACCTAGGAGCAACAATCAACACAGTAAAAGGAATTGCCACTCCAAGTCCACAAAGAGTCCAAACATTCCAAAATGTAATACAAGCCATGTATCCAAACCAAAAGATACAGGTCAAATTAGTAATGAAACTCCTAGGCATGATGTCCTCATGCATAGCCATTGTCCCAAACGCAAGGTTGCACATGCGGCCCTTACAACAGTGCCTAGCATCACAGTGGTCACAAGCACAGGGTCAACTTCTAGATCTGGTGTTGATAGACCGCCAAACATACATCTCGCTTCAATGGTGGAACAGTATAAATTTAAACCAAGGGTGGCCTTTTCAAGACCCAGTGCCACAATGCGTAATAACGACAGATGCATCCATGACAGGGTGGGGAGCACACCTCAATCAGCACAGCATCCAAGGACAATGGGACATTCAGCAAAAACAGTTTCATATAAACCACTTAGAACTGTTAGCGGTGTTTCTAGCTCTGGAAGCATTTCAACCCATAATAACCCACAAATACACTCTTGTCAAAACAGACAACATGACAACAATGTATTACCTAAACAAACAGGGAGGAACACACTCAACACAGTTGTGTCTCCTAGCACAAAAAATATGGCATTGGGCGATTCACAACCACATTCGCCTAATAGCACAATTTATTCCAGGGATTCAGAATCAGTTAGCAGACAATCTCTCTCGGGATCACCAACAGATCCACGAATGGGAAATTCACCCCCAAATACTGAACACTTACTTCACAATGTGGGGAACGCCACAAATAGATCTATTTGCAACAAAAGAAAACTCAAAATGCCAAAACTTTGCATCCAGGTACCCACAACAACAGTCTCAGGGCAATGCACTATGGATGAACTGGTCAGGGATATTTGCGTACGCTTTTCCCCCTCTCCCACTTCTTCCATATCTAGTAAACAAGTTGAGTCAAAACAAACTCATACTAATAGCACCAACATGGGCAAGGCAACCTTGGTACACAACACTACTAGACCTTTCAGTAGTACCTCATATCAAACTGCCAAACAGACCAGATCTGTTAACACAACACAAACAACAGATCAGACATCCAAATCCAGCATCTCTGAATCTAGCAATTTGGCTCCTGAAATCCTAGAATTCGGGCACTTAAACCTCACACAGGAATGTATGGAGGTCATAAAACAGGCTAGAAAACCTACCACTGGACACTGTTATGCAAATAAGTGGAAAAGATTTGTTTATTACTGCCATAATAATCAAATTCAACCTTTACACGCGTCTGCAAAAGAGATAGTAGGATACTTACTACATTTGCAGAAATCTAAACTAGCTTTCTCTTCCATTAAAATACATCTTACGGCAATTTCAGCTTACCTGCAAATTACGCACTCAACTTCATTATTTAGGATACCAGTCATAAAAGCGTTTATGGAAGGCCTAAAGAGAATTATACCACCAAGAACACCACCAGTTCCTTCATGGAACCTCAACATTGTCTTAACACGACTCATGGGTCCACCTTTTGAGCCCATGCACTCTTGTGAAATGCAATACTTAACGTGGAAAGTTGCATTTTTAATTGCCATCACATCTCTAAGAAGAGTGAGTGAGATTCAAGCATTTACCATTCAAGAACCATTTATTCAAATACACAAAAATAAAGTTGTTCTACAGACCAATCCTAAATTTTTACCAAAAGTAATCTCACTGTTCCACTTGAATCAAACGGTAGAATTACCAGTGTTCTTCCCACAGCCAGATTCTGTAGCGGAAAGAGCACTACATACATTAGACATCAAAAGAGCACTAATGTACTACATTGACAGAACAAAACTAATTCGAAAGACAAAACAACTATTTATCGCCTTTCAAAAACCTCATACAGGAAATCCTATTTCAAAACAAGGCATTGCTAGATGGATAGTTAAGTGCATTCAAACCTGCTATCTTAAAGCTAAAAGATAACTGCCTATTACACCAAAGGCACACTCCACCAGAAAGAAAGGTGCTACCATGGCCTTTCTGGGAAATATTCCAATGAACGAAATATGTAAGGCAGCAACATGGTCTACGCCTCATACATTTACCAAGCACTACTGTGTAGATGTGTTAACTGCACAACAGGCAACAGTAGGTCAAGCTGTACTAAGAACAATATTTCAAACTACTTCAACTCCTACAGGCTGAACCACTGCTTTTTGGGGAGATAACTGCTTATTAGTCTATGCACAGCATGTGTATCTGCAGCTACACATGCCATCGAACGGAAAATGTCACTTACCCAGTGTACATCTGTTTGTGGCATTAGTCGCTGCAGATTCACATGCGCCTCCCCGGGAGCCTGTAGCCGTTTAGAAGTAGATCTTAAACATTTGTACATTTGTAAATATATTACTTGAAACTTCATTATGTACATACGCATTCACTCCATTGCATGGGCACTATTACTAGCATACACAACTCCTACCTCACCCTCTGCGGGGAAAACAATCTAAGAGGGAGTCGACGCCCATGCGCAATGGAGTCGAAATGGGAGGAGTCCCTCGGTCTCGTGACTCGAAAAGACTTCTTCGAAGAAAAACAACTTGTAACACTCCGAGCCCAACACCAGATGGCGGGATGTGCACAGCATGTGAATCTGCAGCGACTAATGCCATGAACAGATGTACACTGGATAAGTGACATTTTCCATATATATATGTATATATCTTTTTGTATATGCTTGATTTGCATATATTTGTTTGTTTGATTTAAAAAAAAAAAAAAGGAGAGTTATATTAAATCTACAGCCATTTTATTGCAATGTTGTGTGATTTACAATGTTATGGGATGTTGCTTTGCTCTTTTCATTGCATTGGTTTATTATTCTCATGCACGTAAAAAATGTTAGTACTCACGTCGGCGAGGACCTCTTATTGCCTGTATGACATCAGATGGCGTCGCGTGGGCTAGAGTGACGTCCTCGTCAACGTGCAGAAGCTAGGAAGAAGATTTCCGTCGAATGCTGGCGCCATGGGAGTATTCATTAGGTGAGGAATCATTAGGTGAGGAATCCACAGGTAGCTAATGTATCCACCAGAAAAGTCATTACCGAAGGGAAGTAACTCGTTCTTCTGGAACATACTCTTGCAGATTCCTTCATCTTAGAGCCCTGGGATTGTCTGAAGTGGGAACTTTACGAACCTTTGTTCCAGTGCTGGAGGACCCCTGTGCGGGAATCAGAATGCCATCCCAGCAGTTGGGGAAACTTTCTTTGTTCCTTGTTATATGATATTCATGTAAACGTTTCCACAATTTCCCTTGGTTCCAAACCTCAACATTATAATAAAACAGGAACTCTGCATGGTTATTCTGGTAGCACACGTGTGTGCCTGACCATACCGTTTACTGACCTATAGTGTATGTCAGCAGATACTCTGATTCCATTCAAACAGGACTATTCACTACTAACCAGGTGAATGTGCATCTATGAAAATGATGCATGTTACCTAGAAAGTAAGTATGACTATCTGTTGTTAATGATGATTGAGAAAGCGTGCCATGGCTTTTAATGTCATGGTCGTCTAAAAGGACCCTTTGGAACATTGTGTCTTGTTATTTATGTTTTTTTTAAACTTAAGGGCATATTGTCCGCCCAAGCAAAACACTTGTTAGCTGTTGCTTCAATAGTGAATATAATAACAGTAAGCTAAAAATTACATCTCAAAGTCTGTGTTTTTTTTTTCCTTTTTAAAGTATGTTTATTGCCATTTTGAATAGTTTCAACAGTCATTGTTACAAATCACATTGTTACATCTGGTCCAATGTGAGCATATATAACAGTCCTTATTGACAGCTTTACACATATGTGCAACTCTGCTCTTTGCAAACATATATGGGCCTTATTAATAGTCCCTGGCTATTATGATCAACAGTGATATATGAAATCTCCTCTTGAGGTCCTAAATGCTAGATTTCATGCCTTCAGGTAGGGGCCATCTGCCACCCAGAGCACAACCATGCCATTTCTAAACATATATGAAAGGAATACCTATAATACTAAGGTCCAATTCTTTAAACTGATTAACCATGTCCTTGTAACTTGTGATCTTTAGTGTCTTCATGTTCAGACATTTGCAACAACTTTTCAACTGACCTTGCTGAGCTGGCTGATATAGGTTCTATTATGTAAGCACAAGTGTCTTATGGGGGAATACCCCAGCTGCAAGGGCAGAGTTCTACCCAATACCCCTTCAATTCTGGTCTCTGTATGGTCATCGCCATGGCGATCAATAGATGGCCATTTATCCACTATTTCATCCCAGAGGTGTGCTATAGGCTGGCGTCAGAGCCTCTGGGATGCTTCTCCCCTTAAGGCCCTCTCCTTCACTCGTGCCCAGCGTGTGACTTCTTGTACTCAGGTAGTTAGCCGGGATCCCTCAGGGGTTTTCCAGGACACTGCAGTCCTACGCTGCGCTAGTACCAGAGCCAAATCTATGAATCTGTTCCCTACCTTTCTAGAGGGTGTTCTGACCAACTGGCCCAGTAAGCATACTTCCAGAGCAACAGGCAGGACCTATCTAAGGTGAGGTTAAGGTGCACAATTACTGCAGCTCAGTAGACCCCCAGGGTCGGGCATCCCCATACCATATGTCCAAAATCTGCATCTGGGGCTTGGCATCTAGGGCAGGTCTGTGGTTCTCCTCCGTATGAGGAGTGAAGTCTAAGGGGTGAGATATATCCTGTGTATGAGATTGAACTGAATCAGTTTAAAGTGTGTGTTCTGAGAGACACGGAATGCATAAGCAATTACCCATTCCCACTCAATCTCCGTCAGCTCCCTGCCCACGTCTTCCTTCCAACAAGCCTTCAGGGAATGTAGTGGCTTACCCGTCATTCCATTCAGTGCTTTGTACAACCATGTCACTAAGTGGGATCTTCCACCCATCCAGAGCATTTTCTGGAGCACAGCATGAGCGGGGTTAATCCATTCCCTCTCTCGACAAGTCTCGCACAGCTCAGGTCACTGCTTTGTACCTCAACAACTGACCCCGTGGAAGGTCAGCCCTGTCTGAGAGCTCTGCAAAAGATGGCCATTTGCCTTGTGCATAACAGTCGCCCATGGAGGTCAACCTTACCTCCGTCCAGGGAAGCATTTGTCTCTTTGTAAAACAGCAAGGGGGTTCACCTAGTGGGAGCCCCACCAATGGGATCTCAGAGGTGTAAGGGGGGGTCAGGATCCCAGTTCGCCTAAGCACCCTATGCCAGGCCGTGAGGGCTGCACCCCGGAGAACCCTGGCCCGTGAAGACAGGAGTCTCAGTCGAAACAATCCGGCCACTGACTTGTCTGTGTGCTGTCCAGCACCATCCCATTCCAGTTCTGTTAGCCCATGGTTATTCAGCCATCGCGCCAACCATTGCAGCTGTGCCGCTATGTAATAAAGTTCAAAGTTCGTCTGGGGGCGTGGCCAACCAAGATGGACGGCGGGACGCGTCTCTAGTGTACTCTGCCATCCCAACATAATCCTTAAGGTATTCTGGGGTACCTGACTGGCGCGGCATCCCCCTAATAGCGAGCTACGGTGCCCCGACGGCTGTGGCGGGTTCATGCCCGCTTTTGATGACTATTGGAGCCCCAGTCACCAGGAGTGCGGGGTCGGGCCTGTTCCCAAGCGAGCACGGCCTTGCGTCGAGTGCGGTAGGTCTGTGACTACCGTCTGTCGGGTTCCTCCAGGGGGGTATAATGTATTGGGCCACATCTTTTTCTCCCACAATGAGGATTGGCCCTGCGCTTCGACGGTGAGGAGCGGAAGTGTCGAGAAATGCCTCCCTTGGCATGGTTACCCCCTAACTTTTTGCCTTTTTTTGATGCTACCGGCCTGTCTCCAGACTCAAAGAACCTGCACAGCGATGCATCCAGCGGGATCAGCGACCTCTGAGGACTCAGAGGACTGACCTGCACCTAGAGGACCAAGAACCTCCTGAGGACGCAGCTCTGTCCAGAAACAACTACAAAAAACAAGCAACTTCAAAGAGACTTCAACTTCTCACCAGAAGCGTGAGTCTTCACACTCTGCACCCAACGGCCCCGGCTCGAGTTTAGAGAAACCAACACTGCAGAGAGGACTCCCAGGTGACTCCAATGACTTGGACACCCTGATTCCACCTCCCTGCACCCCCACAGTGAGGCCTGCAGAGAGGATCCAGAGGCTCCCCCTGTCCGCAACTGCCTGGTAACAAAGGAACCCGACGCCTGGACCAAGCACTGCACCCGCAGCCCCCAGGACGGAGAGGAACCACCTACCAGTGCAGGAGTGACCAGCAGGCGGCCCTCAACCTAGCCCAGTCGGTGGCTGGCCCGAGAAGCCCCCCTGTGCCCTGCCTGCATCGACAGAGTGACCCCCGGGCTCTACAAACCATCCCTGGTCTGCTCCCCGAGAACGCAGGTACTTACCTGCTAGCAAACTGGACCCGGAGCACCCCTGTTCTCCATAGGTGCCTATGTTATTTGGGCCCTCCTTTGACCTCTGCTCCTGACCGGCCCTGTGTTGCTGGTGCAGTGACTTTGGGGTTGCCTTGAACCCCCAACGGTAGGCTGCCTATACCCAGGAGACTAAACTTGTAAGTGCTTTACTTACCTGAAAAAACAACTATTACTCCCCCCCTGCCACCCCCCACCCCCAGAACTGTTGATTGTTTGCAGTGTCCACTTTTAAAATAGCTTATTGCCCTTTAGCCAAAACTGTGTGTACTACTGTTTTAAATCAAAGTTCTATACTTACCTGTGTGAAGTACCTTACAATGTATGTACTTACCTAAAATTTGAATCTTGTGGTTCTAAAAATAAATTAAGAAAAAATATTTTTCTATATAAATACCTATTGGCCTGGAGTTAAGTCCTTGAGTGTGTGTTCTCATTTATTGCCTGTGTGTGTACAACAAATGCTTAACACTAACCTCTGATAAGCCTACAGCCCGACCACACCACCACAAAATAGAGCATTAGCATTATCTAATTTTGCCACTATCTACCTCTAAGGGGAATCCATGGACTCTGGGCACACTATCCCTCACTTTGAGATAGTATATACAGAGCCAACTTCCTACAGGGGTCCACAGTGGAAGTGGCGCATGGCTCAATCTGGGTAGCGGAGGAGTGGCCTGGGGTGGCACAACGCACTGCAGCGCTTTCCTGTGTGAGACGACGGAGGTCGCCATTCTGGGATTCGACAAGTGTCTGCACTGTGCCAGTGGGGTGTCTTCTGCTTCCTTGGAGTTTTGTTGATGTGTGGAGGTCTGGGACCTACAACCTCGCTTGCAGTGAGCACACCTGACCCCTGCGGGGTCTGAGTTGGCTGCGTGGCAATGTGGGCATTCAGCGGCCCTCTGTTGTGGATGTTTGGGGCAGGACAGCTGATCTGCATTATTCTACGGCTGTTGCAGCTCAACGGAGCTTCATTTCTGCTCCTTGCAGTAAGGTGTGGTAGTGATACATCCTATTGTTTCTCAGTGGAGGTGAGATGGGGCGGCATCAACAGACTACGCCGTCACAGGGGAACACAATGGAACAATATACTATGCCTACCCCACTGCCGCAGCATCAGACTCGTATGGGGGGGTCTGGAGAGGCATTGGGGTGCCAGCTACTGCAGAGGAGCCCTCACGCTCTGTTAGCTGCTATACAGGGCGCTAGAGTGGCCCTGGAGGGGAAAATAGAAACAATGGCTGTAGAGGTGAACCTTCTTCAAGCTGATCTCTGCAAGGTCTCTGATTAGGTCAAGGTAGCGGAGGGGTCTATCGTGGATTTGCAGATGGAGGTTGGCACCATGCGCAAACAGATGGCGCAGGTTACTTCCACTGTTGTGACATTAGAGGCGCGATTGGAGGACTCAGAGGATAGATCCCGACAGAACAAAGTGCGCCTCCTTGGAATTCTGGACCGTGCGGAAGGCTCCATGGTAGAAGGCATAGTTGAGCAATGGATCAGAGATGTATTGCAACCTGAGGGGTTGTCTAAGGTGTTTGTGGTAGAGCACGCTCACAGGGCTCTGGTTGCTCCTCCTTGGCCCGGGGCGCCACCGAGGGCCATCATTGCACGCCTCCTGAAACATAAAGATAGGGACTGTATCCTGCGGACCACCGGTGAGACCGATAGGGCTGTCTTTGAATACTGTAAAATCTCCATTTACCCGGACTATACAAATAAGGTCCAGATCTTCCGAAAGGCCATGAACATCAGATACATTTTATTGGATCCAGCACGTATGAAGGTGATCTCCGGAGGCAAGTCGCAGTTTTTTGATCATCCTGAGGAGGTCTGGAGATGTGGGACAAGGTTGCCCTGGGTCGTGCTGGGCGGTCTGGAGTTGGCCCAGCTCGTACTTTTGGAGTGGACGGCACGGAGTGGAGGAGGCGCTGGGAGGGCCGGATGCAGGTCTCTGCGCAGCAGTGTGACAACTCTGTCAGCAGAATTGAAATCCATCAGGATGGTACTATGGCGCTGGTGGATCCTGAGTGGGCCACCAAACTTGCTGACTCCTCAGATGGGTGAGCGGAGATGCTTTCAGTTGATTCTTGAATTTGTTGGCCTCTGGTGGATACTGGTCTTGCGGGCCCACCAGGGGTCATGTGCTTAGGCCTGAGGCACATGCCTCGCATAGTAGGGAGCAATGGAAATGTTAAGGATATTGGTTTAAAGGGGCTTCAAATGAATCTGTATTTTATGGTTTGGGAGGAGGGAGGGGGTGGAATGCTTTTCCTAGACTATGGTTGGGGTGGTAGGCACTGTGTATACTGGCTTTGGGACGGAGGGGTGGTCATTTCCACTCTTGTGGTAGGGCTTTTGGGTGTTGGGGTTTGGGCTGCTGTCCTGGCAGCATACACAAACATGGATCTACAGTATGTTTTGATGTATCTGTTTTACTGTTTATCCAGAGTGGGCACAGGGGTTTGGGGGTTTATAGTTCACACAAGGTTGCATATGTTTGTTTACAACAGCAGTGCATTGTTGAGTGTGGGATGTGTGGTAGGGACTTGTCTTGCCTTCTCCTTTTGGGCGGGGGGTGGGAGGATTGGATGCAGGGGGAGGGGAAGATACGAACTCTTAACATGGATTTTCAGATTAATATACTGACATGGAATGTCAGGGGGCTGAAGAGCTATACTGCACGCTATAGAGTACATTCCTTCCTGAGCCGACATAAGGTTCATATAGCGTGTCTCCAGGAAACACACATGACAGAGGAGGAATCACAAAAGTTGGCTAAAAAGTGTCGGGTCAGGTGTTCTCCTCGTCCCTCTCCTCCTATACAAGGGGATTGATGATATGGATCGCGCCCGGGGTCCCTTTTACACATATCTTTAGTGAAGCGGATGTGGAAGGGAGATATATACATTTACAGGGTACATTGGATGGATTGCCCCTTACTATTCTCAACAATTATGCCCCTAACATAGACAACCAATTCTTTTATGACAATATACCTGAAGTGCTGGGGGACAGGGTTGCCGCTCCTCTAATATGGGCTGGAGATTACAACTGTGTATTGGATGTTGAGAAGGATCGTTCTTAGTCTAAACTGGGCACTAAACCATTAATGACGAGATCCCTCACAGACGTTATGCGTAATTTAGGGCTCTGGGATTGATGGATAGAACTATATCCAGAGACTAGGGAATACACCTGTCATTCTAAGACACTCAATACATATAGTCGGTTGGACTGTTTCCTCTTGGGTCGACTGACTTGTTCACTGGTAATGGATGTCAATCGTTTGGGGAGGTTTTTTGTATGATCATGCACATGTGCTGATTCACGTACTGTGGGGATCTGATGCCAAAGTGACCCGCAGTTAGCGTATGCTACGTCTTTTCTGATGGATGCTGGTTGTCGTGAGAAAATGGCGATGGCCCTTAAGGACTATTTAGACTTGAATTGGGGTACGACTAACTCAAGGGGTACGGAATGGGAAGCCATGAAGGCGGTACTAAGGGGAGTTTGTATCGGCACTGCCTGTAGGGTGCGCAAACAAATGGAACAGAACTTACTGATTGGGAGTGTGCACTGGAGGTGTCGCAGCACCAGACGCCAATAACCCGAGAGGTTGAGCAAGAGCAGCTCTGACTGTTTAAGAAGTTCAGTAGCTGCTGGGACACGCTGGATAAGGTCACCCATAGATCGTATAGACAGCGACTCCATAGGGAGGGAGACAAGTCTGGTAAATTGCTGGCATGTTTCCTCAAGCGGGAAGTTGAGTCTCTTCCCATCCCACGCATTAAGAACGCTGAAGGCATGCAGGTTACCAATTGCAGAGATATCCTTCGGGTATTAGTGGAACATTTGCAGGTTGTGTCCAGGGCTGGTCCTCCAGTCCTGGATGTTAGCTTAGGAGAGTTTCTGAGGCGGATGAGACTTCCGCAGCTGGAGCCGGAGAGTATGGAAAGTCTAGAGGCTGAGATAACAGTTGAGGAAGTGGGTGCGGATGCAGAGGCATTGTTGAAATCTAAATCACCTGGTGGGGATGGTTTCCCGATCGAGTTGTACCAAACATTTTCTCTCCATTTGAGAGAGAGGTTGTTAGCGGTGTTTGAGGAAGCCCAGTAACGGGGTATTCTCCCTGATAACATGCGTCAGGGCGTCATCTGTTTAATGCTTAAGCCTGGGGGGGACTCTGATGACCCTTCCTCCTATCGGCCGCTCATTCGCAATACGGATGTCAAGATTCTGTGTAAAATTCTGGCTACTCGATTGCGTGGAGTGATCCGGGGTTTGGTACACGAGGATCAATGTGATTTATTCCTGGTCGTATAACGAATTACAACTGATCTTGCTTGGCAGACATTATGCATGAAACCGTGGGGGGCGGAGGATGAATTGGTTTTAGTATACCTGGATCTAGAGAAAGCTTTTGATACGGTGGAGTGGGACTACCTACTGGCAGTACTGCAGGGAATGGGATTTGGCCCCCATTTTTGTGCTTGGGTTTGTTTCTTGTACACTGCTCCCACTACACGAGTTGGGGTGAGTGGAGAGCTCTCGGAATCCTCGGCGATTGGTAGGGGTACAGGCAGGGATGCCCACTGTCACTGCTCCTTTTTGCTTTAGCAGTGGAACCGCTGGCGGTCTGGCTGCGTAAGGAATTAGTGTCCTGGGGTGTTCAGGTGGGACGGGTTACTCATATTGTCTCCATATATGCCGATGACGCGTTGATATACCTCTGAGAGCCCTTTGTTGTTACAGTTGGAAGAATTTGGGGCTGTATCTGGTCTTCGGGTGAATAGGAAAAAGTCGCTCCTGTTTCCTTTTGTAGTGCCCTTCTGGAGGATTTGCCGGTGGTGGGGCTCAGGTGGGAGCTTGAAAGGTTTAGAAATCTGGGCATATTGGTTACTCATACAACAATGGCACATGCGACGCACAATGTTGAGTGGGTGATGAATGGTCTGGAACGCTCTGTCTCGACTGGGAATAAGCTGCCCTTCTCCGTGATGGGAAGGGCGGCTGTGGTCAAGATGGTGTTCTTGCTGTGGTGTCTTTACCTTGTGCAGAATTCTCTGTTTCTGTTGGCAACTCGGCTTTTCAATCGTCTGGACAGTTTGTTGATTCCCTTGGTCTGGGCTGGCCGTTGTAGCAGGGTGGCGTTGTCCACGTTACAAAGGGATATGGAAGATGGAGGCTTGGCACTCCTTAATATTAGACTCTATTATTATGCAGCTCATTTACAACATGCTGCAAATTGGATGACGCAGTCGTATAATTGGGAGAAGCGACTGTTCGTGGGCATGTTGGGAGGAGAGTCATTGGTGCATGTATTAATGGCGGGCAGTCGGTCAGATACTATCCCCTATTTGGTTGAAACTACTGTAGAGATCTGGGAGCAGTCTGTTTAGAAAGTACTTTGACGCGTCCCATTTTATAGGAAACTAAAGATTTGGAATCTAGCCCCCTTTCAGATACTGGATACTCTGTCAATGGCTGCTTGGAGAGCGGGTGGCTGCTTGGTGGGGGGTGATTTATACCCTAACGGGGAATTTATTTCCTTTCAGGAGATCCAAGATACGTTCGGATTGAGTGCTGGTCATTTCTTGCAGTATGCCAAAGATTGAGTGTGGCTCGAGAAGTCTGGTCTGTATTCCCGGTGGCCCCCGACATCAAAGGTGTTGAATGGGTTAATAAATTGGGGAGAGGATTCCCACTTGGTTACCCTGTTTTATAGAGAGCTGCGTGGGGAATGTGCGGGGCTGGAGTGTGCAGCACGCAGGGCCTGGGATCGAGATCTGGAGGATCCTCTAGAGGATGTGGACTGGAATATGGCGCTATCTCTGGTGCGCACGGTTTCTTGTAACCACAGATTTACGCTGTTGCATTTTAATTTTGTTCATCGTGTATATCTTAGGCCTGCTCAACTTAACAAGATGGACCTGACAAGAGAGACTGGGTGTCCTAGATGTGGGGAGATAGGTGCCTCCTTTCTCCACTTAGCTTGGTCCTGTAGGGAGGTGCAGCAGTTTTGGTAGCCGGTGATTCAGAGGATAGACGTGGTCACCTGTTTGGGGCTCAAAGCAACACCTTTAACTTGTATACTATGGAGACTATGGGGTAGGCACGTCCCATTCAGATTTGCACAGCTCGCGCTGGCTAAGCGTAGGGTGGCTATAGGCTGGATGAGTACACGAAGCCCATAATTTCCTAGCTGGACCCGTGATGTTCTTGAATGGGGTGTTGCTGAAGAACAAACATGAGAATGACACGTAGGGAGGAGGGGGGCACTGACTGACATAACGGCTTGGAGTACATTATTAGAAAGCTTCACAAGGTTTGAGGAGTCCAGCTCTGATTGGAGCACTGATGATGATTATTGACAATGGAATGTTATGCTGTGCATACAGGTGACAACCAACCGTGGTGATATGGTAACGCTGCTAACCATTGTATCTGAACAAATTGGTTACATAGGAGCTCCTTGGGAAGGGGAGCAGGGGTATCTACTATTGTAATGATTGCATATGCTCCTTGTTTCTGTCTGTATATGTCATCACCCTCCGTTCAGGGGCTCAATAGATATTGTGGTATCACGCATTGACATGCACTGCTTTGTTTTTGTCTTTACATTGTTTATATTATAAACTCAATAAAATAGAGTTATGAAAAAAAAAGTTCAAAGTCCGTGAGTCCCAGCCCTTCCACCTCCGGACGGAGGCAGAGAGTGGCCAGTGCAACCCTGTGGCGCCAACTGTTCCATTTTAATTCACTGAGAAGGGTATCTAAGGATTTGAACCATTGCAACGGGTTAGTTACCAGTAGGTTAAAGAAGAAATATAGGTATCTCAGGAGCATAATCATCTTGGACAGTGAGATTTGTGCCCTGAAAAGCAAGTTAAGGGAGCGCCAAAAACCTACACAGGCCGGAAGGGATCTAGAGTTTTGCCCAGAATGCCCTCCCTGAGATCGACTTCGTCATGGTAAATTTGAATGCCACGATATCTAAATGTACTGGGTACCCACTTAACATCCGCTGGGCAGGTTAAGGGCGGAGTACTACCCGCAGCTACTGGGAACACGCATGTCTTCCTCCTGTTAAGACGTAAACCTGAATATTTCCCAATATCTTCCAGCGCCTGAAGCACCCAGGGTAGGTCCCTTTCCACATCCCTTAAATAAATCCACATGTCTCCAGCGTACAAGGAAATGATATGTTCAGTACCTCCTCTAGCTATCCCCTTACCATGCCCCTCCATCCTAATCCATTTAGCCAGCGGCTTCATCGCCATGGAAAAGAGCAATGGGGAGAGCGGACATCCCTGCCTGGTTCCTCTTTATATGTCGTAGACGTCAGAAATCTGCCACCCAGTTTTGACTCTTGCGGTTGGGGAAGCATAGAGCAACCTGAATCATTTAAGCCATGCTTTTCCTAATCCCAACTGACGCCTAGTAACTTCTAAATAGCTCCATCTCAACATGTCGAAAGCCTTCTGGAGGTCTACTGGCACTACTGCTGTCAGGTTGGGATGGCCGTACAGTACAGTGTACAGTCTGCAGATATTTTGTGAGGTGCTACTGGTAGGTATGAATCCGCACTGGTCCTCATGTATCAGACTCTGCATATAAGGCAATAGCCTGTTAGCCAAGACCTTACTCAGAATTTTAAAATCAGTTTTGAGCTTGGAGAGCGGTCTAAAATCTTACACCGCTGCATTCCGGTCTGTGGTCTTAGGGAGGGGGGGCCACCAGGTCCTCCCTAACTGTCATAGACATACACCAGATACAAGGCTTTGCAAATGGCAGGTGCAAACTGCAGTTGGCAACCATAAACAAGTACAACGAAAAACCAAGTGCATGATGGTACAATTCGATGGTTCACAGTGGAAGTGTAACTGTCCTAAATAGACATATGTGCAGATGGTGTTGTACCACGTGCGTGGAAAAAGGCAATTGTTACCCCTCTATTAAAAAAGCCTGCAGCCGACCCCACGGTATTGAGTGTCTACAGGACAATATCACTTTTTACCTTTCTAGTGAAAGTACTGGAGTGATATGAGTGGGAAGCTGTCCCAATACCTGGAAAATCACTGTCTGCTACAAGATGAACAGTTTGGGTTCAGACCAGGGCATGGCACCGATTCAGACTTACTTTTCATGGAGGATTTATGGATGAGGGTCAATAATGGTCAGCCAACAGTCTAAGTCATGCTTGACATGTCGGCTGCCTTTGACACGGTAAGTCATGAGATCTTTCTAACCAGACTATTCTCAATTGGAGTAAGCACTGCTTAGAGGTCTCAGGAAAGTGCTCCCCCTTCTACCTGCCCATACCAAATCTCTCATCATACATAGTTTTATACATAGTAGATTGAACTACTGTAACACCTTACTACTGGAAGCTCCAGAATATTTGTTAACAGACTGTACAGAGTTCAAGTGGTGGCTGCTAAACATGCAGTAAATAGACCTCGGAGATCCTCTGCTTCTAGTGCTATGAGGGAATTGTTCTGGCTGCCAATCAAGCAGAGGATCACTTCAAAGCTATGTGCACTGTGCATAAGGCGTTACATGGCAAAGGTCCGGTGCCTTTGCAACGTATGATCAAAGCCTATACCCCAAGGAGACCCCTTCGCTCGAGTACAGCAAATCTGGTTTGCATGAATATGTTTCACAAGAAATGATGGGGGTGGCGGGGTCGTGCTTTCACAGTCCAAGCTGCCCACATACGGAACGAGCTACCTTCCTCTCTTAGATCATCTACAGATCTGCTTAAATTCAGAAAGGCTTTAAAAACATGGCTCTTTCCTAAATAATTGTCCTCGACAAGCACTTGTTTTAAGGTCCAGCAGTAGGTACTGCGTGTCTCTTCTGCCATCAGTACCAGAATGGCAGCATGGTGACAGTTTGCGATTTACAAATTCAATACAAATAGACTAAACTTGTAAAGCAACAGAATAGGAGGGTCAATGTCTCAGCATCCTGAGAGGGAAATCATGGCGTGCTCAAGACTGGAAGGTGCATGACTGAGTACTCGGGCAGGGAGACGCCACAATGGATTGGTGACATAAGCCTGATGAGTAAAGCCCACTGCACATGGGGCACAAAATGGAGTTGTGACACGAACTTTTGCTTTGAAACTGAACGATTGTAGCTTTACTGGGTAGTGGAGCTCAAAGCCGCTCCCCCTCATAGACAAGAATTTGAGTCATACAGTGAGACGGATAAAGTTAAGGTTGCACTATGAGTAATTGGCTGCTATGTTAACTTGAGTGTTTGATCCTCTGGGCTAATTCATATTATTGACGCAGATTTCTGGGCTGACAATGGCAATTAATTCAAGCACGTAAATCTTTCAAAAATACTAAAGCAGAAGTGCTGTATTTACACATAAGAAGCCTTTTCATACTTAGTTTGATCAAACATATCTGAAACAGATATCAAAAACTTGTTTATGGTTACGCTCTCCAGACTCTAATTATCCTCCCAAAATATCCTGCTTTTCAAATTGAAGCTAGTTGTATATAATAAAATGTTACTCAGTAGTAATGTTCATACTTTGATACTCTGTGAACCACCTGTTGATACTCTGTGAACCACCTAGACTCTCTTCCAAAGATGTGGGGAATATTATGAGATGGATTTGAGACATGATAGGGCCAACCATGTGAACCATGACATTCCATTTTTTACACTGCTTTGACATGTTTCCCACATTCCTCTTCTAAATTTTCCAGAGTTGGCCTTGGAAAATGTCCTTTGATATTAATTGTGCTACCAATAGAAGGGTCAAGCAATATTGTTAGTCACAGTTTGGGTATTAATCACTACGCTGCCATGCCTTATTGTACTATATCTCCCCTAGAAAGCTGTTTGATCATACAACTTAGAGGCAATAAAGTTGCTTTTCCTTTTTGAATCTGTTTTCTCTTGCTTATTAGGACTATAAAAACTTTTTTTTATATATATATATATGTGGGTATATATATTATATGCATCACGCATAAAATGGAAAGTCTTGACTTTGTTATATTTTTTTTTCCAGAGGAAATCTTGTTAAAGCTATTGACATGTTTAACAAAGCAATCAACCTTGCCAAGTCAGAAATGGAGATGGCCCACCTGTACTCATTGTGTGATGCTGCCTATGCCCAGACAGAAGTTGCAAAAAAATATGGATTAAAACCTCCTACACTGTAATCCAGGACATGATAGAAACGTAAAGAATGATGACCCTGTAAGAAGAGTTGATACTTTTCAATCAGACCAAGAAACACTGTTACAAAGCAGCAAAGTGGAGGGACTTTGATTTCTGATTGGTGGTGTTTGTCATTCGTTGCTTCAGATTGATGTTCCAGTGTTGTGGGGTATGGTTATTAAATCAGTTGGTTAGCTTCCACTCCGAAGGAAATATTTTCCCCGAACGTCTGAGATCTCAAAAGTATCTTACTTTGGGGGGCTCAAGTATATTGTGGTCAATCAAATACAAATATGGTTGTCTTCCCACTTACTGCACTGTTGTGAATGTGATCATAATGTGGATAGCATGTTTTTATACACAAAATAGAATTGACAGCATATGCTGTTTGTTAAAGTTAACATGGACAAGTGCTGTAAAATACATTTCTTTTATATACTACTGATTTCAGAAAAATTATTTTTAGTTTTTACAGAAGACAATTGCGCACATCTGATTTTTTTTTTTTTCTCATTTGAAGTCCATTTGCAATCCGAGAAACAATGTAAAAAATAATTATTTCTCTCCTCTTCCCTCTACCTGACTGCTAGTAAACTCTCTTTAGGCAGTTGGGGTGAGGTCAGAAGAAATGCCTGAATAGGTCTGCAAATAAATTGTTATCCTGTAGAGTCGCATATAATATACAAAGTTGGATGTCGGGAGCAATTAAGATTTTTAGATGCTGTACAACAGGTGTACCTCATCCTTTTTGTGCATGTCTGTTTAGTACTTGACCACTCCCCTCTCGTCACCCTACTGTCTATAAACCTCCTGGTAATTCATGCCCGATGCAGAGCCACACCATCAAAGTACATATCAAGAGGATTCATAAGTTCTTGCTCTTTTCTTTTGCTTACATTTCTCCTACTGGCCACTTCAGTGCTCCTTTCTCTGGAAATAGTATCCTCCATCTTTATGAATGTTTTTATGTGACTGAAGCAAAATTGTTAAAATATGCATTCTGGCTATTGCTGCTGCTTTCACCAAATTCCAGGTTTGACTCGTTTCGAATATTTCATACAGTGGAGTTGTAGTGAAAGTTAAATGGGAAGACGTTTGAGTGACAGAAACATTAAGCATGTATACTTTGGTGAATGCACTTTAACCATTCTTATCCACATAAAATTATTGTCTTTTGTTCCCGTATGTCATCTAGGCTGGTGTTTCAGTTATCATGCTTCATAATAATGTTAAAGTGTGAGATGGTTACTCTGTAAAGCAGAGTAGAACTAAAGTGAATGTGTTAAACTACATCTCATGTGAACATTCAAAGCGACAAAGGCTCCAAAAGGGACAGATCTGTAGCAGCATGTACAGTAGTAGCGCATACAATAAAACTTAAAGGGTGATTGAAGAACAGGATTTCTGTATCTGTAAATCTTACAGCAATATTGGAGAAACTGCGATGGGCTGCATAGCTACATTGTAGTGTCTAACTGCTTTGAAAAGAAGGGATCCTAAACAAGGCAAGTATTGCAATTTTTATGAATACCGAAGATTTCTCATCACTGAAGTAAATCTATACAAACAATAGGATCTGAGTGTGGGGGGGTAAACAAATAATGTAGACTTAACTGTCTTGCCTTTGATTTATATGCATGGCCTTAGCTACAAACAGCCAGGCTCAAATTTGTTTCTCTTCCCAGAAAATATAAACATTAAAACAGAGAAAGCATGTGCTGTTTAATTGTAGCATTCCAAGTCATTGTGGACTGTTGCTTGTTCTTGGCATATATATTTGATGCTGCACTACAATATGCATTTGTCTGCATCTTTCTTTTGTAAATCTTTCAGATGTAAATTCAGAAAATAAATGACATTCAAGTATTATTTATTGCGATTATGTGCTTTGTTGCAAAATGCTGAGAAGTTAAGATTTAGACCGGAGGCTTATTGATTCAGTATTCGAGTCCTTTAGAGAAAACAGCAAGTGGATGCATCACAACTAAGTAACAGCAGCATCTGTCGTTAACATATGCACTGCATGCTTACAAAAGCTTTTAATTCAAATACTGACTTGTTTTTCGGCTCAAGTTCAAAAGAGCTTAAGGAGTCTCCTCTTCTGTGACACGTAATGTAATTTAGAAGAGTAAAATACATAAGAATAAAACAGGATTAGGTAGCTACTGAGTTCAAGACTTGAGTCTGTTACTGAGAGACCCCAACCCCCATTCTTTGAAGAGGATTTTAAGACCAAATACTTTCTGTTCTATCCAATGCATTCTTTATTTCTCTGTTGAGTAACCTTATTTTCTCTTCTACGGTTTTCAACTAATGCTTTGGGTTACCTTTGAGGGCTGGTAAATTATTGATCAGTCATGATCCTGTCATTAAAATGTCAGTGAGTTGTTTAAAAATACATGGGTGCTCCTGCAAAACAGAAATACACATGTACTATCAAATATAGACCCAACATATTTAGTAAGGCAGTGCTACATACATTAGTGATCCATATATCACTAATCATCTATTTATGTATTTTGGGCACATCACATTTCTACAAATTGCCCCACAACCCAAAGTACTTTTGCAGATAGAATTGATAACTATAAACTTTGGAAATCTAACAAATAATTAATTGTAAACAACTAGATCATTCTTCCCTGGTTTGCCAGATTCCCAATTCTCTGAACATCAGAAGGAGCCTGCTGTTTCTTTAAGAGGATAACGAAAGTAAGCAACAAACATGCAAGTTTCATATTTTGCTTTTCATGATGCAGTTTCTTTTTTTATAACTTAATTGTTATCTTATAAAGGAAATAACAGCACATAGTCCTTCCCATTAGTCAGTTGTGTCCTCTGGGGTACAAATATTTTTTTTAGAAACCACATGTAACGACTACCTCAATTGACAGTCCATGATTTCTTCACTCAGTGGGGTTTATCCTTTGTACAGGTGTCATTTCTTTCATGTGTGAGGAGCCAAGTTCTCTTGCCCTTGTGATGTCAACTTGCGTGGTCACCTTAGTCCTGTGATTGTCCTCATTTACTCACCAGGCATTACATTTCACCACTCATTACACAAACACCTTAATAACACAATTGCACATGTACCTTAAGCGAATGTTCACAAATATCAGATAGGCAACCATTAAAAGAATGGCAAAAAATAAACAAAAAGTGGTAAGTTTGGGACAACAGTTCTATGGTTATTTCAGGTTTGTTTGTTGTTGACATTGGGATGGGATAGCCACTGGGCGACATTCTACGACAATATATGGTAACACTTCTGCCTGCTCTGGAGGATCTCTGGCAACAAAAATCTAGAGTTGATTTTAAAATTTTACTTCTGAATATCTTTCATACGTGATCTGGAAGTTGTCTCTAACATGTGGATTAACTATTATCTTCTGGTCTCATTGTACTGCCATTACCCTTCAGCACTCCCTCCTTTTAGTTCACTTTGTCAGAGTCCTTAACCAGTGCACTCCATTACGTAAATTGTAAATGGGAGCATTTATATCTTTGAACATGGGTTTGTTTAGTCATAACTATGTTTTATAGTATCCAATTCTCTCACTTTCACACTCTCCTCTTCCCCCCCCCACCTCTCCCCCAATGGTTGTGTTGCTGGTATTTCAGAAACAAGTTGTGTATTTTAAAAAATATATATAATTGTATTGATCAGCTAGTGATTATACATCATATCAGCAACCCTGTGTTGCTGCATAGACTTAAACAGTATCTTGACACTATCTTTGTAAACATTCCCAAGCCATTCCCCCCCCCACCTGCTGCTCCATATCTGTCACTTTTGTCCTGAATGTATAATCCATATGGTATACAGTGATAAGTATGAAGTTAGGTAGATTCTATTTGTGATCTTACAGCGACCAGTCCCCAGCAGCCAAAGAAGATCCCGTCTCAAGTCTCACCAGCCCAACCCAGGTGGCTACATGCTCCATCAGGCCAGGATTCCCAGCCTCCCTGATCTCACAAGACAGTCCCCCTTTGCTGGTCCCCCAACCAGTGGCATTTCACAGTTCACCTCCCTCACTCGCCCTGTATCACCCAGCTCACAAAGCGTGTTCTTTAAGTCCAATAACATCAGCGTCCATGCGGTCAAGTCATCCTCAAGTATTTTCATCTCTGCACATTTAATCCCCACTTTCTCTCATATTGCCCATTCTGACATATGCCCACTCTTCATACTTAGGTGGCCCAGGACTCAGCCACTTAATAGTGATACAACAATTTGCCAACGGCAACCCCTGTAATTCAAATTTGCAATTAAGTTTCTTTTCTTTCAGCGCAGCGACCAGTCGCAACGGGAGGGTTTTAGGCATAGGTGAGATCTTCCAGCCCGCAGCCCTACTGAGGTTCATTACAATCTCCCCCTAGAAACGCATTAAGGATGAGCACTGCCGCACCATATGTGTGAAATCTGCTGCAGAGGCGCTGCAACGGGGACAACTATCCGACCATGTGGGATAGATGTGGCGCACTGTTGTTGAAACCAGGTATGCTTGGCGTTTATTTATTTTTTGGGGGGGGCGATAACTGTACAATACATGTTGGCCCCCTCATGCACTTGCTCCCATTCACATGCAGTTAATACATCCCCTGGTGCCCCCATTTAGCCAGAGCCTCAAGCCATGTCCAGAAGAGTTTTTAAAGTGCAGGAGACAGACGGCTCCTCCAGGAAGCAGGGCCACAGTGCTCATGCTGTCACCAGTATTTTAGCGTACTGCAGGGACTGTCCCGAGCCCAATGCAAAGGAATTAATAGCATCATCATGGGTGATAAACTGGCCTCCCACATACAGGTCCACTAGAATTTTGTATTCCCCTGTCCCTTCAGTTTTGTATGGTCTCAGCTATTCTTGTAAAAGGTTGTAAGTCCCAGATTGGCATGTCCCTTGCTTATGGGGCCCGGTACAACACACATGTCCATGCTCTACACACCTGATGCGCCACAAATGGTGCGTCTTTCGGCATCTGTTTGTTACTCATAAGTAGAGCAGGCAGCATCCGGTTGCCATAGGTGCCTTTTAAGAGTCTTCGCCCAGTTATCCTCATTGTCCAGCCAGTGGACTTCATGCTGCAAGTTTGATGCCAAGGAATACAGTTTTATATTTGGAAGTTTGATCCTACTGCGCTCTCATGTCTGGTTAAGCATGGGGAGGCCCACCCTTTTCCTCTTATTTGCCCAGAGTAGGTCCAGGATCAGTTCATCCAGCTGAGTTAAATATCATCGAGGGATCTTGTAAAATGTATTTTGGAGACCATACAGGCATCTGGGAAGCATCACCATTTTAACGACAGCTGCCATGCCCATTAAGGAGAGGGAGAGCTCTCTCGAGAGTCTGATTGATGCCTTCAGTCCCTCCAACACTGCCGAAATTGAGGTCTTGAAACCTACTTTCAGTATGGGCCAGCGTTATTCCCAGATATCAGAGTCCCTTGGACCCCCATCAAAGATCCACCTGCGGGAGGGAACCAACCTGTCTCCCCTCTATCATACCCCTTGGTAGCAGGTAGAACGTATGGACGTTAACCCAAAGTCCAGACCCCTCTCTGAAGAGTGGCAGGGCATTCAAGAGTATAGGGATTGAGTATTCTGGGTGGCGCACATATATCAGGGCATCATCCACCTATAGGGATACCACATGCGTGGTCTCCCCCACATGAATACCCCAGGGTCCCAGCAGTAGTTTCACCAGAGGTTCCATTGCTATAGCGGACAGAAGGAGCAATGTGGAGGCACCCCTGCCAAGTCCCTCTAGATAACTGGATCTTGTCAGACACCAAGGTGCCCGTGTGTACTCTGGCCACAGGGTTTCTATAAAGAAACTTAACCAACACAATCTGTTGTGGACTAAGGCCCACCGTCTCCATTACAAGCCACAGGTACTCTCACTCCATTGAGTCGAAAGCCTGCTCAATGTCAAGAAGTGCAAGAGCATAAGGGTTGTCCCTCAGGTACGGTGCGTGGTAAATGTGTGACAGATGAAGGTTAAGCATGGTGCTACGGTACAGTATAAAACCACACTGGTCAGTGTGTATAAGTGCCAGTAGCTGTGGAAGCAGCCATGCGGCCAAAATACCACTGTAGGAAGTTGGCTCTGTATGCACTATTTCAAAGTAAGGAATAGTATGCACAGAGTCCAAGGGTTCCCCTTAGAGGTAAGATAGTGGCAAAAAGAGATAATACTAATGCTCTATTTTGTGGTAGTGTGGTCGAGCAGTAGGCTTATCAAAGGAGTAGTGTTAAGCATTTGTTGTACATACACAAAGGCAATAAATGAGGAACACACACTCAGAGACAATTCCAGGCCAATAGGTTTTTGTTATAGAAAAATATCTTTTCTTAGTTTATTTTAAGAACCACAGGTTCAAATTCTACATGTAATATCTCATTTGAAAGGTATTGCAGGTAAGTACTTTAGGAACTTTGAATAATCACAATAGCACATATACTTTTCACATAAAACACATTTAGCTGTTTTAAAAGTGGACACAGTGCAATTTTCACAGTTCCTGGGGGAGGTAAAGTAATGTTAGTTCTTGCAGGTAAGTAAACCACCTACGGGGTTCAAATTGGGGTCCAAGGTAGCCCACTGTTGGGGGTTCAGAGCAACCCCAAAGTTACCACACCAGCAGCTCAGGGCCGGTCAGGTGCAGAGTTCAAAGTGGTGCCCAAAACGCATAGGCTTCAATGGAGAGAAGGGGGTGCCCCGGTTCCAGTCTGCCAGCAGATAAGTACCTGCGTCTTCGGAGGGCAGACCAGGGGGGTTTTGTAGGGCACCGGGGGGGGACACAAGCTCACACAAAAAATACTCCATCAGCGGAACTGGGGCGGCCGGGTGCAGTGTGCAAACACGCGTAGGGTTTTCAATAGGTTTCAATGGGAGACCAAGGGGTCTCTTCAGCGATGCAGGCAAGGGGGGGGGGGGCTCCTCGGGGTAGCCACCACCTGGGCAAGGGAGAGGGCCTCCTGGGGGTCACTCCTGCACTGGAGTTCCGATCCTTCAGGTGCTGGGGGCTGCGGGTGCAGGGTCTTTTCCAGCCGTCGGGAGTTTAGAGTCAGGCAGTCGCTGTCAGGGGGAGCCTGGGGATTCCCTCTGCAGGCGTCGCTGTGGGGACTCAGCGGGGACAACTTTGGTTACTCACAGTCTCGGAGTCGCCGGAGGGTCCTCCCTGAGGTGTTGGTTCTCCACCAGTCGAGTCGGGGTCGCCGGGTGCAGTGTTGCAAGTCTCACGCTTCTTGCGGGGATTGCAGGGGTCTTTAAATCTGCTCCTCTGGTTACAAAGTTGCAGTCTTTGTTGAACAGGGCCGCTGTTCTCGGGAGTTTCTTGGTCTCTTGGAAGCAGGGCAGTCCTCTGAGGATTCAGAGGTCGCTGGTCCCAGGGAAAGCGTCGCTGGAGCAGTTTTCTTCTGAAGGCAGGAGACAGGCCGGTAGGACTGGGGCCAAAGCAGTTGGTGTCTTCTTTCTTCTTCTGCAGGGGTTTTTCAGCTCAGCAGTCCTCTTCTTAGGTAAGTTGCAGGAATCTGAGTTCCTAGGTTCTGGGGAGCTCCTAAATACTGAATTTAGGGGTGTGTTTAGGTCTGGGAGGGCAGTAGCCAATTGCTACTGTCCTTGAGGGTGGGTACACCCTCTTTGTGCCTCCTCCCTGAGGGGAGGGGGCACATCCCTATTCCTATTGGGGGAATCCTCCTTCTACAAGATGGAGGATTTCTAAATGTCAGAGTCACCTCAGCTCAGGACACCTTAGGGGCTGTCCTGACTGGCCAGTGACTCCTCCTTGTTTTTCTCATTATCTCTCCTGGACTTGCCGCCAAAAGTGGGGGCTGGGTCCAGGGGGCGGGCATCTCCACTAGCTGGAGTGCCCTGGGGCATTGTAACACGAAGCTTGAGCCTTTGAAGCTCACTGCTAGGTGTTACAGTTCCTGCAGGGGGAGGTGTGAAGCACCTCCACCCAGAGCAGGCTTTGTTTCTGTCCTCAGAGAGCACAAAGGCTCTCACCGCATGGGGTCAGAAACTCGTCTCTCAGCAGCAGGCTGGCAGAGACCAGTCAGTCCTGCACTGAACAATTGGGTAAAATACAGGGGGCATCTCTAAGATGCCCTCTGTGTGCATTTTTTAATAAATCCAACACTGGCATCAGTGTGGGTTTATTATTCCGAGAAGTTTGATACTAAACTTCCCAGTATTCAGTGTAGCCATTATGGAGCTGTGGAGTTCGTTTTTGACACATCAATAAAATAAAGGGATTCGGAGGAATTAAAGGTCCAGTGCATACCCTCCAGTAACAGTTACTAATAATATAATGCACTGTTCCTAAAGAGCAATAAGAAGAAGACAGGGTGAGTACTAGGGAGTCCTATTCAATAGGAGCAAGTGTCCTCACACACCCAGATGGGTGTCATGCTTCATCATCGGACCAGCTCCTCGTCAGACTGGCGCTGCAATGTCTGACGGGCACCACCCTTTCGGGGGGCTCTTTGCCGGAGTTCTTTTTTACGATGCCGCACTATCCCGCAGGTGAGTAGTGAAAACAAAGAAAGAAAAGGAGAGCAAGCAGATAAACAAAGAATAAAATTGGCTCAAAAACCCTCTATAAGAACTATCTTTATTGATGCGGGGTGCAGGCCAAGATTAAAAACAATTACCAGGAGAGTAAGGTCGACGTGATGCTCGACCACTCTCAAACTGTATCACACAAAATCGGGTAGTCAAGAACTACAAGACCCACCTCAAAATCGGGTCGACATGTTTCGCGTCTATCCGGTCCATAAAGGATCCAATGACGCTTCCTCAGGACCTAATGAAATAATGCTTCTCCAAATATAAGCTCAAACTACTCTTGCCTATGACAGCTGACAATCAAAAACAGGGAGATTAGTATCGTCAGTCACTTACATAAGTCCATTTTGACCCAGTATGTCATTCCTATTCGTCGCCCTGAAAATGTATGAAAATCATAACATTGATTAATGCTCTGGTCAGTGTAGAAAGAATCTAATATAGTAAAGAGAGTATTGAGTAAAGTGGCACAGGGTGATCGTGAAAAGGTAGCACGTCATGCCAGTGTAGTAAACAGATTATGCTTACCCTCCCGATTTGAGACAGGACTTCATGGGATCACGCAGACCTTAGGCCTGGTCCACCTAACACGCTGCATGTCATATAAAGAAACATATGGTAACAGGACAGATGTGAGAGTCAAGGAAACACATACTTCAACTATCTAGAACGGGTAACCATAAGTCAGATACCCAACACTTAAAAGTACGTAATCAAAAAGGAGAGAAATAGTCAATGGGGAGAGAGTGGTCCCACTTAGTTGCGCATTCACTCATAAATTGTAGTTGTCTCAATTGTAACAGAAAATTACGGTTTGGTAGGTATTTATCGTAACTAAGAACAGTATAATTCTAGCAGTATCCCTCACAGATACATAAAAAAACCGCCAAGTCAGGGAAGACCGAACTATCCGGTCAGTGAAAGGCTCATCTTATGAACTGTCTGTTTATTGTTAACAGAATCAAGGTTACCATGAGGCAGTCCAAGTAATGCTAATTCAGTCGTGTGTGATTAAAAACGTATGGAAACATGTGACCCCTTGAGACTGCCGATGTGCAGTAAACTATTCCCCAGTCACGCACCTCAGAAATCTGTTACCGAACACTCACTTGGCTAGGGCTGGCCGTCGGGAGTTGCTCCTACCCCGGGTCGCGCTCCCGTAATGACGAAGGAAGCGCGGTCGTGGGAAATGAAATAGAGCATAACCCGGAAGTCGGCTGGCTTGCGCGTTGCTAGGCAACGAATGCGAGTCTATAGACTTGCTACAACAAAGTTGCAAAATCAATGACGGACTCCGAATCGGTTACCGGCTAACTAGCACGGCAGCCATGATGGAGTATCTCATTTAGAGATAATCCAAAAAGTAGATGAATACATGAATGGAAAGGGCGCATCCAATTGAAGTCACCATCGGTCAACCCCGAACAAACCTACACTTATGTAATGAAATAGAACCGACAACAGCCGTCATAAATCATGAATATTCCTGCATTTAGGTCAATGAGTCATTGGCATCAGTACAGATGGATTCGTGTACAACAATGCTGTTATCAAGAAAGGAGGTCACGTCTGGGGTAACGCTATATATTACATGACTGTTAGTGAATAAGCAGTCTATGTGCAGAGAGAAAGAGAGGGGGGGAGGACAACTGATTACATCAACACGCTCTTATGTGAAAATTTTCCATTGAGAATATCTCAATACTGTTGTTATTTCAAGGGGAAAAATTGATCCATGGGATGTCATCATTTAAACCCTTTCAGTGGGTCCCAAGTTTAAACACCCAACGTTGTTTTAACTCAAAAAGAGACTCAGCGCCTCTTTGTGGGCATGTCTGTAGTATAACCCACCACATGTCATCCGGACTATGTTGCGCTTCGATGTAATGGATACTTAGTTTAGTCGAAGTTCGACCACACCGAATATTACTGCGGTGTTCATTGATTCTTAATTTCACCGCTCTTGTGGTCATTCCCACATATTGTAAGCCACACGGGCATGTGATCAAATACACGCAGTTTCGGGTGTTGTAGTTGGTGTGTTTAAGTAGTCGCCAGTGTCCAATCGGGTCTAGCTCCAAAGAATCAGTTCGTTTTGTCAAGGAGCACACATTACAATTGCCACATGGGAAATGGCCCACGACTGGAGGTAACTCCCACAAGGTGCCTTGTCTAGTCGACGTCACCCGGGATCGGGGTCTTGTATGGATCAGTATGTCTCTCAAATTGGTGGTCCTTCTAAAGGCAAAAAGAGGTTTTGGGATATTCTCACCCCCACTCTGGAGGATCTCCCATCTTTTGTTAATGATTTTCTTGACTGTGTTAGACAGTGGTGTAAAAGTCGTGACACATGTTAATTTATTATCTGCCCGTCTAGGTACCGTCTGTAGTAATAGGTCCCTATCACTATATTTAGCTCTTTTGTAGGCACTATTAACCACTCTAGTCGGATAGTGGCGGTCATCTAATTTATGTTTCAATTCTGTAGCTTGTGTGTCAAAAGCACGGATGTTACTACAATTACGACGTAATCGTAAAAATTGACCAAAAGGCAGGTTATCTCTAAGTGCTTTTGGGTGATGACTATCGTAGAGTAGTAAACTGTTGCGGTCTGTGGTTTTTTGATGTGTGCAGGTCATAAGTGTGCCTCTATCAATGCTAATCACCAGATCCAAGAAAGTGATCGTAGTGGTAGAAACTGAGGAGGTGAAATTCAAAAAAGGATCAAGATTGTTAACCCACGCCGTAAAGGAAGTCACCTCCTCGATAGGCCCCTTCCAGATGACCAAAATATCGTCAATGTATCTGCGCCACAGTTTGATGTTCCCAGAATATGGGTTAGAGGTAGGTAGTATGAATCGTTTCTCAAAGTCATACATGTGGAGACATGCTAGACTAGGTGCAAAAGTACTGCCCATTAATGTACCTCGAATCTGGTGGAACAACGAGTCTTCGAACTGAAAAAAAAATTATTTCATAGCTAAATTCGCACAATGCATAATGAAATGCACCGGAGTGGTTAGATCAAGTGTAGTCGATAGGAGAGCTGATTCTACTACTGCCAAGGTAGCTTGTTGAGGAATATTGGTGTACAGCGCTTCCACATCCATGGTAATCAATGCCTGGACCTCCCCTTCAGAATTGATAAATTCTATGAGGTTGAGGACATCTTTAGTGTCCCGTAGATATGTGGAAGATTGCTGCACAAGTGGTTGCAGAAAATGGTCGCAGAATATAGACAATGGTTCGAGGATAGATCCTATCCCTGACACGATTGGGCGGCCAGGAGGTGGGATCTTCCCTTTGTGAATTTTGGGCAGACAGTAAAAGTAAGGTATTCTGGGATTAGCAGTGTCTAGAAAATCGGCTTCTTTTTGCGAAATCCAGGAATTGCTAATAGCCTCGTGAATCATTCCTCTAATCTCCGTTTGTATTCTAGCGGTTGGATCATGGTCGATTCGTGTGTAGTAAGTCGAGTCACTCAAGAGGCGGAGACATTCCTGTCTGTAATCTGATGAATTCAAAACAACTATGGCGCCGTCCTTGTCTGCTGGCTTGATGGTGATGTTATTATCAGCTGCCAACCTCTTAAGAGCATCACTCTCTACTCTGGGTATATTCACAAAGGTGTTTTTAGGTCGTAATTTATTAAGGTCAGTATTGACCGCTTTTTCAAATGCCAGAATCTCGCAGGGCGTAGCAGCTACGGAGGGCATACATTTAGACGGTTTCTTGAGACCTGAGTCCCTAGGTGCCGTATTTAGCGGTCTGTCACCAAAGAAAGCTTGTAATCGAATTTTCCTGAAGAACTGAGTTAGTTCGCTTTGTAAACGGAAGAAATCTTCTTTGGGAGTAGGTACAAACCCTAGACCCTTATTGAGAACAGATGATTCATCTGGGGAGAGGGGTCTAGCGGACAAGTTGATAATTAGGTCCTTGGTGGTTGGTTCTTGCCCTGACTTCGTGTGACCATCTCGGGCTCCTCCTGTGCCCAGTGGACCCTTCTGCCTCTTCCTCGTCTTCTGCCTCTTCCCCTGCCTAAAAAAGGCCCATATGGGAACATGGGACGGGGTTGGTAGAACGGAAAGGGTTGCTGCCACCCCATTGATTGGTTTGGATGGAATTGTGGAAAATTGAAATATGGTTGAGGTCTCATCATCTGTACTCCACCCATCTGATGAAGAGCTGTGACTATATTTGCGAGGTCTCCTAACTGCCGTAGAGGAATCATCAGATGAAGCAGATTGTGGATCAGTTGGATAGTCTTCCTTGATATAGGGGTAGATTTTTTTCTCGACTGAATCTACTGATGTCTTTTTGCAATTTCGTAATTTTTTGTTGAGTTAAAAATTCTTTTGACTCATTTAAATCAGAATTGATCTCAGCTAATCAATTCTTAAATGCTGTGATGGAAACTGTAGTTTTCAATGTGTTTTCCATAAGTGTAATCTGTACGGCCATGGACTCTGCTATCCGTCTGGAGGTATTGATAATCGATACCAACCAGTCACGGGTGCATTTCCAGGCAATTTGAGCCCAGTCTTTCCTAAAGACCAGGTCTTGTAGGAAAATCCTAGGCATGTTTGACACGAGTATTCCGTTAGGGGCTATATTGGCTCTCAAATATTCCGTCATTATTGTCCCATGAAGGACTGTTTTAATCAAATCTTGTTTTAGTGAGGATAATTTATCCCATTCTGCTTTAGTGGGGCCCGAAGGCCCTGCACCTTCATTTACCAGAATGGATGGAGTCTGAAGGATCGTGGAAACAATGTCATCGTCGAAGCTTAGCCCCTGGAAATTATCCATATTGGGGAAGTCTCAGAATAGACTAGTAAATAATCCCGCAGCAAAACTGCTGAGCTAAACACATCAAAAAATAAAGGGATTCGGAGGAATTAAAGGTCCAGTGCATACCCTCCAGTAACAGTTAGGCATAACATATCCCTAAAGTGCACTTGGATGCCTCATTCCCTTCCTCTCCCTTGGATTCCTTCACCTGCGCCTCCCCGTTTTGCTGGAAGGCGGCAAAATGATTGATTAATGGCATAGTTTACTGTTGATGTTGTAATTGTATCGCTGCTTATATGATATAAGGAATGTTCTTACGCCCATGTACCTGAACTGACGATTCAGGAGTGCTTCACTTTGAGTGTTACTATTGAAACAATAAAGAGAATAAAAAAAAAAGTCCCTTTACCATCACTCTGAGTTTAAAAGTTATTATAACATTATTATTTAATTAATAGAAGTAGTATTTTGTTTCTAAAAAGTAATCCCAACTTTAGTAGCATAATGATCAGGTGGTGGAACTCAACCTCACCCCTTACTTCCCTCTAGGGATGGCAGAGTTAAGGTTCCTCTGTACGCTGAAAAAGATTAGAACTGGTTCCAAACCTACCAAGGTCAAGCTCCAGGAGCTCTTGGCAGAGTACACCAGGGACCGCTCAGCTGAGGAGGAAGAACTTCACTCAGACTGGGAAGATGTTAGAGATGAGGTGGATGATCTCCCCCCTCCTCACCTAACTAGGGAGACCAGGGTCCCCAGGCCCCTGTCTCCAATGACCGAACTCATTGGATCTGGATCTTCCACAGGAGAGTCCAGCTCCTCTGGGAACATTGAGTCCATCCACAATGAAGAGGACATCCTTTTAGCAAGGATGGCGAAAAAGGTTAGCTTTGGAACAACTCCTAGCTATAGAAAGGGAGAGAGCAGAAATGGGCTTAGCACCCATTAATGGTGGCAGCAGCATAAATAGGGTCAGAGAGAATACTGTGTCCTAAAAATCCCCAAGGGGATTGTCTCAAAATATGAAGAAGGTGATCTCATCACCAAGTGGTTCACAGCTTTTGAGAGGGTTTGTGCAACCAGAAAATTAAACATCTCACATGGGAGCTCTCCTGTGGGAAATGTTCACTGGTAAGTGTAGGGATAGACTCCTCACACTCTCTGGTAAAGATGCAGAATCCTATGACCTCATGAAGGCTACCTTGATTGAGGGATTCACCACTGAGTATAGAATTAGGTTCAGGGGGGGCTCACAAAACCTCAAGCCGGACCTAGGTTGATTTTGTTGACTGCTCAGTGAAAACACTAGATGGTTGGATAACTGGCAGTGGAGTGCATGACTGTGATGGGCTTTATAATTTGTTTATGAAGGAACACCTGTTAAGTAACTACTTCATTGACAAGTTGCATAAACATCTGGTAGACCTAGGACCAATTTCTCCACAAGAATTGGAAAAGAAGGCAGACCATTGGGTCAAGACTAGGGTGACCAAGACTTACGCAGGGGGTGATCAAAAGAAAGGGGTCACAAAGCCTCCCTAGGGAAAGGGTGGTGAGACACCTAAGGACAAAAAAGAGAGTGTTCTCAGGGGCCCCAAAAACCTGCTCAGGAGGGTGGGCCCCAAGCCTCCTCACAGTCCACAAATGGGTACAAGGTAAAAACTTTGATCCCAAGAAGGCCTGGTGTCACAATTTCAGACGGCATGGACACCAAACTGTAGACATGGCCTGTCCCAATAAAACTCTCACTAGCTCTTCTCCAGTTAGTAATGGAATAGCCAGTCTCCAGGTGGGATCAACAGTGTGCCAAGAGCAGGGTTCACACTGAAGCTACACTAGTCTCTGAGGGTGGGGTGGATATAGCCACACTAGCTGCCTGGCCATCAAACATGCAAAAATACAGGCAGCAGCTCTTGATAAATGGGACAAAGGTAGAAGCCCTGGGGGATACAGGTGCCAGTGTCACCATGGTGACAGAGAAACTGTTTTCCCGAGGTCATTATTTGGCTGGACAAACTTATTCAGTTACCAGTGCTGACAATGTGACTAAAGTCCATCCCATGGCTATGGTGACTTTAGAATGGGGAGGGTTTACTGGCCTGAAACAGGTAGTGTTCTCTTCTGCAATCCCAGTGGAATGTTTGCTAGGGAAAGATTTGGAGTCCTCAGCATGGGCTGAGGTAGAACACAAAACCCATGCAGCCATGTTGGGTATCCCTGAACTGGTGTGTGTAAACCAGAGCTCAGAGCAGAGCAAAGGGTGAAAAAGAAGTGTTGGAGCTGGAATAATGGCCCAACCTTCCAAGAGAAAAGGTCAGAGGACTGGGGGACCAGCCTCTGAACAGCAAAAGAAGCAAGACCTCTCTTCTCAGGAAGATGTCTTATCTCCAGAGGGAACTGACTCAATGGAGCTGGAACCTTATCAGGTAGAGCAGAGCTCTTGAGCCCAGGGAGACCCACAAGGGAACAGCTGTGCCAGGGACAAAAGACTTGCCCCACTCTTGAAGGCCCGAGACAGCAAGCTGCTGAACAGGAGAAGGGAGATGTCAGTGGCTCCCACAGGGTCTATTGGGAGGAGAGACTCCTTTACACTATGGACAGAGATCCCAAACCTGGTGCCACTAGGAGAGTAATAGTGCCTCAGGAGTTTAGAGAGTTTATCCTCATATTTGCCCATGACATCCCCCTAGCTGGGCATTTGGGACAAACCAAAACATGGAGCAGACTTGTGAACCACTTTTACTGGCCCAACATGTCCCAGAAAGTAAGGGAGTTTTGTAGCTACTTTGTCATCTTTCAAGCCAGTGGTAAGACAGGTGTCCATCCAAAGGCCCACCTCATTGCACTTCCAATGGTGGGGGTACCCTTTTAGAGGGTTGGTGTGGACATTGTGGGTCCACCTGAACCACCAACAGCCTCAGGGAATCAGTACATACTGGTAGTAGTGGATCATGCTACCAGATACCCTGAAGCAATTCCCCTAAGGCCGACTACTGCTTCTGCAGTAGCCAAAGCCCTAATTGGTATTTTTACCAGAGTGGGTTTCCCTAAGGAGGTGGTTTCTGACAGAGGTACAAACTTAATTTCAGCTTACCTCAAGCACATGTGGAATGAGTGTGGGGTGACCTATAAGTTCACTACGCCATATCCATAAACCAGTGGCCTTGTTGAGAGATTCAACAGGACATTGAAGGGCATGATCACAGGGCTCCCTGAAAAACTCAAAAGTAGATGGGATGTCCTCCTGCCATGCTTACTTTTCACCTACAGATAGGTGCCTCAGAAGGAAGTAGGTTTTTCACCTTTGAACTTCTGTTTTGCCATCCTGTAAGGGGACCACTGGCACTTGTTAAAGAAGGCTGGGGGAGACCTCTCCATGAGCCTAAACAAGATGTGGTAGACTATGTGCTTGGTCTCTGCTCCAGGATGGCTGAGTACATGGAAAAGGCATCCAAAAACCTTGAGGCCAGCCAACAACTCCAGAAGTTGCGGTATGACCACAAGGCTACAATGGTTGAATTCCAGCCAGGGCAGAAAGTTTGGGTTCTGGAGCATGTGGCTCAGGACAGATGGAGTGGGCCTTACCCAGTCCTAGAGAAAAAGAGTCAGGTCGCTGTCTTAGTGGACGTGGGCACTAGCGGGACACCCAAGAGGGTGATCCATGTTAACCGTGTGAAACTCTACAATGATAGGGCAGACATAACCATGCTGATGGTTACAGATGAGGATCAGGAAGCAGAGAGTCCCTGACCTCCTTTCAACTGACCCTATAGATGGATCAGTAGATGGAGGTGTCTATTCAGACACCCTCTCTGCCCAACAGCAAGCTGACTGCAGGCAAGTCCTACAGCAGTATGCCGAACTCTTCTGTTTGACCCCTGGTCAGACATACCTGTGTACCCATGATATGAAGACAGGAGACAGTTTAACTGTCAATAACAAAATCTTTAGACAGTCTGACCAAGTCAAAGAGAGCATCAAAGTGGAAGTCCACAAGATGCTGGAGTTAGGGGTAATAGAGCACTCTGACAGACCCTGGGCTAGCCCAGTGGTCTTGGTCCCCAAACCTCATACCAAAGATGGCAAGAGAGAAATGGGGATCTGTGTGGACTACAGAGGATTCAGTTCTGTCACTAAGACATGCACGCCTCATACCAAGAGCATATGAACTGACTGATAAGTTAGGTGCAGCCAAATTTCTAAGTACCTTTGACTCAACTGCAGGGTACTGGCAAATTAGGATGGCACCTGGAGCCAAAGACAAGACAGCATTCTCTACACCTCATGGGCATTATCAGTTCACTGTTATATCTTTTGGCTTAAGGAATGCCCCTGCCACCTTCCAAAGGTTGGAAAATCAACTCCTTGCTGGTTTGGAGTCCTTTAGTGCAGCATATCTAGATGATATTGCTATCTTTAGCTGGCAGGATCACCTGGTCCACCTGGGGAAGGTTTTGCAGGCCTTGCAGACAGCAGGCCTCTCCATCAAATCACCTAAGTGCCAGATAGGGCAGGGCACAGTTGTATACTTGAGCCACCTTGCAGGAGGAAGCCAAGTGCAAACTTTACAACCCAAGATCTAGACAATTCTGTACTGGGAAGCTCCAAAAACTCACTCTCTAGTCAGGGCATTCCCTGGCTTGACTGGGTACTAAGGAGGTTTGTGAATGGATATGGGTCCATTGTGACTCCCCTCACTGAACTGACCTCAAAGAAGGTAAACTGGACCCTTGACTGTCAAAAGCCCTTGGCACCCTGAAAGAAGCAATGTGCTCCGCACCACTTCTCAAAGTTCCAGATTATTCTAGGCAGTTCATTGTGCAGACATGCCTCTGAACATGGGATAGGAGCAGTCTTGTCCCAAACCATTGAGGATGGCTTTGACCAGGCTCTTGCTGTCATTAGCAAGATGTTACTCCCCAGGGAGCAGCGTTGGAGTGCCATTGAGAGGGAGGCCTTTGCTGTGGTTTGGTCCCTGAGAAAGTTGAAGCCATACTTGTTTGGCACTCACTTTGTTGTTCAACCTGGCCACAGACCTCTCAGACGGCTTATGCAATTGAAAGGTGAGAACCCTAAGCTTTTGAGGTGGTCCATATCCCTACAGGGAATGGACTTTTTAGTGGAACACAGACCTGGAACTGCCCATGCCAATGCAGATGGACGTTCCAGGTACTTCCACATAGACTATGAAGACTCTCTTGGGAAAGGTTAGTCTCATCCTCTTTCGTTTGGCGGGGGTTGTGTATGAAAGTGCCACTGTTGGCATGGTTACATTCCCCCCCCCCCCCCACATATTGCCTAGTGTTGATGCCAACTTTGAAAGTGTGCTGGGACCCTGCTAACTAGGCCCCAGCACCAGTGTTCTTTCCCCAGAACTGTACCTTTGTTTCCACAATTGGCACAGCCCTGGCACACAGTTAAGTCCCTTGTAAAAGGTACCCATGGTACCAAGGGCCCTGTGGCCAGGGAAGGTCTTTAAGGGCTGCAGCATGTATTATGCCACCCTAAGGTACCCCTCACTTAGCACATGCACACTGTCTTGCAGCTTGTGTGTGCTGGTGGGGAGAAAAAGGCAAAGTCGACATGGCACCCCTCTCAGGGTGCCATGCTCGCAAACCACTGCCTGCGGCATAGGTAAATCACCCCTCTAGTAGACCTTACCAGCTCTAAGACAGGGTGCACTATACCACAGGTGAGGGCATAGCTGCATGAGCAATGTGCCCCTACAGTGTCTAAGTCCATTCTTAGACATTATAAGTGCAGTGTAGCCATATTGAGTATATGGTCTGGGAGTTTGTCAATACGAACTCCACAGCAACATAATGGACTCACTGAATACTGGGAAGTTTGGTATCAAACTTCTCAGCACAATAAACCCACACTGATGCCAGTGTAGGATTTATTGAAAAATGCACACAGAGGGGATCTTAGAGATGCCCCATGTATTTTAGCCCAACTGCTAGTGTAGGACTGCCATTTTCAGATGGGTTTCTGACCACAATGGGTGAGTGCCTTTGTGCACTTTGTGGCCAGAAACAAAGCCTGCTCTGGGTGGGGGCGCTTCACACCTCCCCCCTGCAGGAACTGTAACACCTGGCAGTGATCCTCAAAGGCTCATGCCTCGGGTTGCAGTGCCCCAAACCACTCCAGCTAGTGGAGATGCTCACCCCCCAGACAAAGCCCCAGTTTTGGCAGTAAGTCTGGCAGGAAAATTGGGGAAAACAGGGAGGAGTGACCACCCCAACCAGGACCATCCCCAAGGTATCCAGAGCTGAGGTGACCCCCTCCCTGCAGAATCCTCCATCTTGGTTTGGAGGACAGGGACCAATAGGGATAGGAATGAGCCACCCTGCCCAAAGGGAGTGGGCACAAGGAGAGTGTAGCCACCCTCGGAACAGTAGCCATTGACTACTGCCCTCTGACCTCTAACACGCCCCTAAACCTAGGATTTAAGGACCTCCCTGAATCCAGCTCACCAGACTCCTGGCAACCTACAAGAAGAAGAAGAAGGACTGCTAAGCTGACACCCCCAGGAGAGAAGAAGGAAGACAACTGCTTTGGCCCCAACCCTAATGGCCTGTCTCCTGTTTCACAAAACCTGCAAAAAGACCAGCGATGCATCCAGCGGGCCCAGTGACCTCAGCCAACTCCAGAGGGCTGCCTGCACCAAAAAGGACCAAGAACTCCTGAGGACAGCGGCTCTGTCTGAAGAAACCTACAACTAAGGACTCCCACCTCACGCCAGATGTGTGAGTCCTGACCCCCTGTGCACCCGACACCCACAGCCCATGTCCAGGTGGTCCACCCAGCAGGAAAGGGTTCCCAGGTGATTGTAAGCAAGAGCCCACCCTAGGTTGACCCCCTCCAAACCTCCACGATGACGCCTGCAGAGGGAATCCCGAGGACCCCCCCTCCCCGACCGCAAGCTCCAGACAAAGATAACAGAATCCTGAAGAACCACTGCACCCGCAGCCCCCAGGCCCTGGAGAACCCGACCCCCAGTGCAGCATCGACCAGCAGGTGGCCCTCCTCCCTGTCAGACCAGTGGTGTGCCCGAGACACCCCCCTGGACCTCACCTGCAGCCTCTGAGTGATCCCCGGGGTCTCCTCATAGACCAGCATTAGAAACCCCATGTCCTGTTTGCACCCGGCTGTCCCTGTGCTGCTGAGGGTGTGTGTTTGGTGCCTACTGGTGGCTCTTCCAGTGCTCTTCTAATCCCCCCTGGTCTGTCCTCAGTCGCGGGTACTTACCTGCTGGCTGACCGGATTCTGAGTACCCCCTGAATCCATAGGAGCGTACGTTAATTTGGTTCCTCTGACCTCTGCACCCGACCGGCCCCATGTTGCTGGTGGGTGGGTGTTTGGGGTTAACTTGAACCCCACAATGATGGACTACCTGCACCCAGGAGATAAGAACTGTAAGTTGTATACTTACCTGCAAAACTGTACTATCTATTCTTCCCCCAGGAACTGTTGAAAAATGCAGTGTCCACTTTTAAAATAGCTTTTTGCCATTTTAAGAAAACTGTATACATTGTCGATTCTATTCAAAGTCCTGATCATATATATGCAAAGTACCTTTTATTTTATGTACTTACATGCAAACTGAATCTTGTTGTTCTAGAAATAAATTAACAAAACATATTTTTCTATATAAAATCCTATTGGTCTGGAGTTAAGTCATTGAGTGTGTATTTGCTTCTATTGCTTGTGTGTGTACAACAAATGCTTAACACTACCTTCTGATAAGCCTCACTGCTCAATCACACTACCACAAATAGAGCATTAGTATTATCTATTTCAGCCACTGTCAAGCCTCTGGGGAACCCCTGGACTCTGTGCACTCTATCTCATTTTATATAATATATACAGAGCCAGCTTCCTACACATTAACTTCAAATACTGCAACTCTGGAAAGTCTTTGTTTATACGATACAACTGTAAATCTCAATATGTTATCTTCCTTACACATATATTTCCTTACTATGTAAACATGTATCTATATGTTCGATGGCATGTGTAGCTGCAGATACACACGCTGTGCACAGTCCGCCATCTGGTGTTGGGCTCGGAGTGTTACAAGTTGTTTTTCTTCGAAGAAGTCTTTTCGAGTCACAAGACCGAGGGACTCCTCCCATTTCGACTCCATTGCGCATGGGCGTCGACTCCATCTTAGATTGTTTTTTTTCCGCCATCGGGTTCGGACGTGTTCCTTTTCGCTCAGTTTTTCGGGTCGGAAAGTTAGTTAGAATCTCGGAAAAAATCGTTGGTATTGTTTGCTTTCGGTATCGGGTTAGTTAGAACAAATCAACACCGAATTTTGAAGAGCTCCGGTGGCCCTTCGGGGTTTTTTCGATCCCCCGTCGGGGCCTGGTCGGCCCGGCCACATGCGACTTCAAGGCTGATGGAACGGACCCCATTCCGCTTCTGTCCAAAATGCCATAACAAGTATCCGTATACGGATCAGCATCTGGTCTGTAACTTGTGCTTGTCCCCCGAGCACAAGGAGGATACTTGTGCAGCCTGTCGAGCGTTTCGGTCGAGGAAGACGCTGAGAGACCGAAGAGCCAGGAGACTACAAATGGCGTCCACGCCGACAGGTCAAGAACGTTTCGAGGAGGAAGAAGCTTTCTCCATCCACGAGTCGGATTCTGAAGAACTCGACGCCGAAGAAACACCCCAAACCGTGAGTAAGACGTCGAAAATCAAGACTCACGAGAAGTCCACAAAAGCCCAGGGGACGCCACCGCCAACAGGCCATGGCTTAACCCGAAAACTAGGTGACCGATCCAAGGCACCGAAAAAGGGCATGCTGGTGTTGAAGTCATCCGACTCTGGTCGAGATACCGCCACACAGCAACCTCGGAGCCGAGACAGCGGCTCCGAGAAACTTCGGCACAGAGACAGCGGCACCGAAGAATTTCGGCACCGAGACACCACGCCGAAAACAAAGAAGGTTTCTTCGGAGCCTAAAAAGACTTCCGAAAAGGTTTCGGTTCCGAAACATCCAGCCTCGGAGCCGAAAACTAGTTCCTATACAGAGGAACAAGGATTGACCTCCCAATTACATAGATTTGGAGAGGAGCTTCAAGCTGTAGAGCCTGACTACACGCAAAGAAGGCTTCATATTCATGAGGACACAGGGAAGATAACCACTCTTCCCCCTATCAAAATAAAAAAGAAACTTGCCTTTCAACAAAAGGACAAGCAACCACAGGCAAAAGTGGCAAGGAAAACAACCCCACCACCGTCTCCACCACCATCAACACATGCATCACCAGCAACAACTCCACCACTGATGCACTCACCAGCTCATACTACAATGAGTCAGGATGATCCCGATGCATGGGACCTTTACGATGCTCCAGTGTCTGACAACAGCCCAGACTCCTACCCCACAAAACCGTCACCACCTGAGGACAGTACATCCTACACACAGGTGGTCGCAAGGGCAGACGAATTTCACAACGTCACCTTACATTCTGAACCAATTGAGGATGACTTTCTGTTTAACACCCTATCCTCCACCCATAGCCAGTACCAAAGCCTTCCCATGCACCCAGGAATGCTAAGACAGTCAAAACAAATATTTCAGGATCCAGTTAAAGGCAGGGCCATAACTCCAAGGGTGGAGAAAAAGTACAAGCCACCGCCAACAGATCCAATCTATATTACAACACAACTAACACCAGACTCAGTAGTTGTCGGGGCAGCTCGTAAGAGAGCCAACTCTCATACCTCAGGAGACGCACCACCTCCAGACAAAGAGAGCCGCAAATTTGATGCTGCAGGAAAAAGGGTTGCTGCACAAGCAGCAAATCAATGGCGTATTGCCAATTCACAAGCACTTTTGGCAAGATACGACAGAGCTCATTGGGATGAAATGCAACATTTCATCGAACACTTACCCAAGGAGTTCCAAAAAAGAGCGCAACAGGTGGTAGAAGAGGGACAAAGTATCTCAAATAATCAGATACGGTCTTCCATGGATGCAGCAGATACAGCTGCAAGGACAATAAACACTGCAATCACGATACGAAGGCACGCATGGCTGCACACTTCAGGGTTCAAGCCGGAAATCCAACAAGCTGTGCTCAATATGCCATTTAATGAACAGCAATTGTTTGGGCCGGAGGTAGACACTGCCATTGAGAAACTCAAAAAAGACACCGATACAGCCAAAGCCATGGGCGCACTCTACTCCCCGCAGAGCAGAGGCACATTTCGAAAAACACCTTTTAGGGGAGGGTTTCGAGGTCAACCCACAGAAACCACAACCTCACAAACAAGGCCTACTTACCAGGGTCAATATCAGAGGGGAGGTTTTCGGGGGCAATATAGAGGGGGCCAATTCCCAAGAAATCGAGGAAAATTCCAAGGCCCCAAAACTCCTCAAAATAAACAGTGACTCACAAGTCACACAAACCCATCACATAACACCTGTGGGGGGAAGACTAAGCCAATTTTACAAACTTTGGGAGGAAATAACAACAGACACCTCGGTCTTAGCAATTATCCAGCATGGTTATTGCATAGAATTTCACCAATTCCCTCCAAACGTCCCACCGAAAACACACAATATGTCAAAACAACATATAGATCTTCTAGGACTAGAAGTTCAAGCATTGCTACAAAAGGACGCAATAGAATTAGTACCAAATCTACAAAAAAACACAGGAGTTTACTCACTGTACTTTCTAATACCCAAAAAGGACAAAACTCTGAGACCAATATTAGATCTCAGAACACTAAATACCTACATCAAATCAGACCACTTTCACATGGTCACGTTACAAGACGTAATCCCACTGCTCAAACAGCAAGATTACATGACAACATTAGACCTAAAAGATGCGTATTTCCATATACCAATACATCCTTCACACAGGAAATACCTAAGGTTCGTATTCCAATAAATACATTACCAATTCAAGGTGTTGCCATTCGGAATAACAACTGCGCCAAGAGTTTTTACAAAATGCCTGGCAGTAGTAGCTGCACATATCAGAAGGCAGCAAATACATGTGTTTCCGTACTTAGACTACTGGTTAATCAAAACCAACACGCTAAGACAGTGTTCACAGCACACAAAATATGTCATACAGACCCTTCACAGGCTAGGTTTCTCCATCAACTACGTGAAGTCACACCTTTTGCTGTGTCAAACACAGCAATACTTGGGAGCGACAATCAACACAGCAAAAGGCATTGCCACCCCAAGTCCACAAAGGGTTCAAACATTTCACAAGGTAATACAGGCCATGTATCCAACGCAAAAGATACAAGTCAAAATGGTAATGAAACTCCTAGGCATGATGTCTTCATGCATAGCCATTGTCCCAAACGCAAGATTGCACATGCGGCCCTTACAACAGTGCCTAGCATCACAATGGTCACAAGCACAGGGTCAACTTCTAGATCTGGTGTTGATAGACCGCCAAACATACATCTCGCTTCAATGGTGGAACAGTACAAATTTAAACCGAGGGTGGCCTTTTCAAGACCCAGTGCCACAATACGTCATAACGACGGATGCTTCCATGACAGGGTGGGGAGCACACCTCAATCAACACAGCATCCAAGGACAATGGGACATACATCAGAGGCAGTTTCACATAAATCACTTAGAACTGTTAGCAGTATTTCTAGCGCTGAAAGCATTTCAACCCATAATAACCCAAAAATACATTCTTGTCAAAACAGACAACATGACAACAATGTATTATCTAAACAAACAAGGAGGGACACACTCGACACAGTTGTGCCTCCTAACACAAAAAATATGGCATTGGGCGATCCACGACCACATTCGCCTAATAGCACAATTTATTCCAGGGATTCAGAACCAGTTGGCAGACAATCTCTCTCGAGATCACCAACAAACTCACGAATGGGAAATTCACCCCCAAATACTAAACAATTACTTTCAAATTTGGGGAACACCTCAAATAGATCTATTTGCAACAAAGGAAAACTCAAAATGCCAAAACTTCGCATCCAGGTACCCACAGGATCAATCCCAAGGCAATGCTCTATGGATGAACTGGTCAGGGATATTTGCGTACGCTTTTCCCCCTCTCCCTCTCCTTCCATATCTAGTAAACAGGTTGAGTCAAAACAAACTCAAACTCATACTAATAGCACCAACATGGGCAAGGCAACCTTGGTACACAACACTACTAGACCTTTCAGTAGTACCTCATGTCAAACTACCCAACAGACCAGATCTGTTAACACAACACAAACAACAGATCAGACATCCAAATCCAGCATCGTTGAATCTAGCAATTTGGCTCCTGAAATCCTAGAATTCGGGCACTTAGACCTCACACAGGAATGTATGGAGGTCATAAAACAAGCTAGAAAACCTACCACTAGACACTGCTATGCAAATAAGTGGAAAAGATTTGTTTTTTACTGCCATAATAATCAAATTCAACCTTTACACGCATCTGCAAAAGAAATAGTAGGATACTTACTACATTTGCAAAAATCTAACCTAGCTTTCTCTTCCATTAAAATACATCTTATGGCAATTTCTGCTTACCTACAAATTACGCACTCAATTTCATTGTTTAGGATACCAGTCATAAAGGCGTTTATGGAAGGCCTAAAGAGAATTATACCACCAAGAACACCACCAGTTCCTTCATGGAACCTCAACATTGTCCTAACACGACTCATGGGTCCACCTTTTGAGCCCATGCACTCTTGTGAAATGCAATACTTAACGTGGAAAGTTGCATTTTTAATTGCCATCACATCTCTAAGAAGAGTGAGTGAAATTCAAGCATTTACCATTCAAGAACCATTTATTCAAATACACAAAAATAAAGTTGTTCTACAGACCAATCCTACATTTTTACCAAAAGTAATCTCACCGTTCCACTTAAATCAAACGGTAGAATTACCAGTGTTCTTCCCACAGCCAGATTCGGTAACCGAAAGAGCACTACATACATTAGACATCAAAAGAGCACTAATGTACTACATTGACAGAACAAAACTAATTCGTAGGACAAAACAACTATTTATCGCCTTTCAAAAACCTCATACAGGAAATCCAATTTCAAAACAAGGCATTGGTAGATGGATAGTTAAGTGCATTCAAACCTGCTATCTTAAAGCTAAAAGAGAACTGCCTATTACACCAAAGGCACACTCAACCAGAAAGAAAGGTGCTACCATGGCCTTTCTAGGAAATATTCCAATGAACAAAATATGTAAGGCAGCAACATGGTCTACGCCTCATACATTTACCAAGCACTACTGTGTAGATGTGCTAACTGCACAACAAGCAACAGTAGGTCAAGCTGTATAAAGAACATTATTTCAAACTACTTCAACTCCTACAGGCTGAACCACCGCTTTTGGGGAGATAACTGCTTACTAGTCTATGCACAGCATGTGTATCTGCAGCTACACATGCCATCGAACGGAAACTGTCACTTACCCAGTGTACATCTGTTCGTGGCATTAGTCGCTGCAGATTCACATGCGCCCACCCGCCTCCCCGGGAGCCTGTAGCCGTTTAGAAGTAGATCTTAAACATTTGTACATTTGTAAATATATTACTTAAAACTTTATTATGTACATACGCATTCACTCCATTGCATGGGCACTATTACTAGCATACACAACTCCTACCTCACCCTCTGCGGGCAAAACAATCTAAGATGGAGTCGACGCCCATGCGCAATGGAGTCGAAATGGGAGGAGTCCCTCGGTCTCGTGACTCGAAAAGACTTCTTCGAAGAAAAACAACTTGTAACTCTCCGAGCCCAACACCAGATGGCGGACTGTGCACAGCATGTGAATCTGCAACGACTAATGCCACGAACAGATGTACACTGGGTAAGTGACATTTTCCATTTACTACTTTAGTCCTACTGTATAAGAGGAAAGACATTACTCTCCTGAAAGCTTTACTCTCTTACAATCCACTTACCATCACCCTATGCCTCTATCATCCTATTCTCTATCTCCACCCTCTGACTCATCCCAAACCCATTCTACTACTGTCTCCAAAATAACCCTCCTAGACTGTTCCCTCCTGACTCATCCCAAACCTCAGTTTACTACTAAGACCTCCCAAACACCCCTACTAACTTCTCCCTCATTTATCACTTCTTTGACTCATCCCAAACCTCATTTTCCCACCACGATCTCCCTAATCCCTTTCTACAGACTCTTCATCATCCACCTCTCCTTTACTCATCCAAACCTCATCCTACTACTACGATCTCCCAATTAACATTTCTGAATTCTTCTCTATCCCTCCATTATTCTATTCAACTAACAGACACATGTCCTCCACTCAAATTAACTCAAACCGCACTATACTAATACCGTACTCTTATATCCCTATAGTAATCCACCACTAATCCTTTAGGGTTCTGGAATAGAGTGTCACTTGCCGAAAAGTGCTGTATAAATACAATTACAATGAGCTCTGCGTGCAAAAGCAGCCATTTCTGTACTATGGCTACTGTAGCATGTTCAGAGATCCATGATTCAGAGACTGCCCTTCAATTGGATCAATGTTTGTGGTATAAATATCAAGTTGATTATTGCTATTGAAAGGTGCATGCAATCCTCAGTGGTCGGGTGGTGGTGGTGTTCATTAACAGTTGGTGTGCATTCAAGGTCTGTGAGGCCAGTCTCCTAGGTATGTGGCTTGATCGGTGAAGAGGGATGGGCATGCATTCCATCTGTATTTGAAAGTAGTTCTGCTTTATACTCTTTCCCCCAATATTATGTCCAGGTCAGCAGAGAACCCATTTTTTGGGGTCGAGCCTGCGTCGCATGTGCTTGCGCATGCGTATCGCTAGCGAGACGCTTTCGGAATTAGAAAAGGGCTCGGAGCACCGTCCACGTCACGTCAGTGTCTTTCATTGGTTCGTGGGCTTGCCGGTTATAATCTGCTTGCTTTGATTAGTGGAAGGCACGCATACGTCATGCCTTTTCCGGTGGTTAACCCTCCTCGAGCGCAGCGACCAAGTACAGAAAACATACGAGGCTCGCTGTTTCCCATCAGGTTTGTGGACTACTGTTTCTCCATTTTCGCAGTGCGATCTCGCTTGGCAGAATATCGACCCTGCTACACAGTTAATTGCACTTTTGCCAGTTATATACATAATTGCACTTTTGCCAATAGGTTTCATTACGAGTGAACTGTAGCAGCGCGATTGCGCTGTTTTTTTTTTTTATGTGGCAAGAAAAATCCGGTTAGGAGTTTACAACTGGTAATAGCTGTAACTCAGACAAATGCGAGACCTGTTGCATTGCAAATGCTTGTTCTTCTGTGGAGGTTGTGGATACTGCACTGTATGGTGCATATGTCTTCTGATGGATACATAATCCCACAGATTCTTCACCGTCTGTGTTACTCTAGTGTATATTAGGCACCAACTGTCATCAGTTCCTGTTGTGCATCTAATGGATGAGTGTCAACATATCTTTTATGGTGTCTTGTCGACAAAATTCTTCAGCATTTTGTCAGCAACTAGGTCAGATGTCTCCTCCAAAATTTTAGGGTTAAAAGTCTGCTCAGAGATGCCGCAAGTGATGCCCCTTTCATATCACAGAATATGGTGTCTTTGGAACATGGCACTGAGGTCTGTGATTCTTGTGCTTCCTGGTAGCCAGAGGCCATCATGGATTTGAAGGTCAAATTGTTGTTGTGAAGGTACATCAATTCTAAACGATCTTCCCCGGTGAAAACCAAAAGTGCCATACAAAGAAGAAATCCTTTTTTTCCTGGGAAAAAACAGTCTCCCTTCAGGGGTTGTTCGGAGTCTTGAAGCTATTCTGGGTTATTAGGCGGGCAGCTAAAGTCTTAGTTTTGCTGTTACCTTCAATTGAGGTCCTCATAGAGGTATTATAACCCAGGCAGTCTTCATCTGAACCCCTACTGCTGTTCAACAACATCCTAAGCGACACCCTCAAAGGCACCTGGGCTAAACCCTGCTCCAGCCTTCCGGTAAATAGTCAGGTGGCACATTGTCACAGACTTGTTCCCAGTGATCTTGCCTTCCTGACGCAGCACGTTAATCCCGAGTACCTGGTAGTAAAGGCCTAAACTAGCAGGGTTAACCCTCGTGTTTTTTTCCGACATCCTGAATAGGGTTAAAAAGAATGGAGGAATTTGGGAAGAGGATGATTTCCTCTGCTAACCTTTCCCTCAAGTCTGTCAATGTCAGCTGTTTGCTGGGACACCGTTGCTAAAAGTTTACCGGCAACCATAGAAGAATTTTGTGCCAATTTGGCACAGACTATTCGGACAGCCAGGGTGCAACCAAGTACTTCCTACAGTCATGCCTGAACATGACTGAGTATTTAGACAGAGAGTGGTGCGCCAGTGCTATGCACGTATGAGATTCACAGGTTTCTCAGATGATGTTCATGTGGCACTCATGGATATGTCTTTTGATACATCTCATCTCTGGTGAGAAGGCCAACTCAGTCCTTGAGAGCTTCAAAGAGAGTAGAACCACTATGTGCTTCCTCGCTCTCCCCACTCCCTCAAGGCAGAAGCCCCAACAATTTTTCTCTTTTGAGGCATCAATAGGCTTTTGCCTACAAGCAGCATCAAGCACCATCATCCCAACTACAGCCACCCAAGTCCTTTCAGGGTCAGTGTAGGGAATCTAGCAGACATCTAGGCTCACAGGAGAGTGAACCTTCCAGTATTATCCAGCCTCTCTGGCCGCAGCCTCCAAGTTACTTTAATTTTCCCTTAGTGGCACACAACCGCCCTGTAGGAGCAGGATCATTTATTTTTTACACAGGTGTTGCACCATAACATCCAAAGGGTGGGTCCTACATCTAGTCCAACAGGGCTCCACCCTACATCAGAGCAACATTCGGTGGATGATTTGTCCATTTTGCTGCAGGAAGTTTAGGCTGTTTTGGAAAAAGGAGCCACAGAGAGGGTCTTGGCTTGGGCATCAGAACTGGGTGTTACCTCATTTCTTACTCTTTAAAGAAGGGCAGAGACATTTGTCCTACTTTAGATCTACAGCCTCTCAATTTCTTGTGTGGAAGGATAAATTCAAAATGCTTATGCTGGCCTAGGTTCTATTTGCCCTGTATCTAGGAGACTGGATAGCGGTGTTGGATCTGCAGGATGCCTATTTCCATATGTACATCCTGCAGGTCCACACGTTACCTGAGGTTGAACGTGGGCCATGAGCATTTTCAGTTTGCCCTACTCCTTTTCTGCCTCACCAGTGCCCCTCAGGTGTTCACAAAGCTGATGGCAGTGGTCAAAGCGAACCTTCAAATTTTGGGGTACCAGTCTTCCCCTACTGGATGACTTCCTGTTGAAGGCCGGCTCACCACCATCAGTTGTTCACCCTCAGATGGTGGCAAACCTCCTTACATCGCTGGGGTTCAGGATCGACATTCCCAAATCATACCTGATTCCTTCACAGAGACTCCCTTTCACTGGAGCCAGCCTGGATACATTTCACTTTTAGGCCTTCTCTCTGGATTGCATCTGGAACGTTCAGGCTATGGTCCCAATGTTTCTGCCTCTGTCCTGGGTGTGAGTGAGGGTGAAGGAGGCTTCTTGACCTGCACCCTACTTGTTGACCTTGCCATATGGCACATATGGGCTCTGTAGTGGGATCTGAAATTTCAGTGGGTCCATCACCGAGGGAACCTGTCAGGTTGTATCCAGGTTTCAGAGGAGACCACACAAGATCATCAGTAGTGACTGCTCGACTACAAATGAACCAGTAGAAGACCACTCTCCCCACCGCCCCCAGAGCTAACACTGATGACGTATGTGTCACTGCTGGGTTGGAGAAGTGGGGATAAGAAGAACTTATGCCCATACTTATACTTTTTTTGCACTGCATTTGCATCACTTTTTGACACAAAATCGGCGCAAACTTACAAAATACAATTGCATTTTGTAAGTTTGTGCTGCTTTTGCATAAAAAAATGACGCAAATGTGCTGCAACAAAAAGTAAAAATATGAGCTTGAGTCTCCTGCAGAGACCAGCCTCCACATGAACTTGTTGGAGTTGTGGGCCATTCGCTTGGCTTTGAAAGCTTTCTGATAATCCATCAACGCAAGGCTGGTTCAGTTTGTCATAGAAAACATCATCACCATGTGGTATTGCAGTAAGCACAGTGGGGTGGGAGCTCTGGGCTCTGTGTCAAGAGTCCCTTGACTCTGGACCTACCCAAATGGCCAGGGCATCACCCTTATTGTACAATGAATGGTGGGATGTTAAAACGCCAGGTTAGGAAAACTCAGCTGGCAATGTGTAGCGGATATCGAAAGGCAGCTACACCTAGAGTGGTGGAAGACTTCTTTCAGCACTGGGGGAAAAAATGTGTTCAAACTTTTCACCACTGCTGAGAATGGGCAGTGTCAACAATTTTGCACACTGGAGTTCCCATGAAGATTCTCTCTGATGCATTCCGTCTGGAGTGGCAGAAAATACGTTTTTTTTTTTTTTTTCTTTTTTCATTTTTCTTTTAAATTCTTTCCACCACTACCTCTTCCCAGAGTTCTGAGGATCGGGAACAACCCTTGGAGTCCCCTTCTTTGTCCTGGGTACAAAAGAGAACATGTTCAGTCCTCTTCTGATCTTCCTCAGGTCCAGGAGTGTTTTGAAGTGGGTGACTGGAGATGACACGTTTATGTCCGAGAAAAGCTTAGTGGATTGGAATGACTCCTGAGCATACCCCAATCAATGGGTGTAGGAAAGTACCATCTTGCCTGGCATGTTACCCCATTTTCACTGTATGTATGTATGTTTTAGCCCCTGTGTCACTGGGATCCTGCTAGGCAGGACCCCAGTGCTCATAGTATGTGCCCTGTATGTGTTCCCTGTGTGGTGCCTAACTGTATCACTGAGGCTCTGCTAACCAGAACCTCCGTGTTTATGCTCTCTCTGCTTTCTAAATTTGTCACTGCAGGCTAGTGACTAAATTTACCAATTCTCATTGGCACACTGGTACACCCATATAATTCCCATGTATATGGTACTTATGTACCCAGGGTATTGGGGTTCCAGGAGATCCCTATGGGCAGCATTTCTTTTGCCACCTATAGGGAGCTCTGACAATTCTTACACAGGCCTGCCACTGCAGCCTGAGTGAAATAACGTCCACGTTATTTCACAGCCATTTTTCACTGCACATAAGTAACTTATGAGTCACCTATATGTCTAATCTTCACCTAGTGAAGGTTGGGTGCCAAGTTACTTAGTGTGTGGGCACCCTGGCACTAGCCAAGGTGCCCCCACATCGTTCAGGGCAAATTCCCCGAGCTTTGTGAGTGCGGGGACACCATTATACGCGTGCACTATACATAGGTCAATACCTAGGTATAGCGTCACAATGGTAACTCCGAACATGGCCACGTAACATTTCTAAGATCATGGAATTGTCACCCCAATACCATTCTGGTATTGAGGGGACAATTCCATGATCCCCTGGGTCTCTAGCACAGAACCCAGGTACTGCCACACTGCCTTTCTGGGGTTTCCACTGCAGCTGCTGCCAACCCCTCAGACAGGATTCTGCCCTCCTGGGGTCCAGGCAGCCCTGGCCCAGGAAGACAGAACAAAGGATTTCCTCTCAGAGCTGGAGTAGCCTCCCCCAGCCTCTGGAAATGCTTTGATGGGCACAAATGGTGCCCATCTCTGCATAAGCCAGTCTACACCGGTTCAGGGATCACCCCAGCCCTGCTCTGGCGCGAAACTGGACAAAGGAAAGGGGAGTGACCACTCCCCTGACCAGTACCTCCCAGGGGAGGTGCCCAGAGCTCCTCCAGTGTGTCCCAGACCTCAGCCATCTTGGAAACAGAGGTGTTGGGGGCACACTGGACTGCTCTGAGTGGCCAGTGCCAGCAGGTGACGTCAGAGACCCCCTCTGATAGGCTCTTACCTTTCTTGGTAGCCAATCCACCTTTCTTGGTAGCCAAACCTCCTTTTCTGGCTATTTAGGGTCTCTCCTCTGGGGGTATTCTTCAGATAACGAATGCAAGAGCTCACCAGAGTTCCTCTGCACTTCCCTCTTCGACTTCTGCCAAGGATCAACCGCTGACTGCTCCAGGATGCCCGCAAAACCGCAACAACGTAGCAAGACGACTACTGGCAACATTGTAGCACCTCATCCTGCCGGCTTTCTCGACTGTTTCCTGGTGGTGCATACTCTGGGGGTCACCTGCCTTAACCCTTCACTGGAAGCCAAGAAGAAATCTCCCGTGGGTCGATGGAATCTTCCCCCTGCTAACGCAGGCACCAAAAGACTGCATCACCGGTCCTCTGGGTCCCCTCTCATTGTGACGAGTGTAGTCCGTGGAACATAGGAACTCTATCCAAGTGACTCCCACAGTCCAGTGATCCTTCAGTCCAAGTTTGGTGGAGGTAAGTCCTTGCCTCCCCACGCTAGACTGAAAACCTGTGTACTGCATGATTTGCAGCTGCCCCGGCTCCTGTGCACTCTTCCAGGATTTCCTTTGTGCACAGCCTAGCCTGGGTCCCCAGCACTCCGTCCTGCAGTGCTCAACACTCTGAGTTGGCCTCCGGCATCGTGGGACCCTCCTTTGTGACTTTGAGCCAGCTCCGGTTAATAAATCTTCTAAGTGCCTGTTTGGGTATTTCTGTGGGTGCTGCCTGCTTCTGTGGGGGCTCTCTGAGTTGCTGAGCGCCCCCTCTGTCTCCTCCTCCAAGGGGCGACATCCTGGTCCTTCCTGGTCCCCAGCAGCACCCAAAAACCTCTACCGCGACCCTTGCAGCTAGCAAGGCTTGGTTGCGGTCTTTCTGCGTGGGAACACTTCTGCAACTTTCATCGCAACGTGGGACATCTTCCATCCAAAGGAGTAGTTCCTAGTCCTCTTCGTTGTTGCAGAGCTCCAAGCTTCTTCCATCCGGAGGCAGCTTCCCGGCACCTTCATCTGGGGTTTTCTGGGCTCCTGCCCCCCCCCGGACACTATCGCGACTCTTGGACTTGGTCCCCTTGCCTTGCAGGTCCTCAGGTCCAGGAATCCATCTTCAGTGCTTTGCTGGTGTTTGTGGTTCTTGCAGAATCCCCCTATCACGACTATTGTGTTCTTTTGGGGTAGTAGGGGTACTTTACTCCTACTTTTCAGGGTGGAGTATCTTGGACACCCTGACTGTTTTCTTACAGTCCCAGCGACCCTCTACAAGCTCCCATAGGTCTGGGGTCCATTCATAATTCACATTCCACTTTTGGAGTATATGGTTTGTGTTACAATTGTATTTTGTAAGTTTGTGCAGCTTTTGCGTCAAAAAATGGCGCAAATGCGGCGCTAAAAAAGTATAAGTATGGGCCAAAGTAGCTTTTTTTTGTTGTAACTCTGAGTTTTGTGTTTTTTTATGATATTGTGCATATGATATAAGTGGTATAGTAGGAGCTTTGCATGTCTCCTAGTTCAGCCTAAGCTGCTTTGCCATAGCTACCTTCTATCAGCCTAAGCTGCTAGAAACAACTCTTTTCTACTAATAAGGGATAACTGGACCTGGTACAGGGTGTAAGTACCACAGGGTACCCACTATAAGCCAGGCCACCCTCCTACATTGGTGATGCAGAGGTGGGATAAGTACTTGCAACTGCTTTGCCACTTTGTCATCGTGTACTTTTCATAAGAGAATCATATACCAAACAGTTCAGTGTATGTACACTTAACCCAAAATGTTTGCTTTTCTATCCTAAAACGTTTGACAAAGTTCTGAAAAGTTTCTTAAAACTTCTAAATGTTTTCTAAAAGTTAGAAAAAAGTTTTTTTTCTGTGCTTTCAAAAGTTCTAAAACATTTTATTTTCTCACTATCCTTAAACCTTTTCTATCATGGGTGTTGTAGAGTCCACTCTCAAGACTGTTAATGCAACATATGAGAGTTTGAACTATAAAAGTTTGAGGTGTCTCTGCCTGGATAGAGGTTTGAGTATAGGAAAGAACCCTACAAAAAGAGTTTCTTTTTAACATGCTTGTTGTGGGTGACCAGAACCAGTCTGGACCATCAAATGAGAGGTTAGAAAAGGGAGAAGCTTCCCAGTCTCATTCAGGGGAGTCCCCTGGAGAAGCTGGGGAGGGTTCTGATTAGGGTCTTCCCCCTAGCAGGGCACCTAGTGAGGCTGGTAGTGATAGAGGTTCCCATAACAGTAGGGCATCCTTTATCCATAGAGGCCAGGTTACCAGGGTCCAGACAGCTAGGGACAGGTCCCCATCTGAAACTTCCCATATTTTCATCTGTGTCAAAGCATTCCCAACCCACCCACCCTGAGGATAACTTGTTAGAAAGGGAACTCAAAAAGTTGAAGGTTGAAGAGACCAGACTGAAGCTTAAACAGCAACAGATGGCCTTAGATAGGGAATCCCTAGACATAGAGAAGGAAAGACAGAGGTTGGGGTTAGTTCCCCATGGTGGCAGCAGCAGTATTCCTGATGTTAGAGAGCAAGATTCCAGGAATCTGCACAAGATAGTCCCCCCCCCCCTTACAAGGAGGGGGATGACATTAATAAGTGGTTTGCTGCACTTGAGAGGGCCTGTATGGTATAGTGGGTCCCTCAAAGGCAGTGGACCGCTATTTTGTGGCTATCTTTCACTGGAAAGGGTAGGGATAGGCTCTTTACTGTTAGAGAAAGTGAAGCCAACAACTACAAAGTTTTGAAAGATGCACTCTTGGATGGATTTGGCTTAACCACTGAACAATACAGGATTAAGTTCAGACACACCAGAAAAGAGTCTTCTCAAGACTGGACAGATTTTGAGGACTGTTCAGTAAAGGCCTTGGAAGGGTGGTTACATGGCAGTAAGGTATCTGACTATGAAAGCCTGTACAATCTTATTCTGAGAGAGCATATTCTGAACAACTGTGGGCCGTATTTATACTTTTTGGCGCACAACTGCGCCAACGCAGTTGTGCGTCAAAAAATTTAACGCCGGCTAACACCATTCCAAAGCACCATACGGGCGCCTTATTTATGGAATGACGTTAGCCGGCGCAGCTGACTGGTGTGCGTCAAAAAAAATGACCCACACCAGGCAGCGCCGGCGTAGGGGAAAATTGAGCTTGGGCATCAAAGAATGGGGCAAGTCGGTCTGAGGCAAAAAATCTGCCTCAACCCGATTAGCGCCATTTTTTTTTACTCCCACCCTCCATTGACATGACTCCTGTCTTAGCAAAGACAGGAGTCATGCCCCCTTGCCCAATGGCCATGCCCAGGGGACTTCTGTCCCCTGGGCATGGTCATTGGGCATAGTGGCATGTAGGGGGGCACAAATCAGGCCCCCCTATGCCACAAAAAAAAAAAAAACTTACCTGAACTTACCTTAAGTTCCCTGGGATAGGTCCCTCCATCCTTGGGCGTCCTCCTGGGGTGGGCAAGGGTGGCAGGGGGTGTCCCTGGGGGCATGGGAGGGCACCTCTGGGCTCCTTCCGAGCCCACAGATCCCTTAACGCCTGCCCTGACCAGGCGTTAAGAAATGACGCAAAAGCGGCTGGACGTCATTTTTTTTTACCCGCCCACTCCCAGGCATCATTTTTGCCTGGGAGTATAAATACGGCGCACATGCCTCTGAGTCATTTTTTTAGAAGGGAACGCCTACCTTGCATATCATTAACGCAAGGAAGGTGTCCACGCTAAAAAATGACGCAAACTCCAAGATCTTTGGCGCTAGACGGGTCTAACGCCAAAGTATAAATATGGAGTTAGCTTTGCGTCGGATTTGCGTAAAAAAAAAACGACGCAATTCCGGCGCAAACAGAGTATAAATATGCCCCTGTGTGTCTGACTTGTTGCACCAATACCTAGTGGACTCGGATCTGACCTTTCCCCAAGAATTGGGAAAGAAGGCAGACAAGTGGGTCAGAACAAGGGTGAACAGAAAAGTTCATAAAGGGGGTGACAAGGATGGCAAGAAGAAGGATGGTAAGTCTTCTGAGAAGGGTGGGGACAAAAATAAACATTCTGAGTCTTCATCAGGCCCACAAAAATCCTCTGGGGGTGGTGGGTCCAAATCCTCTTCTAATAATCAACCTAAAAAGCCTTGGTGTTATTTGTGTAAAGTCAAAGGCCATTGGGCAACTGATTCCAGTTGTCCAAAGAAAAACACCAAACCTCCCACCACCACAACCCCTGCTGCAAATTCTAGTGCCCCTAGTAATAGTATTAGATTTCCCACCTCTACTGCTAATAGCCAATCCAAGGGTGTAGCTGGGCTCACTATTGGCAATGTAGTTGGGGTTGGTCTTGTTAGGGAGACCACAGAGGCTGTTTTAGTCTCCGATGGTGGCATTGATTTTGCCACCTTGGTTGCTTGACCCCTTAATATGGATAAGTACAAGCAACTTCCCCTAAAAATGATGTTGAGGTTCAGGCCTACAGGGACACAGGAGCCAGTGTAACTATGGTGATAGAAAAACTGGTCCACCCTGAGCAACTCCTACTTGGTCAGCAGTACCAAGTAACAGACGCTCATAACAACACTCTTAGCCACCCCATGGCTGTTGTGAATCTCAGCTGGGAGGGGGTTACTGGTCCAAAGAAAGTTGTGGTTGCCTCAGATTTACCTGGAGACTGTCTACTAGGGAATGATTTAGAGACATCAGCTTGGGCAGAAGTGGAGTTGGAGGCCCATGCAGCAATGCTGGGCATTCCTGGGCATATTGTTTCTTTAACCAGGGCTCAAGCCAAAAAGCAAAAAGGAGAGGGTGACTTGGATCCTGGAACAATGGACCAAGTGCTCCCTAAAGCTAGGGGTAAAAAGAGTAAATCCCTACCCATTATCCCTCCCTCTACAGATGATTCCCCTTCAGAGGAAGAGGAATTTCCTCCCTGTGCAGAACCTACACCAGAGCAGCTGGCAGCAGACAGTGCTGACCTTTTGGGTGGAGGGGGGCCTGCCAGGGAAGAGCTGAGTGTGGCACAGCAAGCCTGTCCCACATTAGATGGTCTCAGACAACAAGCTGTCAAGCAGCAAAATGGGGATGTCAGTGACAGTCATAGAGTATACTGGGAAGATAACCTCTTGTAAACAGAGTCAAGGGAACCAAAATCTGGAGCAGCCAGGAGATTGGTCATTCCCCTGCAGTACAGAGAGTTTCTTCTCACTCTAGCACATGGCATTCCTTTGGCTGGGCGTTTGGGCCAGACGAAGACTTGGGAAAGACTTGTCTCCTTGTTTCACTGGCCTCATATGTCAGAGGACACCAAAGATTTTTGCAAGTCTTGTGTGACCTGCCAAGCCAGTGGCAAGACTGGTGGCACTCCAAAGGCGCCTCTAATTCCACTTCCAGTGGTTGGGGGGCCCTTTGAAAGGGTAGGGGTTGACAGAGTTGGCCCCCTTGACCCTCCTACTGCTTCAGGCAATAGATTTATCTTGGTGGTAGTGGACCATGCCACAAGATATCCTGAAGCCATACCTTTAAGGACCACTACAGCTCCTGCAGTGGCAAAGGCCCTCCTGGGAATCTTTTCCAGGGTGGGTTTTCCTAAAGAGGTAGTATCAGACAGAGGTAGCAACTTCATGTCTGCATACTTAAAAGCAATGTGGAAGGAGTGTGGTGTTACCTACAAGTTCACCACCCCTTACCATCCACAAACAAATGGTCTGGTTGAGAGGTTTAATAAAACTCTCATAGGAATGATAATGGGACTCCCTGAAAAGCTCAGGAGGAGATGGGATGTCCTGTTACCTTGCCTCCTTTTTGCTTACAGGGAGGTACCCCAAAAAGGAGCGGACTTCAGACCCTTTGAACTCCTCTTTGGGCACCCTGTAAAAGGTCCACTTACTCTTGTAAAGGAGGGTTGGGAACAACCTTTAAAAGCTCCTAAACAGGACATAGTGGATTATGTACTTGGCCTAAGATCCTGAATGGCAGAGTACATGAAAAAGGCCAGTAAAAACCTTCAGGCCAGCCAGGAGCTGCAAAAGCAATGGCATGACCAGAAGGCTGTTCTGATCCAGTACCAACCAGGACAGAAGGTGTGGGTATTGGAGCCTGTGGCCCCAAGAGCACTCCAAGACAAATGGAGTGGACCCCATCTAATTGTTGAGAAAAAGGGTGAGGTTACCTCTTTGGTAGACCTGGGCACTGCCAGGAGTCCCCTTAGGGTGATTCATGTCAACCGCCTGAAACCTTACTATGACAAGGCTGATCTCACCCTGCTGATGGCAACAGATGAGGGACAGGAGGAAGAGAGTGACCCTCTCCCTGATCTCTTCTCCACCACTGAAGCAGATGCCTTAGTGGAGGGAGTAGTTTTAGCAGATTGTCTGACTGCAGACCAGAAAGACAACTGCATCAATCTCCTAAGCCAAGTTTCAGACCTCTTTTCACTTGTACCAGGTACTACATCCTGGTGTGAACACACAATTGACACTGGAGACAGCCTGCCTGTCAAAAGTAAAATTTATAGGCAGCCTGACCATGTCAGAGACTGCATTAAACAAGAGGTGCAGAAAATGTTGGATTTGGGGGTTATTGAACCTTCTGAAAGCCCATGGGCTCCCCAGTGGTGCTTGTACCAAAACCTCACACCAAAGATGGAAAGAGGGAGATTAAGTTTTGTGTAGATTACAGAGGGCTCAATCAGGTAACAAAAACTGATGCTCACCCTATACCCAGGGCAGATGAGCTCATTGATACTCTGGCTTCTGCCAAGTATCTTAGCACTTTTGGTCTGACTGCAGGGTATTGGCAGATCAGATTGGCAGAAGATGCTAAACCAAAGACTGCATTTTCTACCATAGGAGGGCACAACCTATTCACAGTAATGCCCTTTGGTTTGGAAAATGCACCTGCCACTTTTCAGAGGTTGGTAAACACAGTTCTGCAAGGGTTGTAAGCTTTCAGTACAGCATATCTTGATGATATTGCTGTCTTTAGCTCAACCTGGGATGAGCACCTGGTCCACCTTTGGAAAGTTTTGGAGGCCCTGCAAAGGGCAGGCCTCACTATCAAGGTCTCAAAGTGCCAGATAGGGCAGGAGAAATTGGTTTATCTGGGCCACCTGGTAGGTGGAGAACAGATTGCACCACTACAGGGGAAAATCCAGACTATGATGGATTGCGTTCCCCCTACAACCCAGACCCAGATGAGAGCCCTTTTAGGCCTCACAGGGTACTACAGTAGATTCATCAAGAATTATGGCTCCATAGCAGCCCCTCTTAATGATCTCACAAGCAAGAAAATGCCTAAGGTTTTATGGACAGCTAGCTGTCAGAAAGCTTTTGAGGAGCTCAAACAGGCCATGTGCTCTGCACCTGTCCTAAAAAGCCCATGTTACTCCAAGAAATTCATTGTTCAAACTGATGCATCTGAATTAGGGGCAGGGCAGTCTTATCACAACTGAATTCTGAGGGCCAGAATCAACCAGTTGCTTTTATCAGCAGAAGGTTGACCCCTAGAGAAAAGCGTTGGTCTGCCATAGAGAGGGAGGCCTTTGCTGTGGTCTGGGCACTGAAAAAGTTGATCCCATACCTGTTTGGCACTCACTTTATTGTTCAGACAGACCGAAAACCTCTACTTTGGCTAAAACAAATGAAAGGTGAAAATCCTAAATTGTTGAGGTGGTCCATATCTCTACAGGGAATGGACTATACAGTGGAACATAGACCTGGGAGTACCCACTCCAATGCAGATGGACTCTCCAGATATTTCCACTTACACAATGAAGACTCATCAGGACATGGCTACTCTTATTGTCCTTCGTTTTTGGGGGGGGGGGGGCTGGGTGGGGGGGGGGTGTAGGAAAGTACCATCTTGCCTGGCATGTTACCTTCATTTTCACTGTATGTATGTTTGTTTTAGGACCCCAGTGCTCATAGTATATGCCCTGTATGTGTTCCCTGTGTGGTGCCTAACTGTATCACTGAGGCTCTGCTAACCAGAACCTCAGTGTTTATGCTCTCTGCTTTCTAAATTTGTCACTGCAGGCTAGTGACTAAATTTACCAGTTCTCATTGGCACATGGGTACACCCATATAATTCCCTTGTATATGGTACTTGGGTCCCAGGGTATTGGGGTTCCAGGAGATCCCTATGGGCTGCAGCATTTCTTTTGCCACCCATAGGGAGCTCTGACAATTCCTACACAGGCCTGCCCCTGCAGCCTGAGTGAAATAACGTCCACGTTATTTCACAGCCATTTTTCACTGCACATAAGTAACTTATAAGTCACCTATATGTCTAACCTTCACCTAGTGAAGGTTGGGTGCCAAGTTACTTAGTGTGTGGGCACCCTGGGACTAGCCAAGGTGCCCCCACATCGTTCAGGGCAAATTCCCCGGACTTTGTGAGTGCAGGGACACCATTACACACGTGCACTATACATAGGTCACTACCTATGTATAGCGTCACAATGGTAACTCCGAACATGGCCATGTAACAGGTGTAAGATCATGGAATTGTCACCCCAATACCATTCTGGTATTGGGGGGACAATTCCATGATCCCCCAGGTCTCTAGCACAGAACCCGGGTACTGCCAAACTGCCTTTCTGGGGTTTCCAATGCAGCTGCTGCTGCTGCCAACTCCTCAGACAGGATTCTGCCCTCCTGGGGTCCAGGCAGCCCTGGCCCAGGAAGGCAGAACAAAGGATTTCCTCTGAGAGAGGGTGTTACACCTCTCCCTTTGAAAATAGGTGTGAAGGGCTGGGGAGGAGTAGCCTGCCCCAGCCTTTGGAAATGCTTTGATGGGCACAAATGGTGCCCATCTCTGCATAAGCCAGTCTACACCGGTTCAGGGATCCCCCAGCCCTGCTCTGGCGTGAAACTGGACAAAGGAAAGGGGAGTGACCACTCCCCTGACCAGTACCTCCCAGGGGAGGTGCCCAGAGCTCCTCCATTGTGTCCCAGACCTCTGCCATCTTGGAAACAGAGGTGTTGGGGGCAGACTGGACTGCTCTGAGTGGCCAGTGCCAGCAGGTGATATCAGAGACCCCCTCTGATAGGCTCTTACCTTTCTTGGTAGCCAATCCTCCTTTCTTGTTAGCCAAACCTCCTTTTCTGGCTATTTAGGGTCTCTCCTCTGGGGTATTCTTCAGATAACGAATGCAAGAGCTCACCAGAGTTCCTCTGCACTTCCTTCTTCGACTTCTGCCAAGGATCGACCGCTGACTGCTCCAGGATGCCTGCAAAACCGCAACAAAGTAGCAAGACGACTACCAGCAACATTGTAGCGTCCTGCAGTGCTCAACCCTCTGAGTTGTCCTCAAGCATCATGGGACCCTCCTTTGTGACTCTGAGCCAGCTCTGGTTCACAAATCTTCTAAGTGCCTGTTCGGGTACTTCTGGGGGTGCTGCCTGCTTCTGTGGGGGCTCTCTGAGTTGCTGAGCGCCCCCTCTGTCTCCTCCTCCAAGGGGCGACATCCTGGTCCTTCCTGGACCCCAGCAGCACCCAAAAACCTCTACCACGACCCTTGCAGCTAGCAAGGCTTGGTTGCGGTATTTCTGCGTGGGAACACTTCTGCAACCTTCATCGCGACGTGGGACACCTTCCATCCAAAGAAGAAGTTCCTAGTTCTCTTCATTGTTGCAGAACTCCAAGCTTCTTCCATCCGGAGGCAGCTTCCTGGCACCTTCATCTGGGGTTTTCTGTGCTCCTGCCCCCCCCTGGACACTATCGCGACTCTTGGACTTGGTCCCCTTGCCTTGCAGGTCCTCGGGTCCAGGAATCCGTCTTCAGTGCTTTGCTGGTGTTTGTGGTTCTTGCAGAATCCCCCTATCACGACTATTGTGTTCTTTTGGGGTGGTAGGGGTACTTTACTCCTACTTTTCAGGGTCTTGGGGTGGAGTATCTTGGACACCCTGACTGTTTTCTTACAGTCCCAGTGACCCTCTACAAGCTCCCATAGGTCTGGGCTCCATTCGTGATTCGCATTCCACTTTTGGAGTATATGGTTTGTGTTGCCCCTAGACCTATGTTCACCTATTGCAACCTATTGTAATTCTACACTGTTTGCATTACTTTTCTTACTCTTACATACCTGTTGTGGGTTTGTGTACATATAGCTTATGTATATATCTTATCCTCATACTGAGGGTACTCACTGAGATACTTGTGGCATATTGTCATAAAAATAAAGTACCTTTATTTTTAGTAACTCTGAGTATTGTATTTTCTTATGATATTGTGCATATGATATAAGTGGTATAGTAGGAGCTTTGCATTTCTCCTAGTTCAGCCTAAGCTGCTTTGCCATAGCTACCTTCTATCAGCCTAAGCTGCTAGAAACACCTCTATTCTACCAATAATGGATAATTGGACCTGGCACAGGGTGTAAGTACCACAGGGTACCCACTATAAGCCAGGCCAGCCTCCTACAATGGGGTTAAAGTTATTTTGTCCAAACGGACCCTTTTTGGCATTTTCAAGATTGTGGACATTTTCAGCCTCTCTTAATGTGAGCTCTGAGGCCATAGGGTGTGGGTGAGAAGTGTACTATGGTAATTATTTTGCCCTCCCACATCTAACACTAAAATCCAGAATGAGGCTGTCAGTGTACCCATAATAAACTCAGACAGAAATCTGATAGAGACTTCTACTGCAGATTCATTACCTTAGAATTTCCAGGCATCAGCTTCGAATCTGGAAGTTTTGCTGAAATACCCTTTTGTGCGCCTTCGGTCGGATCCGCGTGGCATTGTCGGAGCCATCTGTGATTTCATGGTCACCTATAAACGCACCACCCACGCTCGCGTATGTCCGTTCTTTTCCTTCCGCGCCAGTATCAAGCTACTTTCAGTCTTTTTTGGACTGGCCTTTTTTTGGCTTTTTGTCGAAGATTTTTGTTGTTTGTGCGAAGGATGACATTTAGGAAGATAGGGTTGAAGCCGTGCGGTGCCTGCCGCCGTGCCATGTCGGTGTCGGACCCCCATAAGGTATGTCTCTGGTGTTTAGAGCGAGACCACATCTCGAAGTTGTGTTCCGAATGCCGAGCCATGGCTCCAAAAGCTTTGAGGGTGCGCTCCCTGAAGCTCATTACGGCCCGGCAGTCCGTGTCGGCTGGCGTGACTCCTCCTAGGTCACACACAGTCCCAGTCGAGGAGGAGGTCGGGGGACCGCTCCAGGAGCCCCAAGTCCTCCTTGCCCCACTCAAGGTCCTCCAGGCAGTTGGGGGAGAGGCACAAGAAGAAAAAGAAGTCCAAGCAGACTTTGACTTCACCTCACCCGTTGGCCGACGAGACGAGTCGGAAACATCGACCTTCCAGGCATGGTTCCGCGGAGCTGTTGCCAGGGACGACTTTGAGCCTTGCCCCCTTTCCAGGAGCCAGAGCGACCCCGTGTAACAGTTTTATGAGGCCACGCGTCTCATATTTCAGCGGGCTGACCTTGCCGGTGCCCCTTTGGGTCCTGTGGCTTTGGCGCAATGGGGTCTCACGGATCCGATATCGGATCCAGAACGACACCAACTCCACACAGTCGGCCTCCTCCAGCGTCGCTCCCACGCCACCAGTGCCCCCGTAGTGCGAGCCCCATTCTAATACCTGATGATCCAGAGCTGGAAGGGCGTCACACAACGCTCATTCTGGTGCTGACGGTGTCAACAGGTCCCAGATCTTTGCCTGAGCCTTTCTGTCCTCAGCCAGGCTACAGTGGCTATGGAGGAGGGAGTATCACATGCTATGTTGGAACATAGGGCAGCTGAGGTCCTAGATCTAGATCAGCCTTCGGTGTCGGTCAGGACTAACCTCCTGACTGAGGTGCTTCACCTGGGGGTTTTCACATCGGAACCGATCTTACCCTTTAATGAAGCCCGCACAGATGTCCTGCTGGAGAGGTGGTCCAAACCCAGCACAGGGGCACCTGCAAATAGGACAGTTGTCTGATGCCATCGCCCAGCTCCAAATGATCATAGCTTTCTCACACAACACCCCACCCCAGAGAGCTTGGTGGTCCAAGCCTCCACTTACCATGGCATCTTCCTTGCTGCTCCCCTGGATAGGGAATCCAAGAGGCTGGACCAGCTTGGGAAGAAGATGTATTCTTCCTCCAGCCTGGTATGGAGTACAGTAAACACCTCATGCCTAATGGGCCATTTTTCCCATACTTTATGGGATATGGTGGTGCAGATGCTGACTCAGCTCCTGGAGGGCGTGCAGGACAATCTCTCACAAGCAATCAAAGATGAGAGAGATGCAGTCAAGTTTACTATCAGGTGTGGTTTGGACACGACTGACTCACTGGGTAGAGCGATTTCGTCTACAGTGGCCCTTCATTGCCACGTCTGGCTTCGTATATATCTGGCTTTTCGGGGGACGTCCAGGCAAACCTTATGGATATGCCCTTCAATGGGTCCAACTTATTTGCTAAAAAGGCAGACTTGGCACTGGAGCGCTTCAAGGAGTCCAGGATTATGTTCAAGTCTTTGGGCCTCTCATCGACCCCTCTCCAATAGTCTGGCTTTCGCCCCTTTCAAGGCTTCAGAAGGGGTGGGGTACCACACCATCTACAGACCAGCCACCATCCTCCGTCAGGTCAGCCTCCTGTGCCGGACCAAAGTCGTGGTACCTTCAGACCCAGATGGTCTGGCCAGAAGTTGTCCACCACCCAGCCCCCCTCCTCCACAGTGCCCAAGTCCTCCTTGTGTGATTCTACAAGACCATATGCATCCAGTTGGAAGGAGGATTCAATTTCATCTCTATCCCTGGTGGTCCATAACATCAGACAAATGGGTTTTGCAGACCATACAGGAGGGCTATTTACTCCCTCTGTGCCTCTGTTAAAAGTACGGCTGATGGAGGATCGCAGTCTTGCTCCACGAGGAAGTTACGTTCTCTTGGCCAAGGAAGCCATAGAGAGGGTCCAGATGTTAGAAGTAGGCAGTGGTTGTTATTCCCACTACTTTCTGATACCCAAAAAGAATGAGGGGTCTTCGTCCTATTCTAAATTTGCGGGATGTCAATCTCTTCCTCTTCCAAAAGGAGAATTTCAAAATAGTCACTCTGGCTCGGGTCTTTTCTGCCTTAAACCAAGGAGACTGGATGGTAGCGTTGAACTTGCAGGATGTGTATTTTCACATCCCCATCCTGCCTGCCCACAGGCATTACTTGCTGTTCAAGGTGGGCCACGGGCACTTTCAGTTTACTGTGCTCCCCTTCGGTCTCACCAGTGCCCCTCGGGTGTTCACCAAAGTGATGGCAGTGGTAGCAGCTCATCTGCACAGGTTAGGGGTTTCAGTCTTCCCCTACCTCGACGACTGGCTGTTGAAGGCTCCTTCGCCCCATGCTGTCATCACCCACCTTCAGACTATGGCAAACCTCTTGCATTCACTGGGGTTCAATATAAACGTGACGAAGTCACACCTGATTCCCTCTTAGATGCTCCCTTTCATCACAGATGTTCTGGACACAGTACAGTTTTTGGCCTTATTTTCCTGAGCAGCGTGTCCAGGATATTCAGGTTATGATTCTGATGTTTCGGCCTCTATCCTGAATTTTGGTGAGACAGATTCTGAGGCTGTTGGGCCTCATGGGGTCCTCCATCCTGTTAGTCAAATATGCCAAATGGCATATGAGGGCTCTGCAGTGGGACCTGAAGTTCCATTGGGCACAGCATCAGGGGAATCTCACGAACACCGTTCAGATCTCGGAGGGAACCGAAAAAGATCGGCAGTGGTGGTTAGTGAACTGCCATTGGGTTAGAGTCAGACTCCTCTCCCTTCCCCAACAAGACCTCACAGTGGTGACAGTTGTGTCACTTCTGGGATGGCATCCTGCTAGCCATGGCCCAGTGCTCATAAGTTTGTGGCCTATACGTGTTCCTCAGTGAGACAGTTAGGCACCACACAGGGAACACGTATAGGCCACAAACTTATGAGCACTGGGGTCCGGGCTAGCAGGATCCCAGTGCCACATAACAAACACACTGACAACATAGGGTTTTGACTATGAGCACTGGGCCATGGCTAGCAGGATCCCAGTAAGACAGTGAAAACACCCTGACATATACTCACAAACAGGCCAAAAGTGGGGGTAACAAAGCTAGAAAGAGGCTACTTTCTCACACAACCCCCCCCCCCCCCCCCCCCCCCAACGAAGGACAATAAGGCTAACCTTGGCCAGTTGAGACTTTATTGTCTAAGTGGTGATAAGTGGAGAGTAGCTCTGCAATAGACTGGTTACTCCCTTTATCATCCACTATATGGTTACTTCCCTGTGGGGATGTAAACCACCCTGTTTGATGTTTGTTTAGCTAACCAACAACGTGAAGATATATTCTCAGAGTTCCTATCAGTAAGTTTTAGTTTAGAACAGTGGGAATTGTCCACTGGACCTATTTCTAGTGATGAGAATGCCAGACAGGGATGCTGTCTCAGCAAAGCCATAGCTGGGCAAAAACTTTGTACATATGGCTGTAAGAGAGGACAGGGATACTGTTTCTCTTGACTTGGAGCAGGACTGCTGTCCTATGAGCTCCACACTAGGGCAGGGCTGCTGTCCTAAGTGTTTTGAGGCAGTGCAGGGTTTCTGCACTAAAGTTTCTCTGGGACGGTTGGAGGGATGCTCCATGTTAACTAAAATGGTGCTCTTTTCCTCAACAATATTAGTTATCCCACAGAGAGGTACTTCCACATCAGGGAGTACAGCTGTGCCAGCTGATGGTTCCCTTGGTACAGGTACCACCCCAAGAGAGGTTTCTCCCACCACAGGAATGCTATCCTGAATGGCAGGGTGGGTAGGGGATACTTTGATACCCTTTTTACCTGTTGTTGGAGAGGGATCCTGAGTTTTCAGGCCTATTTCTCTCCTTTGCTTTTTCATTTCAGTAGAAATGAGAGGGAGCAATTCCTCAGGGATACCCAGCTTGGCTGCATGGGTATAAAACTCTACCTCGGCCCAACCTGAGGTCTCTAGGTCATTACCTAAGAAACAGTCTACAGGTAAGCTAGGTGACACTACCACCTGCTTAGGGCCAGTAGCTCCACCCCAGCTAAGCTGAACTATAGCTAAGGGAAGAAACTTAGTGGAGTTATGGACATCAAAAATCTTGCACTGTTGTCCAATGATGTGTTGTTCAGGAGGCACTAGGTTTTCAGTCACCAAAGTGATACTGGCACCTGTGTCCCTGTAGGCCTGGGCCTCAACACCATTTATTGAAACTGTCTGCCTGTACTTATCCATTGTAAGGGGACAAGCAGCCAGTGTGGCAAGGCCAATGCTACTAGGTGTGACAGAAACTGTCTTGGGACTGACTACCCCAGTTTCTATGATGGACCCATAAGTGAACCCAACTACACCCTTACTTGGACAGTTGCCAGCAGTCCCACCACTATTACCACTACTGCTAGGGGCACTAGAGTTTGATATATTAGTGGTGGTTGGCTCAGGGGGTTTACCTGGCCAGGACTTATCCCCTTGCCAATGGCCTTTATTTTTACACACATAGCACCAAAGCTTTTTAATGTGTGTATGTTGTGAAGAAGAGGAAGAACTTGATTTATCCCCACCCCCTGAAGAGTGTTTAGGATTTGAAGAAGGATCTTTGGTTTTATCCTTCTCCCCATGCTTATCCTGAGATTTCTCACCATCTTTCTTCTTGCCATCCTTGTCACCCCCTGTATGAACTTTTCTGTTCACTCTTGTTCTGACCTATTTGTCTGCCTTCTTTCCCAATTCTTGGGGAGAGGTCAGATCTGAGTCCACTAGATATTGGTGTAACAAGTCAGACACACAGTTATTCAGAATATGCTCTCTCAGAATAAGATTATACAGGCTTTCATAGTCAGATACTTTACTGCCATGTAACCACCCCTCCAAGGCCTTCACTGAACAGTCTACAAAGTCTGTCCAGTCTTGTGAGGACTCTTTTCTGGTGTCTCTGAACTTAATCCTGTATTGTTCAGTGGCTAAGCCAAATCCATCCAAGAGTGCATCCTTCAAAACTGTTAGCATCACTTTCTCTAACAGTAAGGAGCCTATCCCTACCCTTTCCAGTGAAAGATAGCCACAATATAGCAGCCCACTGCCTTTGAGGGACCCCCTGTACCTTACAGGCCCTCTCAAGTGCAGCAAACCACTTGTTGATGTCATCCCCCTCCTGTAAGGGGGGGACTATCTTTTGCAGATTCCTGCAATCATGCTCTCTAACAGGATTACTATCAGGAATACGGCTGCTGTCACCATGGGGTCCAACCCCCAATCTCTGTCTTTCCTTCTCCAGGTCTAGGGATTCCCTATCTAAGGCCAGCTGTTGCTATTTAAGCTTCAGTCTGGTCTCTTCAACCCTCAACATTTTGAGTTCCCTTTCTAACAAGTTAGCCTCAGGGTGGGTGGGTTGGGAATGCTTGGACACAGAAGACAAATTGGACACAACAGAGGGGGATCTGTCCCTAACTGACTGAACCCTAGCAACTTGGCTTCTAGGAATAAAGACTTCCCTACTGTGATGGGAACCTCCATTACTACCAACGTTACTGGGTGTCCTGCTAGGGGGCAGATCCTGTTCAGAACCCTCCCCACCTCCCTCAAGGAGATCCCCTGAGTCAGAATGGGAACCTTCTATTAACCTCTCATTTGATGTGCCTGCTTGGGACTCATTGACAATAAGCATGTTAAATAGAAACTCTTTTGTAGGGTTCTTTCCTATCACTAAACCTCTATCTAAGCAGAGACTCCTTAGGCTCTTGTAATTCAAATTGTCATAAGTAGTATTGACCATTTTAAGAGTAGAATTTACCACAGACATGATAAAAGGAGGTTTAGAGATAGTGAGAAGGAAGAAAAAGTTTCAGAACTTTTTAAAGAACAGAGAAAAAAACTTTTTTTTTTAACTTTTAGAAGTTTTAGGAAACTTTTCAGAACTTTGTAAAAAGTTTAAGAGGAGAAAAGCAAAACTTTTTGGTTAGGTGTACATACACTGAACTGTTTTGTATATTATTCTCTTATGAAAAGTACACAATGACGAAGTGGTAAGTAGTTACAAGTGCTTATCCCACCGCTGCACAACCAATGTTGGAGGCTGGCCTGGCTTGTAGTGGGTACCATCCGTACTTACACCTTGTGCCACGTTCAGTTATCCCTTATTAGTGTAGAAGAGGTGTTTCTAGCAGCTTAGACTGATAGAAGGTAGCTATGGCAAAGCAGCTTAGGCTTTACTAGGAGACATGTAAAGTTCCTTCTGGTGTCATATGCACAATATCATAAGAAAACACAATACACAGTTACTAAAAATAAAGGTACTTTATTTTTATGACAATATGCCAAAAGTATCTCAGTGAGTACCCTCAGTATGAGGATAAGATATATACACAAGATATATGTACACAAACCAAAATTAGGTAGGTAATAGCAAGAAAAGTAATGCAAACAGCGTAGGATTACAATATATTGCAATAGAAGTACATAGGTATAGGGGCAACACAAACCATATACTCCAAAAGTGGAATGCGAACCACGAATGGACCCCAGACCTATGTGAGCTTGTAGAGGGTCGATGGGACTGGAAGAAAAATAGCCCACCCCAAGACCCTGAAAAGTAGGTGTAAAGTGCACCTACTACCCCCAGAGAGCACAGAAGTCGTGATAGGGGGATTCTGCAGGAAGAACAAACACCAGCAATGCAATAACAGTGGATTTCCGTACCTGAGTACCTGCAAGACATGGGGACCAAGTCCAATAGTGCGACAGTGTCGAGAGTGGGCAGGAGCCCAGGTAATGCCAGCTGAGGGTGCAAGGAAGCTGCCACCGGTTGGAAGAATATTGGAGTTCTGCAAGAAAGAACAGGACTAGGAACTTCTCCTTTGGAGGATGGATGTCCCACATCACGATGAAGCTTGCAGAGGTGTTCCCACACAGAAAGACTGCAAACAAGTATTGCTAGCTGCAAGGGTCGCGGTAGAGGTTTTTGGGTGCTGCTGTGGCCCAGGAGGGACCAGGATGTCGCCACTTGGAGGAGGAGACAGAGGGGGCACCCCGCAACTCAGGGAGCCCTCACAGAAGCAGGCAGCACCCGCAAAAGTACCTGAACAGGCACTTGGAAGGAAAGTGAACCGGAGTCCACGCGAAGTCACAAAAGGGAGTCCCACGATGCCGGAGGACAACTCAGAAGGTTGTGCACTGCAGGAAGGAGTGCCGGGGACCCAGGCTTGGCTGTGCACGAAGGAAATCCTGGAAGAGTGCACAGGAGCCGGAGCAGCTGCAAATCACGCGGTACCCAGCAATGCAGTCTAGCGGGGGAGGCAAGGACTTACCTCCACCAAACTTGGACTGAAGAGTCACTGGACTGTGGGAGTCACTTGGACAGAGTTGCTGAGTTCCTGGGTCCACGCTCGTCAGGCTGAGAGGGGACCCAGAGGACCAGTGATGCAGTCTTTTGGTGCCTGCGTTAGCAGGGGGAAGATTCCGTCGACCCACGGGAGATTTCTTTGGAGCTTCTGGTGCAGGGTGAAGGCAGGCTACCCCCAGAGCATGCACCACCTGGAAACAGTCGAGAAAGCCGGCAGGATGAGGCGCTACAATGTTGCTAGTAGTCGGCTACTTTGTTGCGGTTTTGCAGGCGTCCTGAGGAGTCAGCGGTCGATCCTCTAGTAGAAGGTGAAGAGGGAGATGCAGAGGAACTCTGGTGAGCTCTTGCATTCATTATCTGACGAATTCCCCAAAGCAAAGACCCTAAATAGCCAGAAAAGGAGGTTTGGCTAACAGGTTAGGAGGATTGGCTACCAAGAGAGGTAAGAGCCTATCAGAAGGAGCCTCTGACGTCACCTGCTGGCACTGGCCACTCAGAGCAGTCCAGTGTGCCCCCTCTGTTTCCAAGATGGCAGAGGTCTGGGACACACTGGAGGAGCTCTGGGCACCTCCCCTGGGAGGTGCAGGTCAAGGGGAGTAGTCACTCCCCTTTCCTTTGTCCAGTTTCGTGCCAGAGCAGGGCTGGGGGATCCCTGAACCGGTGTAGACTGGCTTATGCAGAGATGGGCACCATCTGTGCCCATCAAAGCATTTCCAGAGGCTGGGGGAGCCTACTTCTCCCCAGCCTTCACACCTGTTTCCGAAAGGAGAGGGTGTAACACCCTCTCTCAGAGGAAATTCTTTGTTCTGCCTTCCTGGCCAGGGCTGCCTGGACCCCAGGAGGGCAGAAACCTGTCTAAGGGGTTGGCAGCAGCAGCAGCTGCAGTGGAGACCCCGGAAAGGCAGTTTGGCAGTACCAGGTTCTGTGCTAGAGACCCGGGGGATTCTGGTATTGGGGGGCAATTTCATGATCTTAGACATGTTACATGGCCATGTTCGGAGTTACCATTGTGACGCTATACATAGGTAGTGACCTATGTATAGTGCACACGTGTAATGGTGTCCCCGCACTCACAAAGTCTGGGGAATTTGCCCTGAACGATGTGGGGGTACCTTGGCTAGTGCCAGGGTGCCCACACACTAAGTAACTTTGCACCCAACCTTCACCAGGTGAAGGTTAGAAATATAGGTGACTTATAAGTTACTTAAGTGCAGTGGTAAATGGCTGTGAAATAACGTGGATGTTATTTCAGTCAGGCTGCACTGGCAGGCCTGTGTAAGAATTGTCAGAGCTCCCTATGGGTGGCAAAAGAAATGCTGCAGCCGATAGGGATCTCCTGGAACCCCAATACCCTGGGTACCTCAGTACCATATACTACGGAATTATATGGGTGCACCAGTATGCCACTGTGAATTGGTACATTTAGTCACTAGCCTGTTAGTGACAAATTTGGAAAGCAGAGAGAGCATAACCACTGAGGTTCTGGTTAGCAGAGCCTCAGTGAGACAGTTAGGCACCACACAGGGAACACATATAGGCCACAAACTTATGAGCACTGGGGTCCTGGCTAGCAGGATCCCAGTGACACATAACAAACACACTGACAACATAGGGTTTTGACTATGAGCACTGGGCCCTGGCTAGCAGGATCCCAGTGAGACAGCGAAAACTCCCTGACATATACTCACAAACAGGCCAAAAGTGGGGGTAACAAGGCTAGAAAGAGGCTACTTTCTCACACTTGGCCCAAGTAATCCTGGTGGCTCCGGACTGGGCACGGAGCGTCTGGTATCCCGAGCTTCTGAAAATGAGGATCAATCCTCTGATCAGGCTGCCCCTTCGCAAAGATCTTCTGTCACATCAGTAGTTGAAAGTTCTCCACCTGAACCTGTCAATACTGTCAACACTGCACCTTCTTGCGTGGAGAAACGGCGATAGTTGACAGCCTTCGACCTTCCTCCAAAGTCTGTAAAGTTATTCTAGCAGCCAGGCATCCCTCCTCTAAAACAGTATATGCCCGCCTTTGGAAACACTTTGGGCCATATTTATACTTTTTGACGCAAAACTGCGCTAACGCAGTTTTGCGTCAAAAAAATTAGCGCCGGCTAACGCCATTCTGAAGCACCATGCGGGCGCCGTATTTATTCAATGACGTTAGCCGGCGTTAGCCGCCGGCGCTGCCTGGTGTGCGTGAAAAAAAACGACGTACACCAGGCAGCGCCGGCGTAGGGGGATATGGAGCTTGGGCGCCAAAAAATGGGGCAAGTCAGGCTGAGGCAAATTTTTCGCCTCAACCCGATTTGCGCCATTTTTTTCGACTCCCAACCCCCATTGAAATGACTCCTGTCTTAGCAAAGACAGGAGTCATGCCCCCTTGCCCAATGGCCATGCCCAGGGGACTTCTGTCCCCTGGGCATGGTCATTGGGCATAGTGGCATGTAGGGGGGCACAAATCAGGCCCCCCTATGCCACAACAAAAAAAAAAAAAAATGACTTACCTGAACTTACCTTAATGTCCCTGGGATGGGTCCCTCCAGCCTTGGGTGTCCTCCTGGGGTGGGCAAGGGTGACAGGGTGGGGGCATGGGAGGGCACCTCTGGGCTCCTTCAGAGCCCACAGGTCCCTTAACGCCTGCCTTTTCCGGGCGCAAAAAAACGGCGCAAAAGCGGCCGTACGTCATTTTTTTTGACCCGCCCACTCCCGGGCGTGAATTTTGCCCGGGAGTGTAAATACGGCGCACATGCCTCGGAGTCAGTTTTTTAGACGGGAACGCCTACCTTGCATCTCATTAACGCAAAGTAGGTGTCCACGCTAAAAAATGACGCAAACTCCATGGACTTTGGCGCTAGACGCGTCTAACGCCAAAGTATAAATATGGTGTTAGTTTTGCGTCAGAATTGCGTAAAAAAAAACGACGCAATTCCAGCGCAAACGGAGTATAAATATGCCCCTTTGTAAATTATTCTACAGAAACATCTATTGATCCTCTTTCTCTCTCTGACATTCTTCTATTTATCTTATCCCCTGCCCAGCAGGGTTCTGCCTTGGGCACTCTCAGAGACTATTTTCCCCCCTTATTGGCAATCCTTCAGCTGCCTGATCAGCTATCATTATTAAACTCACCTATTGTACATAGATTTCTCAAAGGGATTTGTCTTATATTTCCCCTTACACCCTCTGTTAAGCCTCAGTGGGGCTTAAATCTAGTTCTCACATTTCTCATGTGTACTCCCTTTGAGCCATTACATAACTGTCCCCTCCGGCTGCTCACCATAAAGGCAGCCTTCTTAGTGGCAATAACATCTGCTAGGAGGGTGAGTGAGATGCAGGTGCTCTCATCTGAGCCGCCATATCTCACCATGTTTCTGGACAAGGTGGCTCTTAGAAGTCGTGCCTCTTTCTTGCCCAAGGTGGTGACCCCATTTCACCTGGGTCAAAACATCACCCTGCCCGCCATCTTTGCTCCACTGCATCCCTCTAAAGAAGAGGATCGACTCCACTGGCTGGTCCCAAAAAGAGCGTTGTCATTCTACCTTGACCACACAAAAGAGTTCCGGATAGATGACCAACTCTTTGTGGGGTATGTGGAGCAAAGAAGGGTCGGGCAGTGCAGAAACATACTATTTCACGCTGGGTCATTCTCTGCATTAAGATCTGGTACACACTGGCTAAGAAGACTCCGGAGGGCTTGAGAGCTCATTCCACCAGGGTCAAGGCTGCTACCACTGCGCTAGCATGAAGTGTTCCTGTCCTGGATATCTGTCAGGCAGCAACGTGGACATCATTGCACACTACTGCCGGGACAATCAGGTCCGTAGAGATAGACACTTTGCCCGTTCGGTCCTGCAGAACTTTTTAGTGTAAAGATCTGTTTGCAGCCCACTGACAGGAGGTTATGGCTTGGGTATCTATTCTGAGGTAAGTGCAGCTAGAAGTCTCTATCAGATGAACATGTTACTTATCTTTGGTAACGCATTAACTGGTAGAGGCTCTGTCTAGCTGCAGATTCCTTACTCCCACCCATGCCACCTCGCTCTGCGGGCACGTCTAATAGAGTATCGGATTGTCCCTTTCAGGGCCCTAGTTTTTGCACAGACAAACTGTTAGTTCTTTCCATGGCTTTGCGCTTCTGGCATGGGAGTTAGTGGAAAAGAAACTGATATACACGCGCCTGGGTGGTGCCTTTATAGGTGACTGTGACGTCATAGAGAGCTACAACAGCACAGACTATGCCACGCGGATCTAATTGACACCACCCGATGGCGCACGCAAGGGTATTGCTCAGCAAAACTTCTGGATTCCAAGCTGATGCCTGGAAATTCTTAAGTAAGAAATCCTAAAATAAATAGAGTCTCTACCAGATTATGAGTTCCAGAAGGTAAGTAACTTGTTTGTCCGGTAGAACAAAAGCAGGGTTTCCTAACAACCAGACAGTAAATACACTAAAATTGTTTTGGCATCCTGTTTCCCTTCCATTCATGTGTGCCCCAAAGTATTATATGTAATCCCAGCACATCTGTCAAGAAGGATTTTACACTATAATGTAAAAAAGAATGTTCACAGCCCCCACCCTGATTAATTGGTGAGGTTCAGAAGAGTCATCTCTGCTCATTCAGGTCAGCCTATTGTTTGCTCCTGGGAAGCATTTCCCACTTGCTCAAATGTTAATCCCTGGCTGTGAGAAGTTTGAGAGCAAATGCAAATTAGTTTCCAGGAATTTCAGGTAGGGAAAATGTAATTTTCGAAAAGTTACTTCTCCTTAATAATAAAAATACAACTTCACAGATAAATTGGATTTACAATAACTATTAAAAAATGTGTTTAATTAAAAAAAAGTTGAGCTAGTCCTATTCCTGAGGTACAGTATTAGGATTTTCATCTGTACTCTGGTTTTCTACAATGGACAGTTAGGCCAGCTTTTGGGTGCTAGTCATTGTAAGGACGTCAATATTAAATGTCCATAAATCCCAATTTTAATACCATGCACGCTGCCTTGCGGCCCATAAGACCAGCATAGGAGTGAGTGATTATTATTTAAAAGGGAGGTTTTGACCTGTTAAAAGGGTTTATATTGACAGGGCGAATTGCACTGTTTAAACTGCTACAATCATGCTACACTTATACACTGTCACTGCAGTGGATATCACAATAGGTCCTGCAGTCCACTAATGTGATTCATAGTCCCTGCATACAATTTGTACCATATGCTAGGGACTTGTATGCAAGTTAAATATACCAATTCAGAGTATACCAATCCCATCATATTGAACTGAGGAACACAGACACTTCACCACTGGTTAGCAGGGTTAAAGTGCACAGAAGTCTAATGCCAGTGAAAATATACTGTCCAGAAAAAGATGAAAAATGTGGCTTGACCATGCAGAAAAAGCAGATTTCTTACACTGTTTTATCTTTGGCTCAGCACGGCCTTGCAGGGTTTAAGGTTATCTGACAGCCCTTTCAGTTTTTTTGCATTTACCAGACCAATCTTTCTTCTTTTGATCACCTGTTGTGATGCATTTTCTCAACACTTTGGTCCACATGTTTCCTCCTGATCTTTCGTAAAGCCATAGTGAGACCTTCTTAGTTTATTTATGTTTACCACTTTTGAGCACAACTGTTTTCTGTATCCCCTGACTCTGAAGACAATCTTTCTCATCATGATCACGTCAGCTCGTAGCTTAAGTGAGCTTCAAGCTCTGTCATTCAATCCACCTTGCAGCACCTTCTTAATAGACACATTTCTGCTGAGGACTGATGTCACCTTTCTATTGAAAGTCATGACTCCCTTTCAAATTGAACAGCCATCACTCTACTGATGTTATTTGCCTCTCCTCACCCCTCTAAGGAGGTAGAGAAGATCCATCATTTGTACCCCCAAAAGAGTGCTCAGCTTTTACACTGATCATACCTAAGACCATCAAGTGGGGGATCAACACTTGTAGGTTTCACTGGGGCTAAGAAAATTAGGGCAATGCAGAAAAGGACAGTATCCAGCTAGCTAGTCAGGATCTGCTATGCATGGGCCAAGAAACAGTTTCCTGAAGTATTGAGGACCCACCCCACAATTGCCAAAGCTTGCTACCAGTGCACTGGCACATGCGATGCCTTTACTGGATATATTCTAGCTGCTACCTGGGCATCATTACACACATTCACAAAGCTTTATTGCCTTGACAGCCAGGTCTAACAGATTGAGCATTTTGGCCAATCGGTCTTGCAAGGCTTTTTGGTCAGGGTAGTTCCGCAGACCCACCCCCAGAGGAGATACTGCTTTAGTATCTATTCTAAAGATGAGGAATCGGCAGTTAGAATTATTTATCAGAAAAACAAGTTACTTACCCTCTGTAATGCATTCTTTCTGGTGAATACTTTGTCTAACCACAGATTCTCCACTGCCCTTCTGCCTCCCCGTTCTGTGGAATAGACCCTTTCCCATCTAAAATGGTTCCAAATTGGAGATGTGCACATTGGAACAAACTTTCTAGGATCTGCCTTAAAGGGTGCAAAACGTGTCCAAATAGAAACTGATGTCAACATTCTATATGTAGCTCCAGACATGACTTCTGGGGCACAACATAGTAAACTCACCCCTGCTAGCATGCTCGGCTATGCTAAAAAAAATCTTCTGGATCAGTCTGGTACCTGGGGATATTCTCAAGGTGAGGAATCAGCAGTTTGACAGAGTATCCAAAAGAAAGAGCATTATCAAAGGCAAGCAACTTGTTCTTCTGGGTCCATAAGCTGACCTCTGTGCAAATCAAAGCCTTCTGGCTTACTATGCTGGGACTGTTCAGGACAGCTCCTATACCTGCGGCCAACCCCCAACAGAGAGTGCATTTCTGCACATGTAACAGTTTTGTTTCAGACGTGGCACCTCAACAGCTTTGGAAAAAGAAAATTGCAGAAAGTTGCTGCCAAGCCACCCCCCCCACCCCCCCATTCTGTTAGAGCATCCCTACGCACCAATGCAGACATTGACCATGGAACTATGATGACTGTCTCAAAGACATAGAAAGACATTTAGGGGCATATTTATACCCTGTTTGCGCCGGAATTGCGTTGTTTTTTTTTACGCAATTCCGACGCAAAACTAACTCCATATTTATACTTTGGCGTTAGACCCGTCTAGCGCCAAAGATCTTGGAGTTTGCGTCATTTTTTAACGTGGACACCTACCTTGCGTTAATGATATGCAAGGTAGGCGTTCCCGTCTAAAAAATGACTCCGAGGCATGTGCGCCGTATTTACACTCCCGGGCAAAAATGACACCCGGGAGTGGGCGGGTCAAAAAAAATTTCGTCCAGCTGTTTTAGCGTCATTTTTAAACGCCTGTTCAGGGCAGGCTTTAAGGGACCTGTGGGCTCGGAAGGAGCCCAGAGGTGCCCTCCCATGCCCCCAGGGACACCCCCCTGCCACCCTTGCCCACCCCAGGAGGACACCCAAGGATGGAGGGACCCATCCCAGGGAACTTACGGTAAGTTCAGGTAAGTATTTTTTTTTGTGGCATAGGGGGGCCTGATTTGTGCCCCCCTACATGCCACTATGCCAATGACCATGCCCAGGGGACATTAGTCCCCTGGGCATAGCCATTGGGAAAGGGGGCATGACTCCTGTCTTTGCTAAGACAGGAGTCATTTCAATGGGGGTTGGGAGTAAAAAAAAATGGCGCTAATCGGGTTGAGGCGAAAATTTTGCCTCAGCCTGACTTGCCCCATTTTTTGGCGCCCAAGCTCCATTTTCCCCTACGCCGGCGCTGCCTGGTGTAAGTCATTTTTTTTTACGCACACCAGGCAGCTCCGCCGGCTAACGTCATTCCATAAATAAGGCGCCCGCATGGTGCTTTGGAATGGCGTTAGCCGGCGTTAAATTTATTGACGCACAACTGCGTTGGCGCAGTTGTGCGCCAAAAAGTATAAATACGGCCCTTAATCTTTTATAGTCATCTTTGTACACTTTTGCCAAGAACTGGCACAATCTCAGACACGCAGTGACAGGTGCTTTGTGTGTTACATGATTTCCATGGCTAACTGACACTACTCTGTCCCACGTCCAAAGATGTACTGCTTTGTAACTCATTCATAAAGTTAGGGATCTGCAGGAAGATGTACCCACCAGGTGTATAAGTTACTTTCAGCAACAATATTTCTGTTGGATACAAAAGCCCATATTTATGAAAAATGATGCACAGCTGTGCGTAATTTTTTTTAAGTGCAAGCTAACATCATTCCCTAGCCCCATCTGGGTGCACTATTTAAAAAATACTGCACGATGGCGCTGAGGAATGGATAGTCTAAAACAAATGACGTTAAGCATTGTGACATGCAGTAAGGAAAAATTATGCTAATGCTTCAAAAGTGGCGCTAGATTGTTTTGCGGCACGTATATATGTTGCAAAATGGGTTAGTGACATTTTTTACTGCTTTAGTGTCAAAATAAAACACAGAAGCAAGAAAAATAATTTTTAAAGACAAAATGGATATTGCAGTCCAGAAGAAACCCCAGGGAGACCCCAATCACCCAAGTACCAGCCTGGAGGGTCCAGAAAAGTCCCAGGAGAAGAGGTTTCACAAGTGTCGCTTTAGTGAGGAGGAGCATGACATTCTAGTCAGAGAGGTGATGGAGCACCAACACCAGCTCTTAGTCACCTCCAAATTGCCAGTCGAAAGGAGAGACGCAATATGGCACGCAATAGTAGACAAAGTCAACAGCGAGGCAGAAGTGAAGAGGACTGTCTCTGAGTGCAAGAAGGGGTAGCACGGTTGCAAGCGCAGGACTATGAAGAAACTGGCCAGGAACTGAAAGTCAGCACTGCAGACTGGAGGTAGAAGTACCGCACCACAGGAGGACCTGGATGAGCTGGAGGAAATGGTCTATGGAATTGCAGGACAGCGCAGACTACCAAGAACTACCACAAATGCAGGGGGAGAAATCTGGAATTCCACAAATGGCAGATGGGGGAGGCATATAAGACACACTCAATGCATGCTAAAGGGTTGCTTCAACACAGAGGCCCAGAATCAAGATTCGCCTTCCCCACCCAGGCCACACGTGTACTGACGCTTTGGTTGTGCAATGCACTCCAACATATACACAACATGGACAAAAGCCATTCACTATGGCTGTACTACTGCATGTAAATTTGCAGCACATTGCCTGAAAGGGACGTGCAAATTGTGTGGATGTGGCTGTTCCACAACACCCATTGCATATTGTTAAAGCCCCTGATCCTACACAACTTAGACATGAGAGATTAGGAATGAAGTCAATACCTCCCCAGGGGGTGATGTCAGGGTGGTGTAACTGGCCAAAATGCTTCCCTTCGTCCTTGTCTCATTGCCCTTTTCATGTGTGCTGTGACTTGCAGCATACATTAAAATGCCATAATAGTAAAAATAGTTTGTACATGTGCAGGAAGGGACTCCTCCCTGCACTCAAATTATCCCCTCAAGCCAGGCACCCCTTCATCATGCTGCAACAATGCCTGCGTCGGTGCAGGGAGAACAAATCTGTGCAGGGGGAATTGCAGGTGTGTACTGTCTGCCAGTAAACATGGCACACCTTCGTGTCTAAACCGGTGCAGTGTTGTGCAACACATATTGCTGTTGCACTGAGCTGTGCCACTTGAGAAAAAATCAGCCCTAAAGCGTGCGACCTGTGGAACACAACCCACACAGGGCAAACCCACAACAACTCACACAACTCTGCGCCACATGAGAATAGTCACATAAGAAAACACATACTACATACACAGCATGTCTGTTAACATCATGTGTGCGGCTGCCAATTTTTTGATCTGTTCATCCAGATCTACCCTGGTGGACAGAGCCCTTTAACCTTTTAGTGGGTCATCCTCTCAGCCCTCAAACAGGCTAAGGCTATTGTGGACAGAGATGCCCCTTTAATGGGCTGAGGTTGCTATCTTGGTGAAAATATAGTGTGGAGCCCTGGAGCAGCACCTGCAAACAAACGTGCTTGAGCTGTAGACTTTCCACCTTACCATAAATGTATTATTCCCTTCCTTGTCAGTGGACGTAATTCGGATTGCCTGTTAAATAAACAGCCAGGATGGTGCGGGGATGTATACCCTATCTTTGAAGGCAGTTCAAGTATGTCAGTGAATAAAGTGATGAAATCTTCATAGTAATGGCTGATCTTGCAGGCTCCCTCCTTGTGAGGTTGCATGCTCTGATTCACTTCCCCCCTCCCCTCCCCCCCTCCCCCATTGACCATAAGTGAGCACTACACCCTGAAGTGATGGCGGTGATCTTCTAAAGACTGGTGCTTTCATTTCTTAATCTCTTTGCCACAGCCAAGCTCACAAACTGTTCTTAATTCAGTTACATTCACTTCCTTTTGACTAATTCCCTGTGGCATGCCTTCAGGTTTAGCTACTCTCAGGCCTGCTGTGCATGTTTCTAATGATTCTGCTGTTGGCCAAAGTATGCAGAGGGTGAGGGAAGCGTCAGCATAACTGATCCTGGTCACCTCTTACCACACAGATCACATTTGGCAAGGCAGAGTGGATGATCTGCTGTTCTTTGGCTTTGCCTGCGCTAAGAAGAGCAAGAAGGATACCAAAGACACAATTTTTGTACTGGATCATCATTCATGTCCAAGTATGCAATGCCATGGCCAATAGCTTCCTCCATGGCTTTCTTCAAAGGCATACGAGTTTCCAACATCTGCCTGGTAACTGCATAGTCATCCTTGCACACTTTTGCAAAGAGCTGCTGCAATCTCAGACACGCAGCAACAGTTTCTTTGTGTGTTACATGACTTCCTTGGCTAATTGTTTTGTTGTTCATTCATAAGGTTAGGGATCTGCAGGAAGATTTAACCACAAGAAGTATAAGTTACTTTCAGCAATGATATTTCCCGTGGATACCAAGGCCCATTTTTTATGAAAAATGACACACAACTGCGCCAGCGCAGTTGTGTCATTTCTTTTAACGCAAGCTAACATCATTCCCTAGCGCCATCCCTGTGCCATATTTAAAAAATGATGCACAATGGCGCTAAGGAATAGTTAGCGTAAAAAAATATGGCATTAAGCATTGCGACATGCTGTAAGGAAAAATTATGCTAATGCAGCAAAAGTGGCACGAGACCGTTTTGCAGGTCGTATATATGTCGCTAAACGAGTTAGCGCCATTTTTGTACCGCATTAGCATCAAAATGAAACACAGAAGCAAGAAAAATTGAAATTTAAAGACAAAATCGAAATTGCAGTCAAGGAGAGGCCCCTGGGGAGACCTCAATCACCTAAGTACTTTTGTGGATGGTTCCAGAAATGTCCCAGGAGAAGAAGAGAAAGCACAAGTGTCGCTTTAGTGAGGAGGACATGACATCATGGTCAGAGAGGTGACGGAGCACCAACACCAGCTCTTTGTCACCTCCAAATTGACAGTTGGTAGGAGAGTGGCAATATGGCAGGCAATAGTAGACAAAGTCAACCACGTGGCAGAAGTGGAAAGGACTGTCACAGAGTGTAAGAAGCGCTGGCACGATTGCAAGCACAGGAGTAAGGAGAAACTGTCCAGGAACCAAAAGGCAGCACTGCAGACTAGAGGTGGACGTCCCGCAGCACAGGGGGACCTGCATGAGCGGGAAGAGATGGTCGCAGCGGTCATCACGGACGAGATGGTCACTGGAATCGCAGGACAGTGCAGTCTAGCAGACTACCAAGAACTACTACAAAGGCAGGGTAAGTTGCAAGGGGGGGGGGGAATTTGGAATTCCACAAATGGCAGAAGGAGGAGGCATATAGGACACACTCAATGCATGCTAAAGGGTTGCTACGGGAAACATAGGCCCAGAATCAAGATGCTCCATCGTCACCCAAGCCACACATGTACTGACGCTTTGGTTGAGCAATGCACTCCAACATATACTCAAAATGGCCATAATACACCATGTAAATATGCAGCACATTGCCTGGAAGGGACGTGCAAATTATGTGGCTGTGCCACAACAACACCCATTGCATATTGTCAAAGCCCCTGATCCTACACAACTTAGACATCAGAGACTAGGACTGAAGTAAATACCCCCTAGGGGTGGTGTCAGGGTGGTGTAACTGGCCAAAATGCTTCTCTTCCTCTTTGTCTCATTGCCCTTTTCATGTGTGCTGCATCTTACAGCACACATTGAAATTCCACCTTAGCACAAATAGCTTGTACATGTGCAGGAAGGGACACCTCCCTGCACATAAACAAAAATCCCCTCAAGGCAGGCACACCTTCATCATGCTGCAACAATGCCGTGTTGGATCAGGGAGAACAAATCTTTGCAGGCGCAGGGGGAATTGCAGGGGTGTACTGTATGCCAGTAAACATGACACATCCCGGCGTATCTAAACTGGTGCAGTGTTGTGCAACACATATTGCTGTTGCATTGAGCTGTACCACTTGAGAAAAAAATCAGCCCTAAAGCGTGCAACCTGTGGAAAACAACCCACATAGTGTGAACCCACAACAACACACATAACTTTATGCGCCATATGGGAATAGCCACATAAGTAAACACATACTACACACGGAGCATGTCTGTGAACACCATGTGTGCAGCTGTACAAGTAGTTGCAATCTGACAAGATAGAGTGTTTTGTGTGAAAGGGTGGTCTTCTATTTAGTGGCACATTCAACTTGCATGACAACAGGCACAAGTGGCATCAATGTTGCACTACCAGCACAATGTCGCTAGCCAGTCATGCAACTGTATCATCATTCAAATAATAGTCCATGTGAAACCAGGCTGCACATTCCCCAGTGCCACATCTACAAAGTCACAAAATGCATGCAATGAACCACATTCAACAGCCTTGCACGAAAACATGCCTGATGCTGATATGCTGTGTGCAAGGAAATGTGAAAAAGGTACGGAGGACAATCTAATGGATCAGACAATGCATAATGCGTGCACTGTCACCTCCAATTAGCACATGTGTGGGGCCTGCTACAGGCAGTTGAGAATGTAACAAACGCATTGTATGCAAAGGATCCACCTGTGCTATGCTGCACTAGTCCCATCATTCATGGTGCCAATGCATCACTGTACGAAAAGAGTGACAGCACACATAACACTACTATGTCAATGTTCACCCTGGTGAATAGGAAGGCAAAATACATGCCACCATTGTGTCAGTGACAAGGACAAGGAGCCTGCAAGGAAGTAGGTGGTGTGGGATAAAATCACAAAGGCCCAGATGAAATAGGAAATGATGGTATACCACGCTACCCCAAATGTGGCAGCGTTGCGTGCTCTCATTTTCAAAACGCACTGATGGCCAGTAGTCACTAGAACACGGGCCACCCCTGCGGCACTCCCTGTACCGGGACTACATTAGGTGACGTGGACCAACGCAGCAAGCCTTGCGCCATAGTTCAAGGATGGCTGCGTTGAGGGGGAGATTGGTTTTTGTGCAGAAAGGTAACCCTTTCTGCACAAACACATTCAGAAAAGGTCATTAGCTCTGTACATGTGGATTGCTAAATGCAGTGAACCAGTTTAAAATGAGGAGAAAATATAGCATTTTACAACATTGCACCATGCCAATGCCACACCTGGGGTGGTGTGATATGTTGGCAAGGACACTGGTTTACTAAAACTTGTCAATCTGAGGCACTGTCAAAAAGCAATGACGGTTGCTGTGCCACACCCACACCAACACCCATTGCACACCCTTACCACACATAGGGCAACAAATAGCAGCGCTGCCCTACTTTAGAAATGGAGAGGTGCAGTATATTTAGAGGAATACAGCACACCCCTGCGTTTCGCCCTGCGCTGCCGCTGAAGTACAAGTTACTTAGGGGCATATTTATACTCTGCTTGCGCCGGATTTGCATAATTTTTTTTAACGCAAAATCTGTGCAAACCTAACACCATATTTAGACTTTGACGCCCGACCCTGCGAACGTCAAAATTCCACTGTGTGCGTCATTTTCTGGATGCGTGAAACTGCCTTGCATTAATGACATGCAAGGTAGGCGTACCCGTCCCAAAAATGACAAACACCCGTGTGCCTTATTTATCCAACTGCGCAAAAATCCTGCACGGCTAGGAGGCAGAGTCGGAAAATGGTGCACAGCCCGATTTGCGTAAAAAATTAACGCCTGGGACAGGGCAGGCGTTAAAATGGGTCAAACACACCAGTGCTTAAGGAAAACACACAGAAGCAACATCAGAGCTCCAAAAGGAAGACATGGAGGTGCTACTCATCCACCACACCAACAGGGACCCCAAAGGCAACGCTGAAGGCAGGAGAGGATATTCTGGACCAGGACAACCCTTCAGGGCCTCAGGGAACATGACATCATCCAGAGGTACAGACTAAACTGGCAAGCCATACAGCACCTGCTGCGCCACATTGAGCCAGTTGGCACCCAGCTTGCAGACACCCCACATCATTCCACCAGAGACCAAGCTGCTAGCTGTCCTCCACATGTTGGCAAGTGGCTCTTTTCAAACCACTGGTGCCCTGGTTGCCGGGATCTCACAGCCCTCATTCTCTGCCTTTCTACCTAAGGTACTGGATGCCATCATCTCCCTCACACCCTGCCACATCAGCTTCCCCAACACACAGCTGAAGCAGCAGGAGACCAAACAGGGCTTCTACCAAATCAACGGCTTCCCACACATGCTTGGTGCCATTGACTGCACACATGTACGTATTGTGCCACCTGCTGCAACCGAGCATCTTTACTGCAACAGGAAGCACACACACTCCATCAATGTGCAGGCCGTTGTGGATCACCGGGGATTGATCACCAACATCGTGGCAAAGTATCCTGGGAATGTACATGATTCATTCATCTTCCGCCACTGCACCATCAATCAACACTTCCAGGATGGACGATATGAAAATGGCCTACTTGTTGGTAAGTACAGAAAACTAGTGATATACACACTGCACAGCAACCCTGTTAGACACACAACACATACATCACTACATTGACACGTGGCCAGGAAGACACTGAGGTTGTGACACTGGTAGTCATGTTTGATATCCTGACCCAATGGGATACACATCTATGGACAAATGACAGATGCAAATAGCAACAGATGCCACTCCAGAGACACAAGGGACCAATTTAAAACCACACAGTGACAATGACATGGCCTTAACGGGCAGTACAACATGGAAGATGGATCTTTCAATATCACATCAACAACACTCAATCACACACCCTTCCAAGCAATACGTACTGTGTAAGGGGTGTGTAATGTGTTTCGCTGCAGGTCAAACACCATGAGACACATAGCATGATGATGATGACTCTAATGAAGGTGAACATGGAATCATTGAGGCAGTACCAGCATCTCCATCACTCCTGGGGTCACATTGCCTGCTACCAATAAGGAAGTGACTGAGCTATGAACACATATTGAAGTGACACTAATGAAAAGTGCACACTGCTACACATATGTATTGAGACAATTACACATATACACAACAGATATACGGGCATATGGACCTTCTGACACTTAAACCTTCACCCCCCACAACCAAGTTAGCCAGCTCACCTGGACCAGGTTCAGTAGTGTAGGTACACGTTTGCACATGAGCCAACTCTGTGATGGCACAAAAATAGGTTTGCATTGAACTTGTCACACAGGGGATATTTGTGCATTGTCAGACGTCAACACTTCAGTGCTGCAAACTTATGGAGATGTGTTGTACATTGTCACCTAGCCAAATCAAAGAACCTCACTGTTGTTTTTTACATGCTATTACATATGTTGAATTGGATGGGATGTTCAGGCCACATAGTGCAACCAACACAGTGGAATCGATTCTTTGTGTGGAAGTATCATGTCACCTCCAGTGAAGACACATGGACACTTCTTTCACATGACATAATGCATGGGAGATACACAATGTACTGCAAGTTTACAAATATACAGCTGATATCCGGTCAATCAGCCAAACACCAGTTTAGATAAAGCAATGACCCAATGCTGACAGAACATCCTAGAAGCCGAGGATCCCACACAATAACACAAACACAGATGAGTCACAGATGACACAAGATAACAACTGCCATGCAAAGTGATAATCAAGGTGCAAGCAACATCCAAATATTTACACCCATTTTCTCTTTCAGTTGATCAGGGGTATGGGATCCAGCCATAGACCATGACCCCATTTGCAAACCCAAGCACTGCAGCAGAGTGTGCCTATGATGAGGTACATCGGAGGACACGCACCATAATAGAGAGGACTTCTGGCATCCTGAAGTCAAGATTCAGGTTCCTGGACATCACCGGAGGCAGCCTCCTATGGTGTGCAAGATCATTTTGACCTGTGTCAACCTGCAGAACATTTGTTTAAGGAGGAACATTCCCCTCTATGAACCAGACCCACAAATGGAGGAAGAGGAGGATGATGTTCATCAACATGAGGGGGACCGTTCAAACACTGCAGCAGGATTGCGTCGGAGACAACACATTGTACAAAACGTCTTTTAACTATAGTCACCATCACCACTTTCTTACCATATGTCATTAAACACCTCACTTCATCACTCAAACATGCTCTGGGTAATTATTTATGCATCACATGATCCCTAGGAATCATAATCAGAGTTTAGCCTCATGGAGCACTGCATAAATACAGATCAGGATACAGAAAAAGCCACATCACATTTGATGGGTATGAATGTACAACCAACATTACACACAGTGAAAATGACATATGTCCAGTATATTTCACATGTGAAGGTCAAAATCAGAGGACTACATCTCTGAGACACATCCATGTTGCCAACATGGGCCATTTCTGCACATGACACACATCTAAGGCACCATCAATCATAAGGTTAAATAGTGTTTCATACATGAGGCAGTGGATGTGCTATTGCATAGGTAACAGGACTGTATGACCACACCCTTGACAGCAGTAAGGGTGGAATCAGCTATCTCTGCAATGAGCATGTGTGACAAGAAGTCCATCATAGCTGAAAATGGATAGCACAAGTGCCCCAGGTATGACAAGCATTGCTTATAAGACATGCCCTGAACATGCCATCCCAGGTAATAAGTCCTGCCACTGCCAAGTTTTCAGTCTCTCCCCACCCTTCTCTAGGGGGCCCTGTAAATGGACTATTTGTACCCTGATAACCGTCACCTACACACACCCAGACTCCCATTCTGACTCCTGTGTGCTTCCCTCTTTAGAATGGCATGCCACAGTCATAGTTAATCTGTCTGCATGGACTTCAGGTCCGATAATGCACTGCCTGGTTGTCGGTAGGACCTGTAATCACCTGTCCATTGCTTTCCATGTGAAAGGTACTGTTGGCCCTTTGAAATTGATTCATACCTACAGGAGTTGTGAGAGACTGAAGCTGCACACACCTGTGAGCACTACCATGCAGACCACCCATTTGAACCTGCACTGCCATTGCTGCTGCCTGCAACTGCTTAGACGCTGCCATTTTATGAATATCCTTGTTGTGCATTGCCGTATAAATCACTTGTGTAACAAGCCCTTGGGGTATTATGTAATGTTGCAGCCCACAGCAAAAATGCAATTTTTTAGTTCACACAGTGTTGTCCCAGCATTTCCCAGTCAGAGTCTGCTCACTTGTTCATGTTTGTTCCTGACAAAGCCAGCATCCAGTTAGCCTGACTGGTTCCTGTCTTTGCGTTACCATAGAGGTTCCCTTTGGCTACATTTGTCTCATAGTTGCTTTCCATGCCATCTCTCTTCTCATGGGGTATTGTGTCTGGTAGGCCTACGATGAATCCATAAATAGATTGTATAGGTATGGTGTAATCCGTTAATTTATTGTATCATGGTCTGGGGCATGTATTCAAATAGCCTAATCCAGCCCACATCCCTTGTCTGGGTGTCATGTATTCATGAGTGACAAACAGTGACAGTGTACTATGGCTGTATGCATGGATTTTGTAGGGTGCCTCCAGCACAACAAGCAAGGGTTGCTAATGTGTATGAAAGGACAAAACATGTTTGTACACTGATGGTCCACACACAGATTCACATTGGCCGCAACCTAGTGATGGTGCTTGCGTGGTGACTAGCTGTGGGATTAATCAGCACAGAGGCATTGATGTTCCCTGTTGCAGTGGGAATTTTAGAGGCCACTCTGTGTACAAATGTTGGGATGAAACCTGCCTGTTTCATATTAGTGATCCATAAAGTTTGTGAGCACACCAAGGTTGCCCTGTTGTCAGCCTCATAAACATTCTGCAGTGCCATAGCTGGACTATCCCCATGTGGGTCGTCACATTTTCTTTGGCTATCGGTCAATTCTGCTTTGAATTATACTCTGTTAATTCAGGGAATGGCTCCACAGACTCATGACTAGACCTGAATGTAACTGTGACAACATGGAGGGCAATAGTGACACAGGGTACACATGGCCACAACACTTGATCTAGACACCTTCGGCTCAATGAACCAATGGAAATATGTGAACATATGCAGCATGATCTGCTGGTCTTCCACTGCCACAGGAGAAACATAGGTCATTTATATGACTGAAACTGTGGTGTAACATTACATTTTTTGATTGGTTTTGGGACTCTGTGTCACAAACACTGTACCTACCTAGCATGTTCAAACGCCTGATTCATGGGTGGTATACAAACAAGTGACCAGGAAGTGGTATCCAACATTCCAGTACATGTGATGGCTTACCCTTGTAACATTGCCATTATCAACCGTCCTCTATCTATCCTGTGCATAGTTTGTCATGGGAGATGTTTGGTCCCAAAAGTCAGGGAAGTTCACACAGCATTAGATGCTACAGGTATGACAAACACAGATCCTGACCTATGTACCCCACTGAATGGCATTTGAAGGTTATCCACATTTACAACACATGCATACAGGCACATTAATGAAAGCACGTCTTGTGATGTTCACCCAGAGGCACAACAACAATTGAAATAGCCAGTTCACAGACATAAACACACAGGCCATGAGTGAATGTATTAAGTTGCGTAGCCTTGCTATCCTCTATTGATGCACCACCTGCTCAAATTTGGGAATACCAATTTATATTCCAAATGTTTGAGTTGCAGTTGCGTCAGTTTAGAGTGCTCATCTGGTACAACAACATGAGTATTATGGTCCGCAGTAGTGTGGTCTGCCACATATGCCCAAACACTGGAACACACAATGCAGGTGCAAACCGCCTATCTCTGTACAGTTACAGCTTTCATGTACGTTAAAAATGAGAGAAATGACACAAACACAGTTAAAGACAGATATTTGGACGCAAACGCGTCAAAAAAGACGCATATGCATCAAATTTTGCTGCATATGTGTTGAAAAATGACACTCACAGCCATAATACATCCATTGGGCCCTAGCGGTAATTCCTACACTGTACCCCATGAAATTGGTTATCAATGAAAAATATATGAAACTATGAATGCTAGGGAATTTTGAAGCATTTGTGTAAAACAATTTTTTTTGACGCACAGCCCGTAAGCGTCATAAATTGTTCACGCATCATAATAAAAACACACCGCATTTGAGACAGGAAGTGAGGTAATAGGATATCTTGTTTACAGAAATGGTACAGTGGGTGTACTTTCACTTTCACTTTGCAGTCTGTGATTCTTCTAGACTCTGTGGCTGTGCTGAGAGTTTTGTCTGTCCAAATTGTGCTTTTGTCTCCTGTGTGCCATCCTATTTGTCATCTGTTGTTTTTTGTAATTGTCTCAGTTATTCAGTGTAAGTGTGTTTTTGTCATATTTGGTGTCTAATTTTGTCTTTGTACTGTTGCATTGTGTAGTGGGTATTGTTAGTTTGGGGATTGTTGGGCTGTTTGTGGGTTACTTAACTTTCATTTTCCTCCCTCCTTTCCCTATATTTTGCTTTGTACCCTTTCCTATACCAATTATTTCTGTCATGTTGGGTAGGCCACATCTGGGGAGAATGGGTGAGGAGGAGCTGGGGGCATTCATTTGGCTGGTGTGCCACTTCCTCCCCTGATGTTAGAGGCTGGTGGCAGGGTGATAAAGGGGTATCACACGGAGGCAAGGAGGCTCAGGTGGTCCAAGGTGCTGTACCATCTGAGGAGAATTTTCAACACACCGCACAACGACCACCAACTCAAACATCGCTGGGCTGACCTTGTTGCCAGAGAGCAAGACCTGCTGGACCACCTGGGTGTGGTGATCGGTGGCCCTGTTGGTGAGTACAATTCAGACTAATGTGCACATTTAAATGCTCTGTAGTGACAGTAGCAGATTTGTTGACATGCTGCATGCAATGTTTGTGGACATGTGGAATGCAAATTAAATAAACAGTGGCCATCATTTATACAATATTTGCTACACAATACCGTCATTTGTTGATGCAACAGCTGCACAAACTTACAAAACACAACTTTATCTTGTCAATTATCACTGCTTCGACCTCAATAGATGATGGTAATGCTGCTCTAACTTATGTTTCATTCATGGTCTGTGAGTGTACCAGGAAAGAGATGTATTTCACAAGCTAAAGCAAGGAATTAATGTAGTCACCAATTATTTGGAATACATGTCTGAACTGTATTCCTGGCCATACGTACAAAGTTCTTCCTAACCTCTGGTAATATCTTAGGCTGATACTTTGACTTGGTTTGTGTAGCATTTAAATTAGAAATGGATGCCAAAGTAATGCCACGGGTTCATATCTAAATGTTTGGTGCTACTTTCCATAGCTGTAGCGTTAAACATGAAGCAAATGCTACAAATTGAGGATAAAAAAAGTTATCTGGCCCTCTGTTCTTTGTTCCTGTGTGTTTTAATTTGCTTTGAGCACAATTGCTGGAACAGAGCTGATGCATTTGCCATCTGTGCCACTTTAAAGCCATTCAATTCTCATAAGTTATTGGGTCATCATGGGATACCTGAAGTTAGTGAATGCATGGTCACAATTTATTACTTGCATGATGTTGTGCAAGGGACCCCTGACTGATTCCATCATACATATAAAGGGCCAAAATAGTTTGCTAGTTTACGCTTGGTACACCACTGCTGATCTAGTGCCACATATGTACAATAGCTAACTTCCCAGTATGAAGGCTATCACAGACATGGGTGTATGCTAAGATCAGCAGACCAGCATTCCTGTGACTGCTGCCATTCCCAAGGTGCATACAAATTGAAGCCTACGTCAGCAAGATTGCCACAGTAGGACATTTGCTAAACCATGTTTCAATTATGGGACAGTGTCAGTTTGTTGTATACCCGCAGATCACCCAACTTGGCTAGTGCAAGATGATGAATGTTGCTAACTGTGAATTTGAATATCTGATATGGGTACCCAGGGCAATGAGTGACCCATTTCAGGTGCAATGACTACACCTGTGCCCATGCATTCTGTCACGGATGACCAAAATAGACACTGTCAGCATATATTTCTTTGTTGTATTAATTTAGATAAATGGCCAATCCATGTTTAGGGTAAGATTGTCATCAAGTAACACACAGGATCCCTGCCATTATGGTGTTATAGGGGGCATATCTGGCTCTGGGTACACTGGCAATGTGGCATTTGTAATGTACAGACAACACAGGCACACATATAATGGGCCATAGAAAGCATAATAATTAATGAGCTAAACTCAACTCATATGGGCATCACACAGTAACTGATTGTCCCTTAATGCACAAGCCACAATACCTGAGGGACTAATATTGCAGTGCACCAGCAATGTGGCTTTGCGTGGCTTTCATAACAACAAATGAATAAATTAAGTACACTCTATAAGAATCTGCAACCAATTGAGTAATCATGTTTGTCACCACATGATTGTTAGGGCCGCTGCATGTGTGCATATGTGTGTCTATCACTCACTGGAGTGACAGGGTCAATAAATGTTTGCAGTGGTATGTCTGTTTGAGTGTCATCATGCCTGAGGGGCTGGACTATTAGATATAATGTCACACACAATCATTTTTTCTTCAAAGTGTTGTATAGTGCGCAGGCATTGAGCACATTTCACCCTTCCATGTTTTACAGGTGGACCTGCCCCCTACACAATTGGAGAAGTGGCTCGATTTGTGGACCCAGACATATCCAGTAAGTGTTGATATGTTATTTCTGTGTTGTGTTTGCAGCTGTTGTGTGATTGACTCCTGTGTGTCGGACACATAGCAAGGTATGATGTGCTGGCACATGATCTGATATGTGACTTGACTGGAGTTTGTCCAACTCAAATATGGAAAAACAAGTAAATCAGTGGGGTAGAGTCATAATTTGGGATTGTAGTGCAGCGCTGTAGGCATGGGCAGGTGAACAGGATGACATTTGTTGTTACATTTATTGTAATGAAAATTTTGGAGGTAGCCATTTTCATGATTTAGTCAGCAAGTCATACCCTGAATCACACAGAGCAGGGATGCCAAAGTATTACCCACAGAGTTGAACCTCCCTGTTAACTAATGAACATGTAGGACTGTATGTTTGACTTCCTAGCAGCATCTAGCTCCACATGTTCTGCTACGTTTATGTGGCACTTGAGTACAATGTCATAGGTGTGTATGAAGCTCAAGCCCAGATGGGTGCTTTCATCTATGTGCTTGTTTGAGGAAAGCTATTAGTGATATTAAATGATGTGGATAATTGTCCGCAATTAGGAACATGAATGTGAATGTGATTGTACAATGTTTGTGTCTATCCTAGTTGGACACCCTCCTTACTTGTGGTGGATTGACTAAAACCATGGACAGCTGTCCAAAGCTTCCTGGCTGTCCTTGATGTTTGAAAGTATGTGTTGCATGTCCATCCCCCCCTGAGGCATAGGCCTATGGTTATGAAATATGTGTACCTAGGTGTGAGGATCCCGGTGTAGAACACAGACATGTAATTCAAAAATTCATATGTTCCAACCTAGGATACCCCCTCATGATTAGCAACTGCATACCATCCTGCCAATTCCATTTACAAATCACACATCTTGTGGCCCTTGATTGTCATCCAGAGGATAGTCATTAGTTGGCCTGTCACATGTGGAGGACTTGAGGCATTTGTTATGTGACTAATGGCAGAACAATGATGCATAGATCATTTAAGTAGGTACACACATTTTTGAGCATTGCTGTGCTGTTAGATAGGACATGTGTAGGCTGTGTTGGCATGTACTTCCACAGGGACAATCTGTGATCTGTACTGTGATTTGGCCCGTTTCAGCTAATTTTGAGGAATTATATGAATATTATCAGTAGCTGTATCACACAATGATGTAACTAATGTTTGGCTTTATCTTTTTTAACAGCAGCCAATATGGATGCCAATCAAATACGAGAATTCCAGAGGAGGGCGATGCGTTACTGCCACATTCTGGATGTTGAGTCTGGGTTCCGCCAGATGGTATAGCGTTATCGCCATGAGAGAGCCACAGGGGTCTAGAGGGCATTTGCCCAAGGGGGCCCATCCCGGTCCACAACAGCCACCAGCACCACCACTCCAACCCAAGTGGCACCAAGGATGACAGCCACCACTGCAGTTCCCTCAACACCATCCGCTCCTGGACCACTGACAGCAGCCCCTGCACCTCCCCCTCCAAGCATGGCACCAGCACAACCCTCCACAAGTGGCACACAGACCACCCCTGCTGCAGTAATTGACATTGGTGAATTTATGAACATGCGACGTGACATGCAACGGATTTTGCGCAGAATAGACAGGCTGCAGCAGGAGGTGTCCCACATTAGCAGGAGAGTGCGTGGGATAATAAAGATCCTGCGGAGGGCAAACTTGTAAATGTTGGACCCTCAGCCATTATTCCCTCCCCTCCCTCCTCTTTCCTGGTTCTTATATTTAGTGGGTTTAGGAGGCTTAGTGTTAGGTTAGAATAGGCTGTTAGTTTAATTAGTATAAGTGGGTTGGGGGGTGGAGGGTATGATATTTTTACATGTGTTTTTTTGTGGGTGGCTGGGTGGGGGATGATGTTGGGGTTTTTGTGTATATAAAAAGAACTACAAAAATATATCTAAAACAAATATATATATATATAATTGTTTAGGATAAGACAGTATGGGGCATATTTATACTCTGTTTGCGCCAATTGTGCGTCAAAAAATTTGACACTCAATCAGCGCAAACGTTGCCCCGTATTTAAACTCTGACGCCCGAGCCCGCGGACGACAAAATTCCGCCGTGTGCGTCATTTCTTGGATGCGGCAACCTACCCTGCGTTAATGATATGCAGGGTAGGCGTTCCCGTCCCAAAAATGACGCAAACGGCTGTGCGTCGTATTTATGCTTCCGGGCAAAAATGACGCACGGCCGGGAGGCGGAGCCAGAAAATGACGCACAGCCCGATTTGCGTCAAAATTTAACGCCTGGGTCAGGGCAGGCGTTAAAATGGGGCAAACACACCTGTATTTAATCAGAACACACAGAACAAACAGCAGAGCAGCAGAGCAGCAAAAGGGAGACATGGAGGTGATTCTTATCCAGCGTGCACGCAGACGCAGAGCCCAGCAGCAACAACAGCAGCTACCACAACACCAGCAGGGACCCCAAAGGCAGCGCTGAAGGCAGGAGAGGATATTCCGCCCAAGAACAACCCTTCAGGGCCTCAGGGAACACAACATCATACAGAGGTACCGGTTGAACTGGCAGGCCATTCAGCAACTGCTGCGAAACATTGAACAGCAGTTGGCCCCCACTTTGGTGACACCCCACACCATTACAACAGAAACAAAGCTGCTTGCCGTACTTCACATTCTGGCAAGTGGCTCATTTCAAACAACTGGTGCCCTGGTTGGCGGAATATCACAACCATCATTCTCCGCATTTCTGCCCAAAGTACTGGATGCCATCATTCGCCTGACACCCCGCCACATCTGCTTCCCTAACACACTGCAGAAGCAGCAGGAAACTAAACAGGGGTTCTATGCCATCAATGGCTTCCCACACGTCCTTGGTGCAATCAACTGCACACATGTACGCCTTGTGCCACCTGCTGCAACTGAACACCTCTACCGCAACAGGAAGCACACACATTCAATCAACGTGCAGGCCATAGTCGATCACCAAGGAATGTTCACCAACATCGTGGCTAAATATCCTGGGAGTGTACATGACTCATTCATCTTCCGTCACTCTACCATCAACCAACACTTCCAGGATGGACGGTATGGCAATGGACTACTTGTTGGTAAGTACAAAAACCTACTTATTCACACACTGCACAGCAACCCTCTAGGACACACAACACATACACCACAACATCAACATCAACATCTAGAGAGGAACACACTGAGGTCCTGACATCACTAGACATGTTTCTTAAGTCATCATTGAACCTGTCACACATTGGAATTTACTTTACAGCCTAATGTGAAGACATTAATGAGTGTGGTAGCCGAAATGTCACCTTGCAAATTGTAAGTGTCACAATGACCTTTACATGAATACACTGCCTAAGTCTAAAGGTATGGGATGTCCAGGGTACTTTCATATGAACGTGTTAACAACACTTTCAATTTTAACTGTGCATGGAACTATCATCTCACCCCCCAGTGAAGACACAAGGACACCTGTATCACAAGTCACAATGTTAGGGAGGGCACACTGCACTGAAAATCACAAAACATACTGATGACAAACTGTTAGCAGACAAACACGTGCTCAGCCAAGGTAAAAACACAATGCAGATGGTATAGCCTACAAGTATAGGATGTCACATCAGTACACAAAAGAGTCACAGACAACACAAGACAACTACTGCCATGAACGGTCTTTTCAATAATGCAAGCTACATCAACATGATCCCATTCTTTTTTTCTTTCAGCTGATCAGGGGTATGGCATCCAGCCATGGCTAATGACACCATTTGGCAACCCGAGTACTGCTGCAGAGCGGGCATACAACGACGCCCATAAGAGGACACGCAGCATTGTCGAGCGGACCTTCGGCATCCTCAAGTCAAGGTTCCGCTGCCTCGACATCACTGGTGGTAGCCTACTATATTCCCCCGAGATGGTCTGTAGGATCATACTAACATGTGCAATATTGCACAACATTTGTGTCAAAAGGAACATTCCCCTCCTCAAACCAGACCCATACATGCCTGAAGACGAGGAAGAGGAGGATGCTGGCCTGCAACAGGAGGGGGGAACTACAGAACACGGCCGCTGGTATACGCAGGCGGCAACAGATTGTAAATAATTTATTTTCATAATTATCACCATCACCACTTAATGCACTATTGGAAATAAACACTGATAACAAACACCACATCATGGTCTGGCCTATTCATTTCTGCACACCTTTAGCTTTAAATATCAGAAGAAGAATGTTGTCTCATGGAGCAATAATGATATAACAATCAGGACACAGAAAAACACACAACAAATGTAATGCCTATCATACAATGGTCACATACACACACAATGTAAATGACTGACATCCTGTACAGTTCATCTTTGAAGGGCAATAGCTGAGGACCACACCTATTACACACATACATGTAGGAAACATGGTTCATCGCAGCAGATGGCACACAACTAAAACACCATCACTCAACTAGGGGAAAACAGGCCTCATACATCAGGCAGTTGACATGCTTATGCTTCAGGAACAGGAATGTATTACCAGACTCTTGGCAGCAGTAATTCCAACTACTTACAATCTTTGCAATGACTATCTGTCACTAGAGTTACACATAAGCAGAACATACACAGCACAAGTGCCACACATATGACAAGCATCCAGCACATCACATCACATCTACATGTCAGCCCTTTTCTAAAAACCTTACACACCCATGCGGCTGGTCACACCCCACCTGTCTGAAGAGGTCCCTGGAATGCTGATATGTGTACCCTGAGATTCCCTCATCTACATACACACACTCACAAGAGTCATCCAGTGTACCATCTCACTGCATGGAACTCAGCTCATATCTCATTGGCTTGGAGTTTTTAAGGCCTGGTTTCACCTGTAGATAGATTCTCGTGTGAAAGGTACTGTAGGCCATTTTAAGCTAATCTCATCCGACAGGACTTGTGAGACATTGATGGAGGCCACACCAGTGATCCCCTCCATGCACCCCACCCAAATTTACATGCCCCGTCCCTGCTGATGCCTCCTACAGCATAGATGTTGACATTTGGGCAATCACACCATTACGCATTGCTACTAATGTTGCTGTGTAACACTTTATCAGGGTTCATGTGTCACCTTCAAGACAACACAGGACATACACAGTGTGACATCTCAACAGTCTACTCCTCCCTCTGACCAGTCCTAGTCAGACCACTGATCATGTAATTTGCGAAAGAGCTGGCTCCTGATTGACCCAGCATCCTGTCAGCCTGACTGGCACCTGGCCGTGGGTCAGCCTAAAGATACCCGGTGTCCACCTATGGACCACACTTGCTGTCCAAAATCTCTCGTACCTCAGAGGCTAATTTGTCATTTGCCTCATCAATGTATACTCAAATACATTGTATTGAATCATCTGACTGTTATTTCTATCAGATTTTTGACAGTGCCCTTGAATAGCTAAATCATGGCCCTTCAGACTTGATACTGGATCAACATTGGACCACACACATGTACAAGTACCATCCAATCAACAAAATGGTTGCAAGCAGCCTATCACAGTGGTGTCCCAGTTGTAACCTAGCAGGAAGAATGAAACATGCCACTAAACCAGGTAATGCATAAAGGGCCACATACATCAAAAACCTATTTGCTAACATGACATAAGGAACGTTGAGAATTTGCTATTAAATCAATGCTAAATGGTCTGTCAGAATTCTCCAAAGAATCAATAGGGCAAACGTCAAATGGGCAAATGGGATTACAGATTAGCAAACTGAGAATCATACTCAATTTGCTTCCATGGGCCTGCTGCCAATGGTTTAGCATTACTGAATTTGGGAAAAGCCTGGATAAAGTTGCAAGTCAGGAACAGCAAAGCCCAGGGTGCTGGGGGCCTAAGTCCCCCTCTGCTGCACCACAAATATAAATTTATTATGCACATGTGAAGCACACACATGCATAAGGTGTATGTGTGCCCTACATGTCAATAGTGAAACACATTTTAGATACATCAACTTGTAATTAGGACATGGTTACCCCCAAAAAAGGTTTAGGCGACAATTGCATTACCTAATTGGCCTTAATGCAATTTGGAATAGCTTCATACATGTGCTCACAATTTTGCTAAGGAATACATCCAGGTATGTCTTTCATATTTAGAAATTTACAATCAGCAATTACCTACATATGTGCACAATTATGAGTAATATCGATTCTGGCCAATCATTACTATTGCACTGTGAATACCTTCTATACATCCTATAAGGGACATTTGCTATAGCTAACCCCAAAGTTTATCACTTAGCACCATTTGGTCATGCAAAATTACATTACTCAATTGGACAAAGGAAATACATATTTTTCATAATGCGTCATATTTTCACGCATACAGCTTGTGCGTCAATATTTTTTACGCACAGGAGTGCAAATAATGCTGAGTCCATTTTTTTTTCATAAATAGATTTCATATTTGGCTGCGGCTTAATTTTCACCTCTAGAACTGTAAATTATGCTGCAAACAAATAGTATTTACCAAATATGAAAAATATTTTGACTCTGCATTATCTGCACTCCTGTGCGTCAAAAAATATGATTCACAATCTTGCTGTAGAATACTGTCTGAGTCTGTGTTGTATAAATTTGTCAAGTCCAGTGTTGTATATATTGTCTGTGGGAGTCTGTTGTGGATACTGTGATATAGGGGATAGTTGGGCTCTTCTTTTTGTTAAGTTTTCTTTGTATTTCCCCACTCTAACTTTCCCCATTTCCCCCTTTTATTTTTTTCTACTACTTTTTCAACATTTTCAGTGCTTAAATGTCTGGTAGACCACGGTTTTCCAGGATGGGTGAGGAGGAATTGGGGGGGTTTATATGGCTTGTTTGCTATTTCCTCCCACTTATGCTGGAGGCTGGGGGTAGGGTGATACAGGGGTATCACACAGAGGCCCGAAAAGTCCGGTGGGGGAAGGTGCGCCATCACTTGGTGCGTCTATATGGGAGTCAATGGAATGACCATCAATTGAAGCACCGCTGGGCTGACCTGATCTCCAGGGAGCAAGATCTGCTGGACCACCTGGGAATCAGGATTGGTGGCCATGTTGGTGAGTACAGATCATGTAAATGTGTACAATTTAAAGCTGTGTTGTGACATGTGATGATTGTTACCCAATCTGCCAGATAAGTAGCTGACTGTGTGTAATGCTAGGGAAACATACAGGGTAATTGATGCACTATGTGAAGGATGACAAATGCTAGCAGTCAGGCAGCTCATGTTTTCCACACATACAGGTTGCTTATAGCAGAATGTAATGTAGTGCTGCTTTTGTGTCAGACAAGCGACACATAAATGACGCAATCAGGACTCTACAGGTCACAATAGCCAGTGAAGTATGGATGTAGAAACATCATACCTACATATGTTGACGCTATAGATAGACTGACATTTTTAAACCCTACATGATGCTGAAAATGAGTGCTGCCTTCACGTCAATTGAAGTTAGCAATGTGGCCCACACATATGTCACATGTGTGTCTGGTTGGTGTGTAGGGAAAATGTTCACGGAAGTGCCATGCCTTGTCGTGATAAATGTGCTCCTTCACATTTTATTGTTACATGCCAGATCTGAGCATGAACCATATTTGTAAAGGACTCAGGTGCCCTCAGCTAACATATTAGACAGGTATTTATTGTCACTTGTGCCAAAATCAGAATAGGGATGGCAGTCCAAAGGTATGGACTAGGGTACAAACATCTATGTTTGGTGCCAATCACCATTGTTTGGACACATCAATTTATGAAACTGTAACAACATGAGGTATTGCCAAAGTACCTGGCCCTCTGTACCATGTACCTATCTGTCACATATGTGTCATGACCACATAGGCTGTTTGACAGGTCAGGCAGTCCTCAAGTAACCAGCTTTTGGATGTCTCTCTTGGATGCACATGATGAGATGAATGCACACCTATATTGTTGCTGCATACTAATGGAGGTGCATCTTTGCCACCACATGATAGTCCGGGCCACTGCATGTGTGTAGAAGTGTGTGTAACTGTAGCAGGAGACTCATCCGATGTAAATGTTGCGCATGAATAATTCCATGCAGTAGGAGCATGTGTGAAAGTGTTTCATTACTCATGTCATATTATCACATTGTGTTTGCAATTGTTTGTCAGTGCACGGATTCTGAGTATATTCTTCCTTCCATGCTTTACAGGTGGACCTGCACTGTACATAGTGGGAGAGGTGGCTCATTTTGAGGACCCCGACACCTACAGTGAGTGTTGCATGTGTGGCATGTTTTGTGTTTGCTGGTGATGTGTGATGGACTACTGTGTGTTGAACACATTGCAAGGTTTGATGCGCTGCCCAATCATTAGTCTTGTTCCATTAGTGGGATTTCAGTTATCACTTCATTTTGAGTTGACCTATGCTTATCCATTTGTCTGATTTTGGGTCTGTAGGCCATTCCTGTAGGGCCCGCTATGGGAAATGGGGTGAGTCATGTGGAATTCACTAGTTAATGTAAGAGTTGCACTGGGACTCGTCTCGGACTGAGTCTGCATGTCAGACTGACATTCTCCCAAATAGCTTCTGCAAATGGCTTGTCTGAACTCTGCTGCTTCCCTAGTAACCGATGTACTGAGTACACTGTAGGTTGGATGTTCCGGGTGCATGTACTTCCACGAGTTGTACTAGAAGTGTGTGGGACTAGAGTGCAACGGCCTAGGTGTGCATGCTATTCATGATCATGGGTGTTCTTGCTCCTCTGTGTCTGTAGAAAAATATGCCTCACGGTAAGTATGTGATGTTGGCCTAGGTCAGTACATTTTGACATGTGTGGACCTTGGATAGGACAAGGTTTAGCTGACTCCAATTTGTTGATAGCCCTTACTGGTGGTGTGTGTGTGGAGGCAAAAACATGTTGAGGTTTCTATCCACTCCTGGGTGTGCATCTATTCTGGGATTGTTGGTTGTTCATCCCCCCCCCCCTCAAAGACAGGCATGTGTTTGGAAATAGGGTACCTAGGACTGAAGCAACCAGTATGTTACACATACTTGTGACAATTTGAAACTTTGTTTTGAACCTAGTGTACACACTCGGTTATGGCACATGAGTTCTATACTAGCGAATCCCATTACAAATTGCAGATCTTGAGGTTTGTGATTGTTATCACATGCACTGACATATGTAGTCCAGGCAATAGGCGGAGGAGGTGCAGCATGATTGTTGGCTGCATTTGTAATTTTTATGATGACAAGTTATTGGCTGATGTTACCCATCATGTAGATTATTGTATATGCTATGTGTGAGATGACCTTTGTATGCAGGCTTCCCATGTACTTCCTCTGAGACTTTCAATGATCTATATGGTGATATGAGCTGTTACAAGTACAGTAAATGTATTGTCAGATTGACCACTTGTGCTATTCCACACAATGCAGTTCCTATGGTAAATAGTTGCCTTTGTCTTCACAGCTGCAAACATGAGTGCCGCACAGAGGCATGAATTTGAGAGTCGGGCCATGAGCTACCGACACATCCTGCAGGTGCAGTCGGGGTTCCGACGGATGGCCCGAAAATACCAGTCGGATCGGGCCTCCGGAGCATGGTGGGCTTCACCACAGGGTGGCCCAACGTTGCCCAATACAGCCACCACCACCACAACCACTGGTTCTCCCCAAGTGGCCCCAGCCACGGCGGGGACAGTTGTCCCTGCCTCTGCAGCACAACCAGGACCCAGCATTATGACAGCTGCAGGACAGTCCAGTGGGCTAGGCTCAACACCCACACAGATCACCTCTGCCGGGACCCAGACAGCAGCAGCACCTCCAATTGACCCTGTGGCATTCCAGGCTTTGGAACGCAAAATGGACAAATTTATGAGGAAGGTGGACAAGCTGAGCCAGGATGCCTATATCAAGAAGCGGGTCAGGTCTATCAGACGGACCCTCCGGAGGGCCAACCTCTAGGACTGATATGTTCAATGTACATAATTCCCTCCCCTCCCTCCTCTTTCCTTGTTATCATGATTGGTGGGTTTGGGGAATTAGTGTTAGGTTAGTATAGGTTGTTAGCTTAGTTAGTGTTAGGGAGGAGGGTGGGGGGTCCTGATTCTTTCTACTTTTCATTATTAAGTGTGTGGGTGAGTGGGTGGGGGTCAATGTTGGGGTTCCTGTGTGTTTAAAAAATAAAGAAAAATAAAAAATAATAAAATTCAAAACAAATTACAAAAAAATATATGATTGTTTAGGATAGTATAGTATGTGTGTAGGTTAGTATGTGTTGTCCTGCATGTGTCCTGTCTCATAATGGTGGGTGGGGGGTTGATGTTTAGATCGATTCGTTATATGTGTAGAGTAAGTTTAGCTTAGGTTAGTTAGGGACAGTTGTGGGTAAGGAGTAGTCAGGTTAGATTAGTGTAAGTATGACTTTTCCCTTAGTTGCCTCTGGTGTGATTACTTATGAATAAATATATAGTTAACCCTTTGCATTATGTGTTAACTGCTACTTGATCATGGCCTTGCCATCAGTGTAGGTGATTGTTGTTCTATGACATTTGTGTCCTATGCTACAAACCAAAGAAAACTGAGGTTTAAAATGGCAGCTACCCCTGTGCTAACTTGGTAAGTATCCACCATTTGATAGAACCACCAATTGGAGTTTACATGGATCACAAAGGATTTGTGTTGATGAGTATGTTTTCTACGTCACAAAGTGTGCTTCCAGACTTGGTATTGTGGGGAAATTTTTAGGTCGGACTGCAGTGTGATGTTCAGGGACATCTTTGAAGATGAGGTCTTGTTAACACTCTTGTCTTCTTGTCTTCATAACTGACATAGATCATTTGTGCAAAATTTCAGCATGATTACCTATTTGGATGTTTACTCAGAAAGGTTGATTGATGCTGTGTTTACTTGTGTTTGCTTAGATCAGACTGCATAATTCAATGTATTAGTATTGCATGGTGACAACATTTGTCAGCCACCATTAGTTGACTTTGATTTCTCTTGATGAAGCATTATTCTGTCCAACACAGCATGATTGTGTGTGGTTTCTCACTTCATCAGTTATTCTCCTCAGGATGGGCAGGCTATGATGCACTCCTGGCCACTGCGCAGATGTATCTGACTACATGATGTCAGGACAGTTGTATTGACAAGATACATGGTTGTCACACAGGCACTTTTGTGTTATCTACTGCACAGTTGATGTGTCAAATTACACAGAGACATATTTGGTGTGCAAGTGCTATTTATTGATAGGTGCTGTAGTGCAATATGTACATTGTCCATGTTTGCTGAGTCCGTTCTAGTGAAATCTTACATGGTGATCCTACAGAAGGGGTGTGGATAATGCTCCTGACATGCTGGGGTGATGTTACAGACAGTGCAGAGGGACAGGATTTACCAATTAGTAGGAGAGAGACATTCACTGGCAATGCTGACCAGTTATACAGTGGTTAGCAGAACAGTCATTGAGTATAGTTGTAGTGAGACTGGCATTTGACAACACGTAGGACCTTGGTCGAAGTAGGCCATGGTGCAGGGACTAGTGCTTCCGGGTACTCTTCCTTGTGAATGTGATCTGTTCCATGTCTTCATCTTCTGATGTGTGTGTTGCCTGCTTCATCCTTGTTGTTGTTGGTTCTGAAGGGGCAACACACACCTCAGTGTTAGAAGACGTGGAGTCAGACATCCCGGTGGCTGCTCCGTGTGAAGTTCTTAAGGGCAGTACTGCAGCAAGGAGGGTCTGCTGGTTTTTGAGAATAGCAGCCACATCACAATGGTAGGCAGCCAGGTCGGCCCTGAGGGAGTCCTGATTGCATTCGTGCATGCAGTGGAAAGTTTGGGGTGCAAGGTGTTGTGGCAACTCCCTTACTGCAGTGGTGAATTCCTTGACAGTTTCTTGTAGTCCTTGCAGTATGGATGTTAGGGCTGCATAGCTGCTGCCTGATCTGCAGATGACATCATGCTCGAGCGCACCCCCTCAAGGCTGGCTGCCATAGTTTGCATCCCCACCCGCACCTCCTTGGCCAGCTCCCGCTGTACTCCAACTACAGTTCTTTCAAAGCTGGTGCCAGTGTCGTCAGAGTCCTCAGCTGTATAGGAGCTGGCAGGTCTTGCAATTGGGGTGGTGGGTGGTTCTTCTGTGATGGCTGCTTGTTCTGTGCTCCTCCTTGTGACTGAAGGTGGGGTCTGGAGGGTTTCTAGGACCTTTTGGATGGTCTCCTGGGGAATGTTTATGGGCTCGTCATCCATGTCGTCAGGGAAATCTGGGACAGGCATATCGGCAGGAGATCCATCTTCCTCTGCAATAAAACAGGGTACAATTAGTGTGTCTGTGTTGTGACAATTTTGACGTAACGTGCCTGCCTTTTGATGAATTCACTTTGTGATCTTGTTTGGTATTGGTATCTGCTGTCCTTCAGATGGGCATTGTTATAGGCCTATGGCCCACCTGTGTCACATGTATGATATTGAGTTATCAGACTTGTCTGCCTAATCGCCTCTAGGTGTTGCTTTATACCAAATAGAGAATAGCCACCTTTTTGTCCTACTCGACCCTCTGTGTATATCCATTCTCATGGTGAGACCTTTCACTGGCTGTGGGTGTTCTGATGGTCCTGGCAGCACAATTGCCTCTCAGGACCTGCCCCAATCCCTGATTGTTCACATTGACTTAAATTTAATTGACATGTAGCATATCCTATGCATGGCAATGTTATGATGTGATATGGATGTTGATATTGTTAATGTGTCCTGCTGATGTTGGGTAATGTGTGTTACATTGGATTGCCCTGATAATCGTATCAGTGTCCTATTTCCCCCTCTGACTGTGCAGGTGTATTTCAGTGACCAGTTCCATGGGTCCCCTCCTCAATGCTGTTGTCTGAGCAGTATGACTTTTGTGATGTTGCCTTGTTTGCCAGGCACAGGATGGACCCTGGCATATGCAGCATGGGTGTGTCCTTAGTGCTGTGTCGCTCCTATTGTTGTTTATATTGGCTGATGTTTGCGGCAACTATAGGCATTGACATTTGAGTGTACTGGGGGCTTTGTCTTGTTTCAGGAGATTGTTGCAGATGTCATCCTCACCCCCTAATTTAGGTATGTATGTTCCATGGGGAGGTTACTGCCATTGGCTACTTGAGCTGCACACAGATCAGAGGTGGTACTGTCAACTGCTGTGGCAGTTACATTGCAGTTGTCGTTATGGCTAGAGGATTGCTGATAGGGCCCTAGTTAATGTAGGAGATATGTTGGCTGACGAGTGCCAGGATGTAAGTTTGACGTAGTGGCCTTCCCTCCTGTCGAGGCTTTCCCTTTGCTCCATTGTTGGCATGACAGCATGCCCCCATGGGACTGTTGTTGGTGTAGTGTAATGTTGTGCCCCAGCTTCTGTTTGTGCAGGCCATGCCCCCCTGCAGTACCTCTTTACCCATGCCACTCCATGTATATGATGACTTACATGCAATGTGTAGTAGGTATTTCCCCCCCTGCTTACTGTCAACATTATTGTATTTTATTTCCCCATGCGACTTACCTTGCATGTGCGTTGTCTCGTGGTAGTCTGCGCTGTCCTGTCCTTGAATCCCTGTGACGATCTCCTCAGGGATAACGGCTGCGACCATCTTCTCCATGTGGTCCAGGGCCTCCTGGAGTGCTGGTATCCCACCTCCAGTCTGCAGTGCTGCCTTCCTGTTCCTGGCCATTTTTTCCTTTGTCCTACGTTTGCAGTCATGCCAGCGTTTCTTACACTCGGTGACTGTCCTGCGTACTTCAGCCACACTGTTGATCTTGTCAACAATTTGTTGCGATATGGCCTCTCTCCTACTGATTGGCAACCTTGAGGTGATAAACAGTTGGTGCTGGTGTTCCATCACCTCTTTAACTAGGATTTCCTGCTCCTCTGCACTGAAGCGACACTTTCTTTTCTTCCTATAAATATCCTGGTTCTTGTATGGATCGTCCTGGCTGGTTCCTGGTCTGTTGTCATCTTCCTGGGGTCTGTAGTGGCATCTGGGATCCATTTTGGCTCTCCTCTGCTGAAATGGCAGTGTTCACGGGTATTTTTGACGCTATTGCGTCCAAAAAACGGCGCATATCCGGGTTGCGGTGTCGTAAATCGACCCAGAGTCATTTACACCGCGTTAACGTCGTTTTCCTTTACGACTTGACGCCGCGATGTGCGTAAAAAAAAAAGACTCCTACCTGTTGATTGCGCCGCCTTGCGTCATAGTATAAATATAAATTTGACGCCCGCACGGTGCTACGAAATGGCGTTAGCCGGCGGTAAATTTTTTGACGCAAAACTGCAGCGGCGCAGTCAAAAAGTATAAATATGGCCCTATGTGTTTAGGTTAGTATATGTTGTCCTCCATGTGTCCCATCATATAAGGTGTGTTGATGTTTACATTGTTTAGTTAAATGTGATAAGTAAGTTTAGCTTAGGGTAGTTAGGGTCAGTTGTGGGTAATTTGTAGTTAGGATAGCATAAGTTAGTTAAGGTGTTTCCCTTAGATTTATTATCCTTTTTTACTGTTAAATAAATATTTAGGTACTCCTTTACAGTATGTGTCATATGCCTGGGGATCAGGGCCTTGGCATGGGTGAACAGTGTCAGTTTAGTATTTGCATTTGTGTTCCATTCTGCATCCAAATCCCAATTGAGCAGTCATGTTGGCAGCTACACCAAAGCTACTTCTCTATGCATTTGCCACCCATTTCACCCACCACTCAAGGTTACTATGGTTCCCAATGTGGTGTTAAGTTTGGATGTATGTTTTCAATCTGTCATATTTTGGGACCAGATTTTGAATTGTGGGTACTGTGGTACGTCTGCCTGCTGCCTGTTGTTCATGTGAACCCTGACAAGGTGAGTGATGGTATAATCTTATGTAGTATAGGATACATAACTCACACCTATCATTTCTTACATTGTACTGCCAGGTTACATATTTGTCCATATACTCGTACACATCCATTCCTGCTGTATGGTGTGTGTGTGGTGAAATTTTTGAGTCAGATGTCACATACCTAAAGATTGTCTAGAAGAAAAATTTGAAGACATTGATTTTCTGCTTAGACATCCCTTGAAGCAGACTTATTCTTTCCAACACAACATTATACTGTAATTTTACTATTTACTTCAGGAATAACCCATCGGGAAGGGCAGATGATAGTACAATCAAGACCCCAGTGCATAGTTATCAGCCCACAATCTTTCAAGGCAGTTGAATTGACATTCAATGGCCATTGACATGAGACATACATCACTAATCTCCTACACAGTTGATGTGTCACATTCCACAGAGACAAAGTGGTTGTGTAAGTACTATTTATTTTAAAGTGCTGAAGTGCTATATTTATATAGTCCAGGATTGTGAATCCATTAGTGTGACACATTCTATTGTGATACTACATAAGTGCAAAAGGACATTGTCATTGGACATGCTCGGGTGAAGTGTCATACAGCGCAGAGGAACATGAATTGCCAATGAGGTAGTGAGAGACAATCACAGAGCATAGTGTCAAGGTAAACAGTGGGCTGGAGAACAGTGCATGTGAGCAGCTGTTGCAAGGCTGGCATGTTACGAAGTACAGGACCTTGGATATAAGTGTCCATTTGGCATGGACTTGTGCTACTGGGTACTCTTACGGGTGAAGGTGATCTGTTCCACGTCTTCATCTTCTGATTTGTGTGTTGTCTCCTCTGTCCTTGGTAGTGGTGGGTTTGAAGGGGCAACACACACTTCAGTGTTTGAAGACGTGGAGTCAGAAATCCCGGTAGCTGCCAACTGTGGGGCTATTAAGGGCAGAACTGCAGCAAGGAGGAGCTGCTGGTTCTTAAGTATAGCAGCTACATCACTGTGGTAGGAAGCCAGGTTGGCCCTGAGGGGGTCAATATTGCATTCGTGCACGCAGTGAAAGGTTTGGTGTGCGAGGTGTTGTGGCAACTCCCTTACTGCTGTGCCAATTTCCTTCACACTTTGTTGAAGTTCTTGCAAGATAGATGTTCGCCCTTGCATGGCTGCTGCCTGTTCTGCAGATGGCATCATGCACAAACGCACCCCCTCTAGGCTGGCTGCGATATTTTGCATCCCCACCTGCACCTCCTTGGCCAGCTCCCGCTGTACCGCTGTACTCCAACTAGAGTCCTCTCAAAGCTGGTGCCAGTGTCCTCAGCTGGGTTGGAGCTGGCAGGTCATACATTTGGGGTGGTGGGTAGGTCCTCTGTGATGGCTGCTACTTCCATGGTCCTCCTTGTGATTGAAGGTAAGGGTCTGGAGGGTTCTAAGGACATCTTGTAGGGTCTGCTGGCTGATGTTTATCAGCTCGTCACCCATGTCATTAGGGAAGTCCAGGACAGGCATATCCCCAGGAGAGCCTTCGTCCTCTGCAATGAGATATTGTACAATTAGGCCCATATTTATACTTTTTGATGCAAAACTGCACCGGCGCAGTTTTGCGTCAAAAATATTACCGCCGGCTAATGCCATTTCTGTGCGGCGTGCAGGCGTCAAATTTATACTTTGACTCACGGCGGCGCAAACCACAGGTGTAAGTCATTTTTTTTACGCACACCGCAGGGTCAAGTCATAAAGCAAAACGACGTTAACGCGGCGGAAATGACTGTGGGTCGATTTACGATACCGCACACCGAAAATGCAGCGTTTTTTGACGCAATAGCGTCAAAATTCCCCACAAACACAGCCATTTCAGCAGAGGAGAGCCAAAATGGATCCCAGATGCCTGTACAGACCGCAGGAAGATGACAACAGACCAGGAACCCGCCAGGAGGACCCACCTAAGACCCAGGACAGTTTTAAGAAGAAAAGAAAGTGTTGCTTCAGTGCAGAGGAATAGGAAATTCTGGTTAAAGAGGTGACGGAACACCAGCACCAATTGTTTGTCACCTAAAAGTTGCCAATCAGTAGGAGAGAGGCAATATGGCAACAAATTGTTGACAAGATTAACAGTGTGGCAGAAGTACGCAGAACAGTCATCGAGTGCAAGAAACGCTGGCATGACTGCAAGCGCAGGACCAAGGAAAAGATGGCCAGGAACAGGAAGGCAGCACTGCAGACTGGAGGTGGGAGTCCAGCACCGCAGGAGCCCCTGGACCACATGGAGAAGATGGTCGCAGCCTTCATCCCTGAAAAGATCGTCACAGGGATTCAAGGACAGGACAGCGCAGACTACCAGGAGACAACGCACATGCAGGGTAAGTCGCATGGGGAATTAAAATTCACTAATGTTAACTGTAAACGGGGGGATACCGGCCACAAAATGCATGGAAGTCATCATATACATGGAGTGGCATGGGTAAAGGGGTATGGCATGGGTACATGGCCTGCACAGAGAGAAGCTGGGGCACACCATTACAGTACATCAACAACAGTCCCATGGGGGCATGCTGCCATGCCAACGATGGAACAAAGGTAAAGCTTTGCCAGGAGGGAAGGGCACAACGTCAAACTGACATCCCGTCACACGTCAGCCACTATACCCCCTACATTAACTAGGGCCCAATTAACAACCTCTAGCTATACTGACAACTGGAATGTAACAGTGACAACAGTTGCCACTAACACCTCCGCACTGTGTGCAGCTCAAGTTGCCAATGGCAGTAACGTCCCCATGGATCATACACACCTAAATTAGTGGGTTGAGGATGACTACTTTAACAATCCCCTGAAACAAGACAAAGGCACCAGTCCTGTCAAATGTGAATGCCCATAGTTGCCGCAAACATCAGCCAATGTCATCAACAGTAGGAGGTACACAGCAGTAAGGACACACCCATGCAGCATATGCCAGGGTCCATCCTGTGCCTGGGTCACAATGCAACATCCCAAATGTCATACTGCTCAGACAACAGCATTGAGGGGGAGGACACATGTAACTGGTCACTGACATACACCTGCACAGTCAGAGGAGGAAACAGGACACTGCTACGACTATCAGGGCAATCCAATGTACCACACATTCCCCAACATCAGCTGTACACATTACCAATGCTAACATCCATATCGTGCCATAACAATGCTATGCATAGGATACGCTACATGTCAACTACATATAAGTGGATGTGAAAGATCAGAGACTGGGGCAGGTCCAGATTGTTAAGTGTGCTGCTAGTGCCATCAGAGCACCCACAGCCAGTGAAAAACCTCACCAAGAGAATGGAGGTAGACGGATGCTTGAATAGGACAAGAAGGTGGCAATTCACCATTTGGCATACAACAACACTAGAGGAGTAGATGCCAACAAGTCTAATAACTTGATACAATACATGTGACATGCAGGTGGGCCATAGGCCTGGGAGAATGCCCATCTGAAAGACTGGAGCAATGAACAGGAAACAAAATCACAATGTGAATTCATCACAAGGCAGGCATGTCACATCACCAATGCCACAACACAGACACACTAATTGTACCCTATTTCTTTGCAGAGGACGATGGATCTCCTGCAGATATGCCTGTCCAGGAATACCCTGATGACATGGATGACGAGCTGACAAACATCACCCAGCAGACCATCCAAGATGTCCTTGGAACCCTCCAGACCCCACCTTCAGTCACAAGGAGGAGCTCAGAACAAGCAGCCATCACAGAGGACCCACCCACAACACCAATTGTAAAACCTGCCAGCTCCAATACAGCTGAGGACTCAGACGACACAGACACCAGCTTTGAGAGAACTGTAATCAGAGTACAGCGAGAGCTGGCCAAGGAGGTGCAGGTATGGATGCAAACTATGGCAGCCAGCCTAGAGGGGGTGCGTTCATGCATGATATCAACTGAAGAACAGGCAGCAGCTATGCAAGGGCGAACAACTATCTTGCAGGAACTTGAAAAAAGGCTGAAGGAAATCAGCACAGCTGTAATACAGTTGACCCAACACCTACAACAGCAATCCTGTCAACGCGTGCACGAATGCAACATTGAACCCCTCAGGGCCGACCTGGCTGCCTACCATCGTGATGTGGCTGCTATTCTTAAGAATCAGCAGATCCTCCTTGCAGCAGTACTGCCCTTAAGACCTTCACAGGTAGCAGCGACCGGGACGTCTGATTCCACGTCTTCTAACACTGAGGTGTGTGTTGCCCCTTCACAACCACAACCACCAAGAACAGAGGAGGCAACACACACACCAGAAGAAGAAGAAGACATGGAACAGATCACCTTCACACTGAAAAGTACCCGGAAGCACTAGTCCCTGCCACATGGCCAACTATTACCAAGGTCCAGCGCTTTGTAACATGCCAGTCTTACAACAACTGTACTCAATGACAGTTCAGCAAACCACTGTTTATCTTGTCATCCTGCCCAGTGATTGTCTCTCACTTAATCATTGGCAAATCCTGTCCCTCTGCACTGTCTGACACATCACCCCAGCATGTCAAATGCATTTTCCTTTACCACTTGTGTAGGATCACAATGGAAGATTGTATTGTATTGTAATCATATTTATATAGCGCTTACTACCCCTGACGAGGCATCAAATCGCTTTTCGGTGAGTAGCATGCTACTTTGGAACCCAACAAGAATTACTGATGGATTAGTATCGGGAATTAATGAGTACAGTATTAGTATTATTATGAGTTAATTTGAGCCGCGGATATGAGAGTTTGTTAGTTAGATTGACTGGAGTAACGGAGGGGTGGAGGAGGAAAGAAATCCAGAAGTGTTAATTGGGAGTATATCCTTCATTTACTCAACCCAAAGGCTTGGGATGAGTAAAGGGGGATGGAGGAGGGAAGAGTATGTGGAAGGGTTAGACAGAGCATAGCAGGGTGAGATAAATGCGGGAGAATTTAGTAGGGTTGTGTGGGAGGTCACGGTAGTAGAGTGAGGTTTGGTGAGTTAGATGTGGAAGCGGAGGGAAGGGCTTAGGCAGAGTTATTTAGGAGATGAAAGTAGTAGAAAGAATTTGGGATGAGTCAGAGTGAGAATGGAGGATAGTTTGATAGAGACATGACATATGATGATGGGTAGATAAGTGTGATTAGATGAGAGCAATAATTCATAGATATCTAGTACAACAACCCACCCAGGAGCCATGCAAGGACCCAAAAACATGCCAAGCACAGACACAACATATACACATACATATATATATACATACAAACACACAGGAATACACACACATATGCACATACAAAACATAATTAGACCCATGGGTAAAATATACTTAATCACACAGGTTTAAAGAGTGTGTGTGTATTTTATTGTTATGACATAGTAGCGATACATATTTTCTAAAGAACTATACATAACTAGAAATATACACATAATCAGAAAAAAATATTCATCAACATAGGCATATGCAGTACATAGTTGTTTGAATATGGTGGTTATGAAGGAAAGAGACAACTCTTGAGTAGTTTTCTGAAGACAAGAAAGTTATCTGTGGCTCTTATAGTTGGGGGTAATGAATTCCATAGTTTGGCTGCTTGAACGGAGAAGGATGTACCACCTATAGTCTTGTATGATGGTGTTCTAAGGCGGGGTGCCAATCTTGAGCGGAGGTTTCTTTGTTGGATGTATTTTGTTATTTTGTTTCTGATAAAAAGCGGTCCTGATCCATGTATAGCTTTGTGGGTGATACAAAGCAGCTTGAAAGTGCATCTTCTGGCAACGGGTAACCAGTATAGTGCTCTCAAGGCAGGGGAGATGTGGGCTTGCGGCTTTACATGTAATAGTAGCCTGGCTGCGAATTCTGGATACGTTGTCATTTTTTCATAATAGATAGAGATGATCCATGGTCGAGGCCATTGGCATAATCCAGTTTGGATAGTACAAGCGAGATAGTAGCTTGAACCTTGTGTGGAAATCCGAGGTGGGGGAAGATGCGTTGTAAAGTCTTCAAGGTGATGAAGCTTTTTCGTGTTACTTTGTCCACTTGGGCATTCATAGTTAACTTGGAATCCATGGTGATTCCTAGGTTTTTAACTTCCTTGGATAATTGAGGAGGTGGTCCGAGATCGTCAGGCCAGACGCACAGAGGTTCATAATTTTTCCAGTCACCACATATGAGTATTTTGTCTTTTGGAGGTATTTAGTTTGAGATGGCTCCAGGTCATCCACTGATCAACGGCTCTGAGGCAACTGAAGATTTGTGAGTTTTCAATGTTTTTGGGGCATTCTAATTTAAGTAATATTTGTGTGTCATCTACATAGCTGTAGCATGTGAGATGGAAATCATTGATCAGTTCTGGTAAAGATATCATATAGATGATGAAAAGCAAAGGTGAGATGATTGATCCTTGGGGGACCCCTGCTTTTGTGAGGTAGGGTTTGGACGAGAAGGGGGGCAAGTGGATGATATTAGATCTTATTTGAAGATAGGAAGTAATCCAGTCGAGAGCAATCCCTTGTATGCCGGCTTTGTGGAGTCTTTGAATTAGGGTGTCATGGTCAACCGTATCAAAGACAGCTGAGAGGTCCAAGAGAAGTAGTGCAGCAACTCCATTGCGGTCGACTGTGTTTTTAAGATCATCCCAGATTGCTATGAGTGCCGATTCAGTGCTTCTTCAAGGGCGGAATCCAGTTTGGAAGTCTGAAAGTATAGAATTGTCTTCAATGAATTGTGACATCTGGGTGAATGCTGCTCTTTCTATCAATTTGCCAACTAAAGGTCCATTTGTGATTGGTCTGTAGTTGTTGGGGTCTTGCGGGTCTAGGTTTGTTTTCTTTAATACCGGTCGTATGTATGCCTTTTTCAGGTCTACAGGAAAAGTTCCTGAAGTTAAAGAGTTGTTGATGATTCTTCTTACAGGTGTGGCAGCAGAAGTAGATAGAAGAATGTTCTTGAAGATTTGTGGTGGGCAAGGGTCAGAAGGGCAACCGGAATGTCTGCTTGCTTTGACCAAATCCATAAATTCACCTTGGGATATTTGTTTGAAGGACTGTAGAGGTTGGGTTGGTTTATTCTTAGAGGGTATTTTAGGAAGGGGGATGGTGCTGATGTTTTTCTTCTGTTTTAAATAGGAGTCCAATGTGTCTGCCTTGGTTGTGTAGTGAATTGCCAATTTGTTTGTGAAATCTTGAGTAGTGGGATGACTTTCTTCCATACATGTAGGTTTTCGAAATTCATTGAGAATGTTATAAAATTCCTTGGTTGTAGATTGAGCATTTTGAATTCTGTCTGAGTAGTACCTTTTTTTTTTTTAGCTTTTTTGATTGATGATTTGTATATCCTGTTAAGTTTGTGTAGCTGCAGTTTGTCTTGACTGTTGTTTGTTTTGAGCCAGATCCGCTGCAAATTTCTGATTTGTTGCTTTATCTTTTTAAGTTCTGTGTTTCTCCAAGGTGTTGGTTTTCTTTTTTCATGTTTAGTTTTTCTGAGTGGTATTAGGATATTTAAAGCTTCCTGCAGCCACCCAAAGTTTTGGCACACAATTAATTGTATCTAGATCTGTGTTGGCTGTTAGTTGTGTTTCTAAGTCATCCAAATTGAGTTTGCTCCAGGGTCGATAGGTGTATGTATGTAAGTAGTTATGGGGTGTGTTGATTTGTGGAGTTGTATGTCGGAAAGTTATCAAATGGTGGTCTGACCAAGTGATTGGCGCGATGTTATGAATAGTAACTAGTTCAGGCTTAGCAAAAATGACATCTAGGATGTGTCTTGCGATGTGTGTGGGATTGTGTACAATCTGATGTAGGTTCAATGCGACTAGGCCAGTGGTGATAGTTTTTGGATGGGGCATATTGGGTTTGTCAAACCAAATGTTTAGATCCCCAAGAAAGAATAGGTTGGAGTATAGTGTAATAAAGTTTGAGACTGTGTCTAGAAAAGCATCTGGGAATGTGGAGTTGATAGGTGGAGGTCTGTAAAGGAGGAGGAAGTTGGAGTAGGGTGTCATCTGGTAAGGAGGGCTTCACAAACTTGTAAGGAGATGATGTCTGTTTTACTGAGGTTCAATGCCTGTTTGAATATAATAGGTAGTCCACCTCCTCTCTTGCCTGTACAGTTTTGTGCGATGGTTTGATAACCTGGAGGAACGGCTCTGTGCTTCGTGCAACACTGGGGCCATGTTATCTCCCAACCAGGATTCAGTTATGAATAGTAAGTCAGGTTGTGTGTCTGTGAGCAGGTCGTAGATGTGGTGCTTGTTTTTTGAGTGATCGAGCATTTATGAGCTGGCAGTTTAGAAAAGGTGTGTTAGTGGTAGTACTGTTTTGTTTGGGAGAAGGGTAAGTAGTATAATATGAGCTTGAAGCAGGAGTGTTGCTAGTTGTGATAACTGTTTGAGGCTCACAATAGTCTTGCTTTTCAATATAGTGTTCCTCTTCTAGCAGGTTAAGGAGGCATTTTGTTGGGTCTGTGTGTGTGGGTGGTGGACTTGGTGGCTGAGAGAGCCATGAAGAGTGTACTGTTTTTTGTAGGATCGTCTTATTATGTAATAGACAAGGGGATGCGAGGTTGCTATGAGTGGCATGTTTTTTATTTTGTTTGGTTAGTGTGGATGGAGTATGGGTTAGGGGTGGTAGAGGAGCATGTGGATCATGATGTAAGGCTCTAAATTGTGCAATGGAGGAGAGGCAAGTGAATGAAAGTTGCTGGGTTGGGGTGCTTGTGGTAGGTGTTTGTGAAGAGTGAGAAAGTAGGGGTGGAGATAGGATGGAATTTGTATTCTTTGTGCAGTCCTGAGGGTGGGAGTGTGCATGACGATAAGTATAATGTAGGTTTGTGTTGATTTGATGTACTGATGTTTGTGGTCTGTATTGTTTTTGTGGAATAGTGAGAGGGGATATTGGTATAGTTGTTTTCGGTGAGGGATTTATATGTGAGTTAGTGCTGGTGAGTGGAATTTGAGTGTTAGATGGGGTGTTGATGTGTTTTGGAGATGAATGTATGAGGTGTGTGAGAGGTGATGGATGTGTGTCAGGGGAGTTACTGTTCGTTGTGATGACTGGAAGAGGTAATATGTGTGGTGGAGTGAAATGTGGGGATTGTATGGTTGTGGGTAATTGGTGAAGAGAGGGGAAGAGTGTTTGTAGATGGTGTGTCTGAAGGCAGGGTTTAGGCATTGTTATGATGACAGGTGGTCTGTGTGGAGCAAACAGCGGATAGTGTTGTTGGTTAGTAAGAGCAGAGAGTGTGTATCTGGAAGGCTGAGACTGAGAGAAATGTATACTGTAGTTTTGTGTTGTGTGGGTGATGGCAGGTTGTGTTAGTGGGAGTGGACAGAGTAGTGTTTGCTGTGAGAATGAAGGTGTTTGACTGTTATAGTTGTGGAGGATATGTGTATATGTGTTGTATAAAGGGTATTGTGTTGGGTGATGGGACAATGCAATCTGTCTGTGGTCAGTTTGTGATGCATGAGTTGGACGTCTTTGTAGAATATGTGTTTGCATGTTGAGGGATGTGTAGGGGCTGAAACCATTCCTGGTCATTTGAGAATTGGGCAGCATTTCTGGCCCTAGGCCCTAGTCCCTACCTGTCCTGAACAGGCCCAAACAGGCAACTGCCCTTGTCCTCTCCGCCCTTTGCCTCGATGCCCGGGCTGAGACGCCCTGAGTCCTAGGCTTAAATAGCCCTACTGGCCAATAAGAAGCTGGTCCTAACCCAAGCCAATCCAATTTCAAGCCCTGATTCAAACAACTAATGAGAGACCCAGCCCTAATCACCAATCTTAGCCCTCTTTCTGACCACCAACCACAGCCCCAGCCCTAAAACCAACAGCCAATCAGAATCTCAGCCCTAGAACCAACAGCAATCAGAATCCCAGCCCCATCCACCAATCACAGCCCCAGAACCAACAGCCAATCAGAATCTCAGCCCTATCCACCAATCACAGCCCTAGAACCAACAGCCAATCAGATTCTCAGCCCTAGAACCAGCAGCTAATCAGAATCTCAGCCCTATCTACCAATCACAGCCCTAGAACCAACAGCCAATCAGAATCCCAGTCCTATCCACCAATCACAGCCCTAGAACCAACAGCCAATCAGAATCCCAGCCCTATCCACCAATCACAACCAAAGAACCAACAGCCAATCAGAATCTCAGCCCTATGCACCAATCACAGCCCTAGAACCAACAACCAATCAGATTCTCAGCCCTAGAACCAACAGCCAATCAGAACCTCAGCCCTATCCACCAATCACAGCCCTAGAACCAACAGCCAATCAGAATCCCAGCCTTATCCACCAATCACGGCCCTAGAACCAACAGCCAATCAGAATCTCAGCCCTATCCACCAATCCCGGCCCTAGAACCAACAGCCAATCAGAATCCCAGCCCTATCCATCAATCACAGCCCTAGAACCAACAGCCAATCAGAAACTCAACCCTATCCACCAATCACAGCCCTAGAACCAACAGCCAATCAGAATCTCAGCCCTATCCACCCATCACAGCGTTAGAACCAACAGCCAATCTGATTCTCAGTCCTAGAACTAACAGCCAATCAGATTCTCAGCCCTATCCACCAATCATAACCCCAGCCCTGGAACGAGCAACCAATGGAAAGACCATCTCCCAACAACCTATCACAACAACATATGCAACAACCAATAGGAACTTATATAAGGAGCAAGTTAACTGAAGTCCAGTCCCTGTGGGCAGGGGGAAAGGCAGATCCTGCTCTATTCAGAATCTCCTTGGATACAGACAGGCTGAATCAACACTTCCAAGCTAGTAGAGTCTACTTTCCAGGTAAGGGAGAGATTGTTTAAAAAACAAATACTGGAATACTGCTGGGCGCGCACTCTGAAATCGGGCTTTTTTTAAAGGCAAAAATACAGGGGGGCAGACAGTTTTTAAACACAATTTAAATCACAGAAACAGATTAGAGCAGTCTCCTAAAAACACACTCTGCAAGATGTATGTAGCCTTTTTATTTAGAAGAAAAAAGCGGGGGTGGTTATGTGCCACAAACTAGCAAGGCAATTTACACAGTCACAGCAAAAACGAATTAAAAAAAAACACCACTTTAAAAGAGGCTGTGGTTCTAAAAATTCTGGACCCATGTAATTTACTTTGCCACAGCAGTACGATTTTAGTATCAAAAGACCGATAATGACTAGTACACTAAGCATGAGCATTTTCGCTCAATTCCAGCAGCGTTTTCACCTCGAAATCGCCATTTTCGTCCTGCACTCGTGGCTCCCATTTTATACACGGCAGCCATTTTTAAAAGTTGCCCTCACATAGGCTTATAATACAGTCAGATTTGATTCCAAGGACACGTACACCTTGATTGACTTTTCTCTGACCTGGGCAAGCTGGAACCATTGCCTCAGGCCAAACCTGTTTGGTCAGTCCCTCTCCCAGTGGCCGAATCAGATAGCATCAAGGCACACCATGCCATAAAACCCTTATTATCGCTCACACACCCTGCCTAATCTTGCTCACACCTGCACCTGCCCTTTTCTTCTTCTTACTTTACGAGGGGGAGGTGCCCGTTTTTATTGGGGGTCCACACTTATCTGATGTAAAAAACTAGGCCTTGCCGGGTAATTTATTATGGGTTGGATGACATGAAATATGAGGTTTCATCATGACACTGTTTTTTCCTTTGTAGTGAAAACATGTGAATGACCAACCAAAATGTCAAGAATGTTTGCCTGAAGCTTAAAAAACTGTATATAAGGAAACCTGACTTTGCATTGACACACAGTCTACTGAGAACATACAAACCGTGCTGTTGTACTTCTAGGACGCTTGTTACTTGGTTGCAGCCAATAAATTCGATCTTTGACTTCACCTAGAAGACTCTGAGTTTCTGTGGTCTGAATCAGTAAAGTACCCGAGGTCTTTGGGTGTACCCTGGCACCACTGGGTTACCGGATCAGTACCGGTTCTGAAAAACCCAGTACCTCAAGGCCAGGCTGCCTGAAACACAGAGAGTCCATAGTAAAACAGACAGAGGTAGCTGAAATAAACACTTTTGCACAAATAATACTATTTACCCAGAAAAATCTCAGGCCTCCTTACCTAGGTCTTTTTGCAAACCTTGAACACTGGGCTGTATCAGGACACAGGGGAGATGCAGAGGCTCACAAAATGGAGGTGGCTATCTTGGGCTTCCCTCCACAAGCTTAAGGGGCCAGAGCAGGTGTGGGGGGGCAGGGCTCTGGTGCAACAGGGACTCAGAGAGCCAATCAGCTAAGTCCAGTGGGAAAGGCAGCTGCTGCTCTATTCAGAATATCCTTGGATACAGACAGGCTGAATCCACACTTCCAAGCTAGCAGAGTCTACTTTCCAGGTAAGGGAGAGATTGTTTAAAAAACAAACACTGGAATACTGCTGGGCGCACACTCTGAAATCGGGCTTTTTTTTAAAGGCAAAAAGACAGGGGGCAGACAGTTTTTAAACACAATTTAAATCACAAAAACAGATTAAAACAGTCTCCTAAAAACATACTCTGCAAGATGTATGTAGCCTTTTTACCTAGAAGAAAAAGGGGGGGGGGGGGGATTATGTGCCACAAACTAGCAAGGCAATTCACACAGTCACGGCAAAAACACATTTAAAAAAAAAACCACTTTAAAAGAGGCCAGGCTGCCTGAAACACACAGAGAGTCCACAGTAAAACAGACACAGGTAGCTGAAATAAACACTTTTGAACAAATACTACTATGATCACAATGGAAGATGTCACTATAATGGACTCACAAACATGGACAATGTACATATAGCACTACAGCACTTTTCAATAAATAGCACTTACACAACCACTTTGTCTCTGTGTAATGTGACACATCAACTGTGCAGTAGATCACTGAATTTTGCCTCCTGTCAAATTACGTAGCTTGTCAATACAACTGTCCTGAAATTATGTAGTCTGATAACTTTGCACAGTGGTCTGGATTACATCATACTCTGCCCTTCCTGAGGGTAATATCTGATGAAAAGAGAAAACATACAGCATCATGCTGGGTTGGACAGAATAATGCTTTCTCAAGGGATGTCTAAGTCATCAAATACTGGGAGCAAAATGTTGTCACCATTCAATACTAACACATATAACAGTGCCCACAAATCTAAGAAAACACTAAAAAAACTTCATGAATGAAGGTGTCTGAGTTTCCATCCAAATAAGTAATCATGCTGAACAGTGTCACAAATGATGTCTGTGCGTCATGAAGACGATACTACAAGAGTGCTTACGACCACTCACCTTATAAAACAGTTCCCCCAATACCAAATCTGGAAGCACTGTTTGTGACTTTGAAAACATACTTATTGAAAAAAACAAGTTGGGATCCATATTAACTGTGCTTGGTGGTAGCAATGAATGGTGGAATCTTTTCAAAGGTAGCTCTGGGGTAGCTGCCAATCTTACAGCTCAGTTGAGATTTGTTCGTAGCATAGGACACAAATGTAATAGAACCACATTCATGTACACGTATGCCAAGGCCCTGATCAACAAGCATTTAGCACATACTGTAAAGGGTTCACTATATATCTATTAAACGGTAATAACAGAAGAGGAAACTCGGGGAAAAGTCTTACCTACCCTAATCTACCCTAACTACTCATTACCCACAACTGTCCCTAACTAACCTAAGCTAAACGTACTTATCACATGTAATGAAACATTCTAAACTTCAACCCCCCTTATGAGACGGGACACATGGAGGACAACAGATACTAGCCTAAACACATACCATCCTATACTAAACAAATTTATATTTTTTTGTATTTTTTGATATATATATATATATATTTTTTGTAAACACACTAGAACCCCAACATAGCCCACACACACACTCAAAAAGAAAAATAGAAATAATCAGGATCCCCCACCCCCCACCCACTAACACTAACTAAACTAACAGCCTATACTAACCTAACACTAAGCCCCCTAAGCCCACTAAGTATAAGAACAAGGAAAGAGGAGGGAGGGGAGGGAATCATGTCCATTTAAAAAGTCAAGAGGTTGGCTCTCCGGAGGGTCCGCTTTATGGACCGCACACGCCTATCCATATGGCGAACATCCCAGCTCAGGTGACTAATTTTCCGGAGGACACAGTACATTTTTCTTTGCATTTCCTGAAAAGCTGCAGGGTCAACTGTAGCAGCTGTGGCGGTCTGGGTACCAGCTGAGGATGTGTGTGGCTGTGTAAAGTCTATGCCTGTGGGCTGCCCCGAAGGTGTTCCACTGCTAGGGCATGGAGCAACTGCAGACGTTGGGACAACCGTCCCAGCTGCGGGTGGTGCCACCTGGGTGGCAGTGGTGGTTGTGCTGGTGGTGGCTGTGGTGGGCAAAGTAGGGCCCGTTCATTCCTGTATCTTCGGGCCATCCGTCTGAACCCCGACTCTACCAGCAGGATATGCTGGTAACGTATTGCCCGCCTCTGGAACTCACGGACCTGGATGGGTGTCATGTTCGCAGCTGTGAAGACAAAGACAAAAAATCTACATTAGGAACTGTATTGTGTGAAATGGCACAAGGAGTAAATCAGACAATACATCTAATGTACTTGTAACAGCTCATATCATCATACAGATCAATGAAAGTCCCTGAGGAAGTACATGACAGGCCAGCCTACAAAGGTCATATCTCACATAGCACATCCAAACCCTACAAGATGGGTAACAACTGGCATTAATTTGGCATCAGAGTTCTGCCAGTTGTCTGCTAACAATCATGCAGCACTTCCTGCGCCAATGCCAGGGCTACAAATGTCAGTGTACATGATGGAAATCTAAGGCTACATGATCTGCATGTTGTAAATGGACTTGCTAGTATAGTACTCATGTGCAATACATGAGTGTGTATACTAGGTTCCGACCAGACATTCACTGATTTACCTGTCTGTGTAACATACTGGTATCGTCAGTCCTAGGAACACTATTCACAAACCCATGCCTATGTTTGAGGGTGAGGGGGTGGAGAAACAACTAACAATTTCCAACAACATGGACACCCAGGAAGCTATAGAAAGCTGGACATGTGTTTGGCTCTACATACACACCACACGTAAGGTCTATCAACAAATAGGAGACAGCAAACCCTTGACCAATCCCAGCGCCACACATGTCTGGAAATACAGACCTTTGTCCACATCATATACTTCCAGTAAGGCATGACTTACAACAGAGACAGAGTTGCAAGAACACCCATGGTCATGATTTGCATGCACAACTAGGCCATTGCACTCAAGTGCCACATACTTGTAGCACTACATGTGGAGCTACATGCTGCTAGAAAGTTCAACCTACAGTTTAATAAGTACATTAGTGAATAGGGAAGCCGAAGTCTGTGGGTAAGCATTTAGCAGCCCCATTCTCAGAGAATGTGGGTCTGACAGGCTGACTAAATCACATATTAGGTCCAGTGCGACTCTTGCTGATATAAGTGTTATCCACATGACTCATCCCCATTCACATTGCGGGGCCTACAGGACTGACCTAGAATCCTTAAATAAGACAATAGGATAAGCATTGTCCAACTCTAAAATGGTGATAAATTGAAATCCCACGCATGGAACAAGACAAATGATGGGCCAGCGCATCATACCTTGCTATGGGTTCAACACACAGGAGTCCATCACACATCACCAGCAAACACAACACAACACATAAAAGACATATCAACACTTACTGGAGTTGTCGGGGTCCTCAAATGAAGCCACCTCGCCCACAGTGTAGGGTGCCGGTCCACCTGTAAGGCATGGAAGGAAGAAATGTGCTCAAAATCTGTGCACTGACCAACAATTCCAAAGACAAAAACTATGTGTAAGATGACATAAGTAATTAAAGCCACTCAGACATGATGATACTACATCCGATATAGCACGGCTAACATGTACAGAGCATGGGTCTCCTGTGACAATTACACACATATTTGCACACATGCAGTGGCCCTAACTATCATGTAGTGGCAAACATGCTGTGTCATAAGTGAGCAGACATAATAATGGCGTGTATTCGTCTCATCATGTGCATCCAAGAGAGACATCCAAGGCCTGGTTACTTGAGGACTGTATTACCAGTCAAACAGCCTATGTGGCCATGACACATTTATGACACATAGGTACAATGTACAGAGGGGTAGGGACTTTTGTAAGCCCTCATGTTGTTACAGTTTCTTCATTTGATGTGGCCCATCTATGGTGATTTGCACCAACCATAGAGATATGAACCCATTTGCATACCTTTGGCCTGCCATCCCTAAACGAAAGGTGGAACACCAAATACCACTGTAAGATGTTAGCTGAGGGCACTTTACAACTTTTCCCTAATGTTTCCAAATCCAGATCTGACGTGTCTAAAATGATGAAGGACCACAATAATCCCTAACATTCATAGAACTTCAAAAAACGCTTTCCTTTCACACTCACCAGAAACACATGAGACATATGTCTGGGCCACATTGCTATCATCAATTGAAGTGAAGCCAGCACTCAATTTCTGCATCATGTAGTGTTTAGAAAGTCAGTCTAGCTATTGCGTCAACAAAGGTTGCCAATATTCTAGAAAATATATACTTCACTGCCAAATGTGACCTATAAAGACATGATTGGCTCTTATTTTGTGTTGCTGTCTGACACAAAGGCGGCACCAAATTACATTAAGCAAAATTATTCTGTAAGTTTGCAGAGCACGTGCTTCCTGACGGCTAGCAATTGTGGTCCTTCACATAGTCCATCAATGACCCTGTATGTTTCCGAAGCATTCCACACAGTCAGCAACTCAGCCGGCAGATATTGTACAAATCATCTGATGTCACTACAGAGCTTTTAACTGTGCACATTTACATGATTTGTACTCACCAACAGGGCCACCAATCACAATTCCCAGGTGGTCCAGCAGATCTTGCTCCCTGGTGATGAGGTCAGCCCAGTGGTGCTTCAGCTGGTGGTCATTCCTCTGGCTCCCATACACGCGCTGCAAGTGATGCAGGACCTTTCCCCACCGGATTCGTCTTGCCTCAGTGTGATACCTCTGTATCACCCTGCCCCCTGCCTCGATCATGAGTGGGAGGAAATGGCACACCAGCCATATAAACCCCCCAAGCTCCTCCTCACCCATCCTGCCAAGACGTGGCCTTCCCAACATCTTAGCACTGAAAAGTGGAATACGGGATAAAGAAGAACAAAGGAGAAAAGGGGGAAAGTAGAAGTACCAAAAAAGTAAACTTAACAACTAAAAGAGCCCAACTATCCCCAAACTAGCACTACCCGCAACACCCTCCCACAAACAACAAATACAATACAATACTGGACAATTGTACACAAAACACACTCAGACAGTATACAACAACAATATTTATTTCACAAACTAACAAGTAATGGAGCACACAGGAGACAAAGCACAATTTCACTGGACAACACTCAGAACACAGCCACACAGTCTAGAAGAATCACAGACTGCAAAGTGAAAGTGAAAGTACACTATCTAGTACACTATCAGGATATCCTATTACATCACTTCCTGCATGAAATGGCCGCCGTTTTTACCGTTATGCGTCATATTTTTTCACGCATACAGTATGTGCGTCATTTTTGTCGACGCACAGGAGTAAAAATTAGGCCGCATCCATATATTTGTAAATAGTCTTAACACTTAACCAATTTTCAGGGCATTATGCGTAGTTTTTCAGGCATACGCGTCATTTTATGATGCTTGTGCGTCATTTTTTGACGCATATGCGTCAAAATTTCAGGGCATGAACTGGTTTTGGGTATTTTTTCCATTTTAATGTAATGTTACATTTGTGACACAACTGAGATAGGCTGATTGCACCCACTTTGGTATTGATGATGTATGTTCACATGTGAGACATCATACTGCAGCGGACCATGACCCGCTACTTCCTTAACTGGATTTTGACACTTGGTTGACGCACTAGATGGCAATATGTGTGGCCTACATATATGTAGTGTACAATTTAGGCATGTTTCGCATCAGGAGAGGATAGCAAGGTGACGTACATGAGTACAAAACCTCAATGCCTATGGCTCAAAGTGTGTGCATTGGCTACTAATGTAGTTGTCGACCCAGTGTGTGTGCATCACAAGATGCTTTATTGCAAATATGCTTGTATGAATGTGAAGTCAATGTGTCCAAACCTTAGATGCAAGTCATTGTGGAAATGAGAGAGGACATGTGCTAGCCATGGATGTAGCAACATCTGTTGTGTGCACTTCCAAGATTTTGGGTAACGTAGACACCACAAATGACAAAGCATGCACCGGATAGATGGCAGACGCTTGTTCATGTCAATGGTCCACAAGTTGGCCATCCCATGTCCTAGAATTTTGGTAACTGCTTCCTAGGCACTTGTTGGTTAACCCACAGTGAGTCAGGCACATGCATAGACGAAGTGGGTACCATGTCATTGGCCCAGACAGCCAAAGGTGAGCCACAAATGTAATATGACGTCACAGTTGTGGTCATATGACTGAGCCACAACTCCCCAGTGGCAGTGGTGGACCAGCAGGCGAGGCAGCACGTGTCCACATATTTCCAGTGATCAATTGCACAGAGGTGTCTTGTTCATGTGTGTGGTCCAATGTTGATGCTGTATATTTTTAGGGGTGTATGTTGTCACAGTTACGTCCAGGTCTTGTCATGAGTCAGTGGCAGCTATTCCTGTATCTACTGAGTAACATTCAGAGATCAATTTGAGTAAAGTGGATGAGGACATGTGAACCTACATGGGGATGGTCCCACCCTGTCACTGAAGACGTGCAATGAGACTGTCAACAGGGCAACCTTGGTGTGCTGAGTGAGATAATGTCTCAGGTGTCATGTTCCGGCCGGTGTCATTACAACATTTGTACACAGGTTGGCCTGTGAAGTTCCCACTGCATCTGGGAACATCATAGCCTCTGTGTTGATTAATGTAGCAGCTATTCAGCATGCACAGCCCATCAATATGTTGTGAGCAATGTGATTCAGCGTGTGAACTGTCAGGGTCCTAACATGTGTGGACTTTTCATGGACATTATCAGAGGTAGCTGGTTCTGCTGGAGGCACCATACCCAATCCCTGAAAACGGCCCTGGTACACTGTCACTTTGTCGTTCATGCATACATGAGACCCAGACAAGGGATGTGCCATGATTTTGGTATTAAAAGACAATTTTACTAATATGGTACAATTAAAAAGCAGATGATGCTATACAATGTATTTGGGTATGCATTGATGAAGCACATGACAAAATACCCACTGAGGAATGAGAGGTTTGGTAACGCAAGTATGGTACATATGTAGCCACAAGGACCCTTTAGGGTGACGCACAGACAGGTGCCAGTCAGGCTGACAGGATGCAGGGTAAATCTGGATCCAGCAATTTCACAAGGTACATAATCAGTGGTCTGACTAAGACTGGTCGGAGGAAAAACAAGACAGTTGACATGGAAAACTGTGTATGTCCTGTGTTTTTGAAGGTGACACATAAACCGAAGGGCTGTGTTACACAGTTTAATTAGTAGCAATGCATAACGGTGTATTTGACAAAATGGCAACTTCTATGCTGTTCCAGGCATCAGCAGGGGCAGTGCATGTTCAAATGGGTGGTGTGCATGGAGGTGCTCACAGGTGTGTGCTGCATCAGTTTCTCACAAGTCATGTATGTGAGATTTGAATTCAAATGGCCAACAGTACCTTTCACACTGGAAGCAATCTACGGGTGATAACAGGGCTTAGAAACTACAAGCCAGTGCATTAATTGACCTGAAGTCCATGCAGTCAGATGTACTATGACAATGGCATAACATAGGAAAGGGTGTAGCACACAGGATTAGTATTGTTTGTCTGTGTGTGTAGAGGAGGGAATATCAGGGTACACATACTACCATTCCAGGGACCTCTTCAGACAGGTGGGTTGTGACCAGGAGCATGGGTGTGTCAGGAGTTAGGAAATGGGCTGACATGTACATGGAATGTCATGTGCGCAATGCTTGTCATAGGTGTGGCACTTGTGCTGTCTATGTTCTGCTTATATGGAACTCTAGTCACAGATAGTCCTTGCAAAGATTGGATGCAGTTGGACTTACTGCTGTCAAGGATCTGGTCATATATTCCTGTTACCAATGCAATAGCACATCAACTGCGTCATGTATGAGGCTTGTTTTCCCGTTATTGAGTGATGGTGTCTTAGTTGTGTGCCATATGCTGCGATGAACCATGTTGCCAACATGTATGTGTGAAATAGGTGTGGTCCTCTGCTATTGGCCTTAAAAGGTGAAATGTACAGGATATATGTCATTTACAGTGTGTGTGGGTATGTGACTGTTGTATGATACGCATCACAATTGCTCTGGGATGTTCTGTGTCCTGATCGGTATATCAGCAATGCTCCATGAGGCTACACTGTTATTCTGATGGTTAGAGATAAAGGTGAGCAAAAATGATTACCCAGACCATGATATGGTGATTATTATCGGTGTTTATTTACATTATTTAATACAGTGGTGATGGTGATTAGTTTTAAAAGAAAATGTTGACAATATGTTGTCGCATACACAATCCAGCTGCCGTGTTTTGTTGTTCCCCCTCATGTTGCAGGCCACCATCCTCCTCTTCCTCCTCTTCAGGCATGTTTGGCTCTGGTTCCAAGAGGAGAATGTTCCTTCTTATGCAAATGTTGTGCAGGATGGCACATCTTAGAATGATCTTACAGACCATTTCAGGGGAATATAGGAGGCTACCACCAGTGATGTTGAGGCACCTGACTCTCGACTTGAGGATGCCGAAGGTCCTCGACTATGGTGTGTGTTCTCCTATGTGCGTCATTGTAGGCACGCTCTGCTGCAGTGCTTGGGTTGCCAAATGGTGTCATTATCCATGGCTAGATCCCATACCCCTGATCAGCTGAAAAAGAAAATGAATGGGATCATGTTGATGTAGCTTGCCCCATTGAAATCACCTTACATGGCAGTAGTTGTCTTGTGTTGTCTCTGACTCTTTTGTATTATAGTGTTCCTTCTTAGGCTTGTAGGATGTAACATCTACATTATGTTGTCTCCTTGGCTGAACGAGTGTTTGGCTGCTGACAGTTTGTCAGCAGTATGTTTTGGGATTTGAAGTACAGTGTGCACTCCCTAGCATTGTGACTTGTGATACAGGTGTCCCTGTGTCTTCACTGGGGGTGAGATGATAGTTCCATACACAGATTAATTTTGACAGTGTTGTTAACACATTTATATCAATGTACCCTGGACATCCCATACCTTTAGACTTATGCAATGGATTCATTTGAACATCATTGAGACGCTTACATTTTGCAAGGTGGCAATTAGGAAAACCACTCCAAACGTTGTGATCATTGACGTCTTAACATTAGACTGTACACTAATTTCAGATGTGTGACAGGTTAAATGCAGACCCATGAAACATAGCTAGCGATGTCACGACCTCAGTGTGTTCCTGTCGACATGTTGCTGTTGTAGTGTATGTGTTGTGTGTCCTAGAGGGTTGCTGTGCAGTGTGTATTTAAGTAGGTTTCTGTACTTACTAACAAGTAGTCCATTGCCATACCGTCCATCCTGGAAGTGCTGATTGATGGTGCTGTGACGGAAGATGAATGATTCACAGACACTCCCAGGATATTTTGCCACGATGTTGGTGATCAATCCTTGGTGATCAACAATGGCCTGCACATTGATGGAATGTGTGTGCTTCCTGTTGCCGTAGAGGTGTTCAGTTGCAGCAGGTGGCACAAGGCGTACATGTGTGCAGTCGATGGCACCAAGGACGTGTCGGAAGCCACTAATGAGGTAAGACCCCTGTTTTGTCTCCTGCTGCTTCTGCAGTGTGTTTGGGAAGCAGATGTGCCGAGGTGTGAGTCCAATGATGGCATCTAGTACTTTGGGCAAAAAGGCAGAAAATGATGGCTGTGATATTCTGGCAACCAGGGCACCAGTTGTTTGAAAGGAGCCACTTGCCAGCATGTGAAGTACAGCTAGCAGCTTGGTTTCTGTTGGGATGGTGCGGGGTGTCAGCAAGGTGGGTGCCAACTGTGGCTCTATGTTTCGCAGCAGCTGATGAATGGCCTGCCAGTTCAACCTGTACCTCTGGATGAGGTCATGTTCCCTGAGGCCATGACGGTTGTTCTGGTGCGGAATATCTTCTCCTGCCTTCTGCGCTGCCTTTGGGGTCCCTGCTGGTGTTGTGGTAGCTGCTGTTGTTGTTGCTGGGCTCTGCGTCTGCGTGCACGCTGGATGAGAATTGCCTCCATGTCTCCCTTTTGCTGCTCTGCTGTTGCTTCTGTGTATTCTGATTAAATACAGGTGTGTTTGCCCCATTTTAACGCCTTCCCTGACCCAGGCGTTCATTTTTGACACAAATCGGGCTGTGCGTCATTTTCCGGCTCCGCCTCCCGGCCGTGTGGCATTTTTGCCCAGAAGCATAAATACGACGCACGGCCGTTTAAGTCATTTTTTGGATGGAAACGCCTACCTTGCATATGATAACGCAAGGTGGGTTGCCGCATCCAAAAAATGGCGCACACGGCGGGATTTTGACGCCCTCGGGCATCAAAGTTTTAATATGGGGCAAGGTTTGCGCTGAATGTTCATCAAAATTTTTGACACACATTCGGCGCAGACAGAGTATAAATATTCCCCTCAGTGTGTCTGTGTTGTAGCATTTGTAATGTGACGTGCCTGACTTCCTATTAGTTGCACATTGTGATCTTATTTCCTGTTCATTGTTACTGTCATTGATATTAGCATTCTCCCAGGCCTATGCCCCACCTGCATGTCACATGTAGTGTGGGCAGTTGTGGGAAATGTCAGCGTCACATCCTCTAGGTGTAGGTTCTGCCCAAATTGTATGTTGCCACCTTATCGTCCTACCTCTACTTCCATTATCATGGTGTGGCCTTGCACTGGCTGTGAGTGTTCTGATGGAACTTGCACCACACTTAACAATCTGGAACTGACCCAGTCTCTGATATTTCACATCCACTTATATGTTGCTGAGACCTAGCATATACTATGTATAGGATTGGCATGGTACGATACAGGTATCAGCATTGGTATGTTATACTGCTGATGTTGGGGAATGTGTGCTCCATTGGATTGCACTGATGGTCCTAGCAGTGTTCTATTTCCTCTTATGACTGTGCGGATGTGTTTCACTAGCTAGACACATAAGTCCTCCCCCTCAATGCTGTTGTCTTAGCACTATGACACTTGAGATGTCGCATGGTGACATTGCAGCTATTGTGACCCACGCACAGGGTAGACCCTGACATGCAGCATGGGTATGATATTACTGCTGTGTACCTCATAATGTTACATACAATACCTGATGTTTGTAGCGCCTATGGACATGGGCCTTTGACAGGATTTGCACATTTTTATTAATTACAGGGGACTGATAACATTGTCATCCTGAACCCTCTAATTTGGGTGTGTTTGTTCCATGGGCACGTAACTGCTATTAGCTACTTGACCTGCACACACAGCAGAGGTGGTAGTGGCAACTGTTGTCAATGTTAAATTCCACTTGCGGATATGGCCTGAGACTGTTAATTGAGCCCCAGTTCATGTATTCATGTAGCGACAATACCAGCTGCCGTGTGACAGCATGCCAGTTTTACGTTGTAGCCTACCCTCCTGGACTGGCTTTGCTTTTCCAACATCCATGGCATGACAGCATCCCCCAATGCAAAGGTTGTTGGTGTAGTGTTGTGCTGTGTCCCAGGTTTGCCCTGCACAGCCCATGCCCCCTTTGCCCTTTCCACTACCTGATTATCGTGGCTTACATGCATTGTGTAGTAGGTATGTCCCCCCCATGCTGGCAGTTAACTAATAGGCATTTTTGTCACCCATGCCACTTACCCTGCATTTGTGTGGTTTCCTGGTAGTCTGCGCCGTCCTGTCCTTGAATCTCTGTGACGATCTCCTCTGGGATGACGGCTGCCACCATCTCCTGCATGTGGTCCAGGGCCTTCCTGTTCCTTGCCATCTTTTCCTTGGTCCTGCGCTTGCAGTCATGCCAGCGCTTCTTGTACTCCGTACTTCTGCCACACTGTTGATTTAATCGACCATTTGTTGCCGAATTGCCTCTCTCCTCCCAAATGGCAATTTAGAGGTGACAAATAGTTGATGCTGGTGTTCTGTTACCTCTTTCACCAGTATTTCATGCTCCTCTGCACTGTGTCGACACTTCCTTTTCTCCTTCTCCCTCTCCTGGGTCTTGTGTGGATCCTCCTGGCTGGTTCCTGGTCAGTTGTCATCTTCCTGGGGTCTCTCATAGCTTCTGGGATCCATTTTTGCTCTCCTTTGCACATTTTGCTGTGTTTGCGCTGCTTTTTGACGCAATTGCGGCAAAAAAGGCACGTATCCGGTTTGCGATGTCGTAGACCGGATTAAAGTCATTTTCGCTGCATTAACGACGTTTTTCTTTACGACGTGGCGCACTGGTTTGAGTAAAAAAATAAAGACTCAAACCAGTGGTTTGCACCACGATCATCAAAGTATAAATTTGATGCCCGAGCGACGCTAATAAATGGCGTTAAACGTTTTGACGCAAAACTGCGTTGGTGCAGTTTTGCGTCAAAAAGTATAAATATGGCCCTTACTTCGGTAATTAAATAGCTCGTAGAGACATATTCTAGTTGCAGATTCCTTACCTTAGAATTTTCCCCCAGGCATCAGACTGGATCCGGAGATTTTTTCTTAGAGCAATACCCTTGCGTGTCTGTAGGTGGCGTCGGTCAACTCTGTTGGCATCGTAGTCACCATGATGATGTCGGAAGTAGTACACAGATGCCCCCTCAGCGCAGTAATGTCAGTTTCTTTTAATGACTTTCGACGCCAAAGCGCAGAGCCGCTAAGAACACTGAGATTGGTGCAGCAGAGCTAAAGACCTGAAGGGGGAATCCCTGTCCCTAGAAATCACTTCGCAAGCAGGGAGGATGGGTGAGTCGGTATGGAATCTGCAACTAGAATATGTCTCTACCAGATATTTCGTTACCGTGGGGAAGTAACGTGTACATCTGATACAGAATTCTAGTTGCAGATTCCTTACCTTAAAATAGATACCCAAGCAAAGCCATCCTCGGAGGTGGGCTGCAAACCAAGATTATATTAGAAAGTCCTGAAAGACCGAACGACCGAAGTAGCCATCCTGACAGACAAGACTGTCCAGGCAGTAATGTTTAGCAAATGTGTGCAGGTATGCCCACATAGCTGCCTGACAGATATCCAGGACAGGAACTCCGCGTGCTAACACAGTGGAAGCACCAGTAGCTCTGATGGAATGAGCGCAGAAGACCTCAGGGGGTTGCTTCTTGGCCAAAGTGAAGGACATCTTCATGAAAAGAAGTACCCATTGAGAGATGGTATATTTTTGCATCGCCTTCCCTTTCTTCGCACCCACATATCCAACAAGGAGTTGATCGTTTGCCCGGAAATCTTTAGTATGATTTAGATAGAACGCCAATGCTCTTTTTGGGTCCAGACGGTGGAGTCTCTCCTCCTCATGGGAAGAATGTGGGGGTGCGTAAAAAGTAGGCAAGGTGATGGACTGGCCTACATGAAAAGGTGTTACAACCTTGGGAAAGAAGGAAGTCTTAGTGTGCAACATCACTTTGTCAGGATGAATAGGGAAGAATGGAGGCTTAGAAGAAAGAGCTTAAAGCTCACTCACTCTGCGAGCAGAAGTGATGGCAACAAGAAAGACAGTTTTGAAAGTGAGGAGTCATAAAGGACAGTTGTGCATCGGCTAAAAGGGAGTACACATTAAGGCCCATATTTATACTCTGTTTGCACCGGATTTGCGTCATTTATTTTGCCGCAAATTCGGCACAAACTGAACTCCATATTTATACTTTCGCGCTAGACCCGTCTAGCACCAAAGTTATGGAGTGTGCGCCATTTTTTGTAAGTGAAAACCTACCTTGCGCTAATGACATGCAAGGTAGGCGTTCCCGTGCAAAAAATTACTCTAAGGCATGTGCGCCTTATTTATCCTCCGACGTCAAAATGACACACGGAGGAGGCGGGCCTTAAAACATGGTGCCAAGCCAGATTTGCGCCTTTTTTTAACACCTGGGTCAGGGCAGGCGTTAGGGGACCTGTAGGCTCATTTCCATGGTGGGAGACCATGGAAGCAGTCCACAGGTGCCCTTCCCTGCACCCAGGGACACCCCCTGCCATCCTCGCCCAGCCCTGGAGGACACCCATGGATGGGGGGAACCCATCTGTGGTGTTTGCAGGTAAGTATTTAAAACAAAAAATTAAGTGGCATGTGGGGGCATAACTTGGGCCCCTCTACATGCCACTGTGCCCAATGGCCATGCCCAGGGGACAGAAGTCCCCTAGGCATGGCCCAGTGGGCAGGGGGGGGCATTACTCCTGTCTTTGCTAAGACAGGAGTAATTTCCATGGGGGTTGTGCGTCAAAAAAAGGCGCTGGTCAGGTTAGAGATGTTATGCCATTAAGTATGTTTGACCACTGAATTTGTGTTTCACCACTGTGCATATTAGTTGTTCAATGTTCACCAATAGCACATTACATTCTGTATTCAGTTTAGCTGCCTATTGGCTTTAACGTGGCATTAGACATTAGATTCTGTATTCAGTTTAGCTGCCTTTTGGCTTTAACGTGGCATTAGACATTTTGTATTCAGTTGAGCTTCCTATTGGCTTTATCGTGGCGTTAGACATTGCAATTGAGACATTGCAGATGAGCTGTGTTTTTCCACATGGGAAACTAAGCTTGTGTTTTTCTCCCACCGAGCCCTAGCATGATAAGGGAGCGCATATTTCGTGTTTTTCCCCTAGTGCAGCCTTGGGAAGAGGCAGGCCTCGAGGACTTGGCCAACCTTTGATGGCTTGTTTTTTTCCAACTCTGACCTACAGTAGCCAGCATTTTTTTTATAATTCCCCTCTAAGAGGGAGGCCTTTCTTGAAAGTTCTCTATTCAAAGATATAAAAAAGATGACTCTGTTCAGTAGTGAGCCAGCTGCCTGGCGTGTCCCGTGGGGGTGGAAAATCTCTTTCTCGCAGTTGAACAGGAGTCGTTCTTCTTGCTAGCATGAGAAAGATAAAGCATTTGGTGGGCCCTACTACGGTGATGAATTTTTACTTTTATTCTTTGCTTTGAAGTTATGCTATAATATAATCACATATATTTGCTGTGTACATTGCAATTGAGAATCACTTTGATATATTTTCCTTTAATTGCTGTGACTACTTTTAAATGTGTGCCTCCAACCTATTAATCTCCTATCTCAGGAACTTCGTGGTGAAGTAATAATAAATGTCTTCTTTAATCTAGGAAGTTCATTCCAGAGATTGTTTTCAGCTCGTTGTAGGAGGCTGGACTGGCTTGTAGTGAGTACCAAGGGGTATTGACACCTTGCACCAGGCCCAGGTATCCCTTATTAGTGTAGAGGGGTGTCTAGCAGCTTAGGCTGATAGAAAAGGTAGCTTAGCAGAGCAGCTTAGGCTGAACTAGGAGACGAGTGAAGCTCCTACAGTACCACTAGTGTCACTTGCACAATATCATAAGAAAACACAATACACAGATATACTAAAAATAAAGGTACTTTATTTTTATGACAATATGCCAAAAGTATCTCAGTGAGTACCCTCAGTATGAGGATAGCAAATATACACAAGATATATGTACACAATACCAAAATATGCAGTAATAGCAATAGAAAACAGTGCAAACAATGTATAGTCACAATAGAATGCAATGGGGGCACATAGGGATAGGGGCAACACAAACCATATACTCTAGAAGTGGAATGCGAACCACGAATGGACCCCAAACCTATGTGACCTCGTAGAGGGTCGCTGGGACTGTAAGAAAACAGTGAGGGTTAGAAAAATAGCCCACCCCAAGACCCTGAAAAGTGGGTGCAAAGTGCACCTAAGTTCCCCAAAGAGCACAGAAGTCGAGATAGGGGAATTCTGCAAGGAAGACCAACACCAGCAATGCAACAACGATGGATTTCCTGACGAGAGTACCTGTGGAACAAGGGGACCAAGTCCAAGAGTCACGATCAAGTCGGGAGTGGGCAGATGCCCAGGAAATGCCAGCTGTGGGTGCAAAGAAGCTTCCACCGGATGGTAGAAGCTGTGGATTCTGCAAGAACGACAAGGGCTAGAAACTTTCCCTTTGGAGGATGGATGTCCCACGTCGTGAAGAGTCGTGCAGAGGTGTTTCCGTGCAGAAAGACCGCAAACAAGCCTTGCTAGCTGCAAGGGTCGCGGTTAGGGTTTTTGGATGCTGCTGTGGCCCAGGAGGGACCAGGATGTCGCCAATTGCGTGAGGAGACAGAGGGGGCGTCCAGCAAGACAAAGATCCCACTCAGAAGCAAGCAGCACCCGCAGAAGTGCCGGAACATGCACTACAAAGTGGAGTGAACCGGAGCTCACCCGAAGTTGCACAAGAGGGTCCCACGAAGCCGGAGGACAACTCAGGAGGTCGAGCAATGCAGGTTAGAGTGCCGGGGACCCAGGCTTGGCTGTGCACAAAGGAAATCCTCGAAGAATGCACAGGAGCCGGAGTAGCTGCAAAACACGCGGTTCCCAGCAATGCAGTCTAGCGTGGGGAGGCAAGGACTTACCTCCACCAAACTTGGACTGAAGAGTCACTGGACTGTGGGAGTCACTTGGACAGAGTTGCTGAGTTCAAGGGACCTCGCTCGTTGTGCTGAGAGGAGACCCAGAGGACCGGTGATGCAGTTCCTGGGCCAGGCCTGGCTGGACCCCAGGAGGGCAGAAACCTGTCTGAGGGGTTGGCAGCAGCAGCAGCTGCAGTGAAACCCCGGGAAAGGTAGTTTGGCAGTACCCGGGTCTCAACTAGAGACTCGGGGATCATGGAATTGTCTCACCAATGCCAGAATGGCATTGGGGTGACAATTCCATGATCCTAGACATGTTACATGGCCATGTTTGGAGTTACCATTGTGACGCTATACATATGTCGTGACATATGTATAGTGCACGCGTGTAATGGTGATCCGCACTCACAAAGTCCGGGGAATTTGCCCTGAACAATGTGGGAGCACCTTGGCTAGTGCTAGGGTGCCCACACACTAAGTAACTTAGCACCCAACCTTTACAAGGTAAAGGTTAGACATATAGGTGACTTATAAGTTACTTAAGTGCAGTGGTAAATGGCTGTGAAATAACGTGGACGTTATTTCACTCAGGCTGCACTGGCAGGCCTGTGTAAGAATTGTCAGATCTCCCTATGGGTGGCACAAGAAATGCTGCAGCCCATAGGGATCTCCTGGAACCCCAATACCCTGGGTACCTCAGTACCATATACTAGGGAATTACAAGGGTGTTCCAGTATGCCAATGTAAATTGGTGAAATTGGTCACTAGCCTGTTAGTGACAATTTGGAAAGAAAATGAGAGAGCATAACCACTGAGGTTCTGGTTAGCAGAGCCTCAGTGAGATAGTTAGGCACCACACAGGGAACACATACATATAGGCCACAAACTTATGAGCACTGGGGTCCTGACTAGCAGGGTCCCAGTGACACATAACAAACATACTGAAAACATAGGGTTTTCACTATGAGCACCGGGCCCTGGCTAGCAGGATCCCAGTGAGACAGTGAAAACACCCTGACATACACTCACAAACAGGCCAAAAGTGGAGGTAACAAGGCTAGAAAGAGGCTACTTTCTCACACTCGTTCATTAGTGAAAGCAAAACAAGAGGCAATATTTTTTACTCTAACCTGACTTGCACCATTCTTTGGCGCACAACCCTCAGTCTTCCCTTCACCTCCGCTGCCCGGTTACCGTCACTTATTTTGACGCTAACCAGGCCGCAGCGCCGGCTACTGTCATTCCATAAATAATTCGCATGGCTGGCGCATTGGAATGGCGTTAGCCGGCGTTAAACATTTTGACCCAAATCTGCGCTAGAGCTGAATTGCATTAAAAAGTATAAATATGGGTCTAAGTAAGGAAGGACAACACTGAGGTCCCACTGAGGCATAATAAATGGAGTGGGAGGAAATAAATGGGTGAGACCTTTAAGGAATCGATTGACAATAGGAGACTTAAAGAGTGAGGGCTGATCAGGTAACCTAAGAAAGGCCAAAATAGCCGATAAATACCCTTTGAGGTTGCCCAAAGCAGAGCCCTGCTGGGCTAAAGAGAGAATGAACAAAAGAACCTCAGAAAGAGGAGCAGAGAGGGGATCAACAGATTTGTTGGTACACCATGCCACAAATTTATGCAGACAGGCGTGTACCGTTTTGGTGGAGGGACGCTTGGCTGCCAAGATAACATCGCAGACTTTGGGTGGATGGTCAAAAGTCGTCAACTGCCACCGCTCAATCTCATGCATGAAAGCAGAGATTGGACATGTTCGGGTGGAGAACCGTCCCCTGCTGCTGTGACAGAAGATCTGCCCAAAGTGGCAGTACGAGTGGAGGATCGGTGGGCATGCTCAATAGCTCTGGATACCATACTCTCCGTGTCCAGTCCGGAGCCACCAAGATAACTTGGGCCTGGTCGTTCTTGATCTTCTTGAGAACTCTGGGCAGAAGTGGTATAGGCGGAAAGGAGGCCGGAGTTCCACTTGAGACGAAAATCGTCTCTGAGCGAGTGCAGCCTTAGAAACTCCAACACGCAAAACAGCAGACATTGGGCGTTCTTTGCGCAGGCGAACAGATCTAACCAAGGATCTCCCCAGTGCTGAAAAAGACCTGGTGCCACCTCCGGATGGAGATGCCATTCATTATCGGCTTTGCATCGACAGCTGAGTTCATCTGCTCTGGCGTTCAGAGAGCCTGCCAGATGCTGAACCGCCAGGGTAATGCTCTGATGTACCAGCCATGTCCAGTAGCATAGTGCCTCCTGACAAAGGGTCCAGGACCCTACTCTGCCCTGTTTGTTGCAGTACCATATGGCGGTAGTGTCGTCCGTGAACACTTGCACTACTTTCCCTTTGAGAGAGGGAAGAATGCTTTCAATGCAAGCCTGATCGCCCAGAGCTCCAGGAGATTGACATGGAGTCCAGACTCCACTGGAGACCAGAGGCCTCTGATCTCAGCCTCTTCCATGTGGCCGCCCGAACCCAGAAGTGATGCATCCGTCACTATGGATAGATCTGGCTGGAGAAGGATCTGCCATGGACCCAATGCGGTTTCGAAAGCCACCACTGCAGGTCTTTCGCAGTCTCCTCCAAGATCTTGACCATGTCGGAGAGATTTCCCTGATGCTGTGCCCACTGGAACTTCAAATCCCACTGCAGAGCCTGGCAATAGCAGTATGCATGAGGCCAAGAGGCCCAGCAGCCTCAGAGTCAGTCTCACCAAAACCCAAGACAGAGGCTGAAAGATCAGAATCATAGCCTGAATATCTTGGATTCCCTTTCCGGGAGGATAAGCCAGAAACTGCACTGCGTCCAGAACAGCTCCGATGAAAAGGAGCATCTAAGAGATAGTCACGTGTGACTTTGACACATTGATAGTGAACCCCAGCATGTGCAGGAGGTTCGCTGTAGTGTGAAGGTGGGAGTCGACTTTCTGGGGCGAGTCCGCCTTCAAAAGCCAGTTGTCGAAGTAGGGGAAGACTGAAACCCCTAACCGGAGCAGATGCGCTGCAACCACTGCCATCACTTTCGTACACATCCGAGGGGCGCTGGTAAGGCTGAAGGGGAGCACGGTAAACTGAAAGTGCTCGTGACGTACCACGAACTGCAGGTAATGTCTGTGGGCAGGCAGGATGGGAATGTGAAAATAAGCATCCTGCAAATCCAACACTACCATCCTGTCTCTTAGGTCTAAGGCAGACAGGACCTGAGCCAGGGTGAGTATTTTGAATTTCTCCTTCTTGAGGAAGTAATTGAGGTTCCAAAGGTCTAGGATAGGACGTAAGCCCTTGTTCTTTTTCGGCACCAGAAAGTAGCAGGAGTAACAACCACGACCTACTTCTGGCATAGGGACCTTCTCTATGGCCCCCTTGGCCAAGAGAGCTGCGAGTCCCTAGCGGAGAACTGCCAAATGATCCTCCGGAAGATGGCTGACTGAGGGAGGCATGGCTGGAATTTGGAGGCTGCAGCGGGGGCAGGGGTGGACTGGGCAAGATCTCTGGATCCCTGTCCCATGCCCACGTAGGATTCCGCGTCTCCGGCCACGCAGTGGCTGAAGAGCATGGGTGGCACGGTGGCTGGGTTGGGGACAGAGAGGGGTGAAAGGTAGACTATTGGGGGTGAGGGGCAGGGAAAGTAGCCTAGGAGTCCTTGAACCTCTCCAAGACCGAGTCTGCCTTGTCTCCAGAGAGACGGAAGCCATCAAAGGGCATGTCCATAAGAGACTGCTGGGCATCCCCCGATAAACCAGAAGTACGCAACCAGAAGTGGTGCCACAAGGCCACTGTTGTGTCCAGCCTAAATCGGATCGTCAACTTTTCCGCATCTCTCCCATCGGTGACAGCTTGGGAGGCGATAGCACGGGCCTCCTCTGGTATCTGCCGCAGAACTTGCACAAACGTACCCCACAGAAAGTGAGTATATCGGTCCAAAAGACATGCTGTGTTTACAGACTGCGGCGTGAGACTCGATGAAGAAAACATCTTCTTCTTACAAATTATTCCATCCTTTTTGATTCCTTATCCGGGGGTGCGGAAGGGAATGAGCCAGAGGAAGAGGAAGCCTGGATGACAAGACTCTCAGACGTGGGGTGTTGGGACAGAAATTTAGGGTCATTCGGGGTGGGCCAATGGCAGCGTGCATAGTCCTGTTCACAGGAGCCCCAGTGTTGGGTTTGGACCAAGTAACCAAGAGGACATCGATGAGGGCTTCATTGAATGGCAGAAGGGACTCAGATATGGAAGCAACTCTATCAGTAGATTTGACCTGACCTGAACAGTAGGCAGCTCAAGGTCAAGGACCGCAGCCGCCCTACTGACCACCAAAGAATAAGTTGTTCCATCCACCAAGGTCATGGTAGGAGGACACAGCATGCCAGCGTCTGGAGAAGTGTGCAGGACACTGCCCTCGCCCAACTCCTGTGCCCATTCCAAATTAGGGTCTTCCTGGTATTCAGGAGGGTCCAATCCTTCCCCAGATTCGTACCCATAACAAAAAGGGTCCAAACCCAACCTGGGCTGAGTAGGCCCCTTCGAAGCCAGAGATGGCATCGGCCAACGCCGTTCCAACTCTGAGTCATCGAGGATGAGGATCAGGTCGACATTGATGGTGGACACCACTGACATTGGGAGCATTGACAATCAAACCAGCGCCGGCGAAGGTGTCAGTGTTACGACCGGCGTCGGCGCGGATCCGGAGGTGACCTCGTGGCCAGAACCAAAGCTGCCGGCATGGAACCCGAAGGCCCCCTGACCGAACCCTTTGAGCCCGAAGGTGCCGTATCAAGGTCGGCCTGCCCAAAAATGAGGTGCATGGCCTCATTAAACTCCTTCAATTGGGCAGAGGTCACTCTGGCTCCTGAAAATTTGGGGAACTGCAGAGCGGACCCAGAAGCAGGCTCTGAAGACAAAGACCTCGAGCATTGATGCTCTTCATGCGTCGCATCAGCCGAGCAACGGGGTGAAGTCGAAGGTTGACAGGACCGCTTCAACTTCTTCTTACCTGTGCCCGAAGAATTGGAGGAAGAAGAAGGGTGGTGGCTCCACAAGCAGTCTGGAGACCTTCCCTCGAGCAAGACCAGGACCTAAGCGGTCTGAGCACAACTTTGGGTCGTGGTCACACTCCAAGCACCACAAACAGACCCGATATGGATCCCTCACCGGAATCATGCAGTGACAGTCCTCGCACGGCTTGAAACTGATCTTCGGGGACATCTCAACACACCAAAATCTTTGATAAAACGGTCGAAATCTGTCAAAAAGAGACCAGGGTAGGTCTCTCCGGATCAGCGCATGGCGCGGAAAGAAAAGAACTGACGTCACTGTGCTGAGGCGGCATCTATGTACTACTCCCGATGTCATCACGGTGACTACGACGCCTATGATGCCCCCGGAGTCGACCGATGCCATCTACCGACGCACAAGGGTATTGCTCGAAAAAAAACTCTCTGGATCCAGTCTGATGCCTGGGGGAAAATTCTAAGGTAAGGAATCTGCAACTAGAAGTCTCTATCAGATTTAACCTGCGAAGTACCAATGCAGGCATCCTTGCACCACAGTGCAAGGGTGTATGTGTTGAGGGGATAGATTGTTCATGTGGAGGAAGCTGTCCCTACCTGCCCGTAAAGAACCATCCATGGTATTTTGCTTCTTCTATGTGGGTTGCAGAATGCAGCTCACTTAGAAAAAGCAAAAAATGAGGAGGGGCATTCCTCCTCGTTTTGCCATGCAAATGCCACCCCTGGGGTGGTGTAAGTTTTTGGTACTGCCTCAGGTTTACGACAACTTGTAAATCTGAGGCAGCATCAAAATCAATGGATGTTGCGGTGGAACACCCACCACAACATCAACTGCACACCCCTCTGATGCAGAAAACTGCGTCGGAGGGGCCCATATTTACAAGGAGGTGTAACCCCCCCAAAAAGTGCTGTTACACCTCCTTGTAAATATGGAGCAGCCCTTAACGCCACCGGAGCATCACGAAAAGTGATGTTCCGATGGCGCTAGGGGCACCTAAATATGCCACAAAATACCTTGTGAGCTTGTCCCATGTTTGATGCACAATGCTATACATTATGTACTACTACAACCTTGTGTCAGTAACATGTCACTGAGCCTCCAGTAACAAATAAATGATGTTCCATGTCAACAGCCACAACAATCTAAGATTGAGGTTACACTATCTCATTGCAGAGGATGATGGCTGACCTCCTGCTGACCTGCCTTTTCTGGATTTTACACAGGACATGGATGACCAGCTGCCAGCCATCAGTGAAGAGACTCTCCAGGATTTCCTAGGATCCCTCCAGACACCACCTCCAGTCGCAGGGAGGACACACTGCATTGTGGGGTCTCAACATGAACCACCCAGCTACCAACACACATCACCATCCAGTAATGACATCACCCTGGACTCTGAGGACCCAGACTCCACCTTTCAGAGGATAGTGGTAGGAGTCAAGCGGAGCTGGCCAAGCAGGTGCGGTTGTGAATGGAGACCATGGCAGGCAGTGCAGAGGTGCCTCAGTCCAAGGAAGGACAAGTCAGCTGCCATCAGAGGCACCCACTCCCTGCTATGTGGACTCCAGCAGTCCCTGCCGATATAGCTGTTGTTGTGAAGCAGAGGCTACAACAATTGCCCTCCGAAACTGGTAGCAGCATGACAAACAACAGGCTGGGGGCTATGCAGGATACCCTGGAGTCCATACAGCGGGAAGTGGCCTCCCTCAGGAAAAAGTGATGCCTTATGTGTTCTCACAAATGGCAGCTCCCGGGACCTTTGACTCCAGAACCCTATCTCCTGATGTGTTTGTGGCCCCTTTACCTCTACAAACCTCTACAACAGCACCAGCCATGGCACAGGAGGCACCACAGACATCAGAGGATGAAGATGTGGAAGGAATCACATTCACAAGGAAAACCACCCTGTAGCACAAGTCTGTGCCACGTGGACAGTACCTCTTTAGTTCTGGGCTTCAGATCATGAGAGTGTTGTGACAGTAGGAAATGTGCTCTCTTCACTCAACCACTGTTGACTTGTTTACTATGTACTGTAATTGTCTCCATTATTACCAATTGGCAATTTGAAACCTCCTCACTAATGCACATTTATCAATACCATGTCTCATGACATGCCCCTCACCCCTAGACTCTGATTGTGCTACATATGGCTAAGGTTCACTCATAGGGTCTGCAAATTATAGCATTTGTAAATACACTTGTACCTGTAAATAAAGCACCTTGTATACATGTAGCATTTCTACTTTTAATGTGATCCATCTACTCAGCTAAATGATTGTATTGTGTGAATCCATGTCAATGAGTACAGAACATCATTACATGAGTGCATTACTGTCAGACACAAAGCCACACACTCGGATCCTAACATTAGAAAGGCTAATGATGGTGTTGTCGGCTACAACCAACTTACTGAGTATTCTATACAAATATGGCACAGATATCGTTTGCATTTGACATACGGCATGTATGGCTCACAATCAAGTCAATGGTAATTTACCCAGATGGGAGTACCAGTACAACTAATTTGTGTGGTACAGACGAGGCTAACCTTATTAGTGATAGGCACCTTTCAGTGTTGCAGGATACAGTTCAAAGTTTGCCTGTTGTAATATGTGCCACACTTGCCAACAATTAAACTGCAAGACCCCACCAATGACAGTTGAATTTCCATACTTACCTGTCCAAGAAAAAGCATAAATACACAATGTGATGGATGGAACAATGGATGGCAAATGTTTGGACTAGTTGATGTAATTTAGCAGCCAATCTTACAGCTCCTTGGTAATAAGGGATGCACATGGTAATCCATGGAAATCAAGACAGTAAGCATACCCTAGGCCATTCCTCCAACTTGGCCAGTGCACACATGAGAACCCCCATACAATCAACATGGAAAAAATAGGCTTATACAAACAGGATTTATTGTGAATTATTATTAACTACATACCTAAAACTATCCTAAAAACTACCCTACACTAAACTAACCAAAACTAACTTAACTTACAACTACACCTATCCAACCTATTCTAAACTAATCTTATACATGTAATGCCACACTCTGCACATTGTCCCCCTACCCCTTTAAAGAGACAAGATACAAGTATGAAAACATAAACTATGATTACACATGTACTAAATCAGCCTATGGTTTAAACAAATATATATATATATTATTTATTTTAAAAAAACATTTTTTTTTATTTTTTTACTCAAATACCCCAAAATGACCCCCCCAGCCCTCAATAAAAAAATAAGTACCAAAACCCACCACTCAACAATATTTAACCTAATCTATGCCTACCCTACACTACTACACTAACCTAACACTACCCATCTACAACCCATTCGAATATTATTTACAACAGTAAAAGGGAGAGGGAGGGGACTGGGAGGTAGTGTGTGTGCCACATCACATTTTTTCAAGCTTCCTTTTGCAGTGCTTTAAAAGTTTCTGATTTTGAGCACAGTCCTTCTCCAGCATGTCCAATATGGCCATCAAGGCTGCCATGTCCCTTCCCATGTCTCGTTCAAAGTTTGCACTCAAAACTGCTGCAGGTGGCTACATGGGTGCCTGACTCGTTACAGGTGCAGCAGATGTGGATCGGCTTGGACCTGCAGAGGCTCCCTGGACTCCTGATGGTGTTGGTAATGTTGGCTGCTTATGTGGTGACTGCTGTGGAGGTCCCCAATGTGGAAACACACACCATGTCCCTGTGGCCTTTTCCTTATGGTACCTCCTGACAATCCACTTATACCCGGCATCAACATCCATAATGTGGCAGTACCTGTCTGCCCTTTTGTGGAAAGCTCTACGTTCCTCAGGTGTCATACTGGCAGCTGAAAAATGAGGAAAATCAAGCTTTAACTAAGGTATTGGGTGGAGGAAGAACTGACGTATAATGTACACTGCACTTGCATGTGACACATGCAGTCCACCACACATTCCTCAACAGTGACTTACTCTTAATCCAAGACTATTACCTACCAGACATCTATGGTATGATGTACATGTCACTGGGATGAAGGCTATCTACTGTTGACCATCAGGCCCCAGAGGTGAGTGGACCAATGCGTCCTTGTACAACCTATGTATTAACAAACTTGTCAGGATCATGTGTGGCTCTACAACTCCTACAACTCTAGATTTCCTTAGCCCTTGTCAATATGGGGGGCTTTGTATGCAATCCACTTCCTTGACACATACAGGAACACATCCGTGCAATGAAAAACTAAGATATGAGATATCCTTTGGTGCTCCATTTGATGGAACAACATCCTAATGACAGCAAAATTTGGTTCCATGGGGTTGATCAGGTATTACCTAATTGGAGAATAGGGGACAGAGAACTGGCCCTATGACATAAGGAGGCAGCATGGATATGCCGCTTACGGGCCGTTGATATGGGCCACAATACCGATGAGGAATTTCATTATTTCCTTTAAGTATCTTACATAGTCACTTTCCAAAGGCTGACAACTCTGTCGTTGCCATTTTTTCAATAGTCACATGATTGATTCCAGGTACACTTACACCTTAATAAGGACAACCTTTGAGTGGATCTCCTCTCTCATACTGACTGAAGCGGGCACAATAGTTTCTATTGAATATTGTTGTAGTGCTTATCTACTCTCTCTTTTCCCCTTACTGTCTTGGTTGCTCTCTATTCCTTTTTATTCAGCCTCTATTTTGGTCAAGTCAGTTAATTTATTCAATATATTTCATAAACTGTGGTTTTTACTTTTTGTTTTTTACCCTTCGTTTGGATATATGTTATTTTACTATTTCTGCTTTCTAGCACCAATATCCCCTACAAATATTTCGGTATGACCACTTTCCATTTCTCTGTCACATACGCTACTTCCTTATATCATATTATTTACTTATGTCTTACATATTACTCATAACTTCGAATTTTGTATTTACGTATCTCTCACAGTCCCAATCTGTCCTTGCTGATCTGATGCTTCACATATTCTTCCCTAGCCTCACGTTAATCATTCCAAGATGGCCGCCTTCTTTTCGGCAATTTGGCACAGGCCTTCTTACCGTTCTGTTGCCTTAGCAACGGCCTTTCCCCATGGGCTCATTAGAAAATGGCGCTTTCGGGTTAACTTAAAAAACGAGCACCATTAGTGCTCTGCTTAGACGCATCCCCAAAAGGACTGGCAGAATCTCGGCAATAAGAGGCGTTTTTGTCTCACAACCTAGACGGTAAGCATACCGAACTCTCTCACGCTTGGCTTTGATAGTCCTTTCTCCACTTACGGGAGGAATGCGATACTTGTCATTTATTTCTCTGGCATTTCTCAGAATGCCACTTTTTGTTTAAATATCCCCATCTTTTCGATGACTTCTTGCCCTTCACATTGATGGACCTTGTCCATCTTTATGGTTAAGCGCCACTGCCCTGTGCTTTGCAACCTCTGGGTCATTAAGGAGAGCTGTCACCAATATTTATTTAATACTCCTGATCCATTTACACTATCGCGTAAGGCGCAATCTCAATCATTTTGTTAAGACAACATATATATAATTATTAATAATTTCCTGGTGTTCTTGCTCACTTTGACTACTGGGCACGCCTATCACTATAGCTCTATTCTTTCTCACTGTGATAAAACAAGCTGACTATTTGACAGCAGTCTATGTGGCACTTTACCTTTTCTTTATTATTACAAGGCCTTTTTCACATTTTTGTGCTCTCTGCACATGTTTCTTCTTTTACATATAATTACCACCCATACGGGGACACGCCAGGTTTGATTTGGTGTCGCCTCTCTCTTTATCAGTAGTTTGCTACTCTTGCATCACGCTCTGTGGGCATCGACGACCTCAATAATCAGTATGAGAGATGATATCGAATACTACTTATAGATAAGGTAGGAGCCTCTGGTTCATCTTTTCTGGTCAATTCATATTTAGGATTAATCAATTTAAAGCCCTTAATTGCACTAGGATTCAACAATTTCCTTAATATTCACTTTCTATATATTTTATTATAAATAATTTGTGGTATTTATATATTGTGGTGTTACTTTTTTGGACTGTCAATCATTTTTATCAACATGGGGGGAGGAAACACTCATCATTTATGTCAGTGTTATTGACTCGTTTCTAGGCACAATCTTTTGGCAGGCGTTGCCGGCCTCTTTTTTGGATGTTTTTTAGTCCTGTATATGTAACAGTCGATCTGATGTTTGTACATATTTATTTTTCTTTCAGTATATTAGGGGGTCATGACAACATTGGCGGTAAAAGCTGCCTACCGCCGTGCAGAAGACCGCCAACGCACCACTGCGGCCGCGGAATTCCGCCACGGTCATTATGACCCAAAGCCCGGAATCCGCCAAAATCCAGACACCCACCCAAGTCCGCCACACCAAAGGTCAGTGATAAACTGGCAATAACAAAACCTCCACTGTCACGCCAACAGGAATACGCCCACACTATCACGACCCACGAATCCACACGGCGGTCTTTCAACCGCGGTATTCTATTGGTGGTACACACCGCCACGCTCAAAATACACACACATTTACAAAACACAACCACATTGGACAAATCGAAATACACATATCTGATACACATACACACACCACTCCCACACACTCAATACAATAAAAAACACACACCCACAAACCCCTACGACCACAATTGCGACTGAAGGCCAGAGAGAGACACCACCATCTACAAACTAGCATCCACAGGCACTCAACACCATCACTCACATAACATCCACACACCTCACACAACACAACTCTAAATATCACCCCACACATCACAACACACACCACCCCACACATCACCCACACCACCCCATGGCACCACAAAGACACCCCAGGTTCTCTGAGGAGGATCTCAGGGTCATGGTGGAGGAAATCATCCGGGTAGAGCCACAGCTATTCGGATCACAGGTGCAGCACACCTCCATAGCTAGGAAGATGGAGCTATGGCGAAGAATCATGGACAGGGTCAACGCAGTGGGACAGCACCCAAGAACTAGGGATGACATCAGGAAGAGGTGGAACAACCTACGGGGAAGGTGCCTTCCGCGGTCTCAAGACACCACATAGCGGTTCAGAGAACTGGCGGCGGACCCCCACCTCCTCCCCCACAACTAACAACATGGGAGGAGCAACTCTTGGCTATACTGCATCCTGAGGGCCTCGCAGGAGTAGCTGGAGGAATGGACTCTGGTAAGTCAAATCTTTACTACTTCATCCCCCACCCAACCTGCATGCCATCACATACCCCCACCCTCGCCCTCACCCCCATCACTCCAACTCCTCACACATGTCCCAATATCACAAACCACACATCCCAAACCCAAGCCCTGCATGCAACAACAAAGCATGGACACCCATCACCAAAGCATGGCCACTGCACATACCCATACATCCCCCTAAGCCATCATCACACAAGGTCCTACACAGGAATGCAAGCACTGGGGTACACAGTCACCCACCTTGCACACCATGGCACACACAGATGCAATAATCATTACACCCCTGCAGGACCCCTACCCAACGTCACCGGACAGGAGGGTCCAGATATGTCCACCCCACCCACAGAACAGGCCCACAGTGATGACACCAGCTCTGTTCAACTGGATCTAGATGACCAGCCCGCCCATTTGGGACCTTGGGACAGTCGGTTCCCCTCACAGTGGCACAAGCCACTACAGAGCTTCCCCCCTCTGGAAACACCAGCACAGCACAAACCCAGCGAGCCCATATCCCTGTCCCCAGGACACGTCAAGCAGCAGTATGTCCACCACTACAGGGAACCAGGGCTAACCCACCACCCCAACAACAACAGGGACCTGGGGGCAGTGGCAGTGGGCACACGGTTCAGGGGACAGAGGCCCAGGAACACAGGGGAACTGGGAGGGCTGCTGTGCGACAGGGGGAGGACAGGCCCAGGGAACCCACTCTCCACAAGGCCCTCTCCAACATTATGGGAGCCTACCACCATTCCCAGGAGACAATGGCAACGGTACTGGCCAAGTTTCAGGAGACCCAGCGGCTGCAGGAGGAACAGTATTTGGGCTTCAGGGAGGAACTCAAATCCATCAATTCCACCCTCGGCACCATTGTAGGGGTGCTGAAGGAACTCATCAACACCAGGAGGGACACTGTGGCACAACAAGGGGCCCCTGACACTAGCCTGGACGATGAACTGCCCACCACCTCTGCCGGCGCTAGTGGACAGGAGGCACCGCCACAGGACCACCACACCAGCACCCCACCCCCTGCAGAGGGAGAACCACCACGCAAACGGTCCCTGAGATCCAGGACAAAGACAGAGAACGATGCCAAGACCCCCGCCAAGAAATTAGACCACCCTGATTGTCATCCTTTTGTCCCACCTTGTCACCCTGTCCATCCTTAAACTGCCCCAGCTCCACTTCTTATGCCCCTTTGGACAATGCACCTGTGAGACTAATAGACTGGACTCTGCCATGGACATTCCTCCACCATCACCCTTCACCATTTTACAACCCCCTCCAATATTGAGCACTTAAATAAACACCCTTAAAGCACAAAACAATCAGGTGTCTGTCTGTGATTTCGAAATAGTGTATTAGCAATTACAGTGGCAAAATGCTCTTTCAAATGTAATGTCAACATACCTATGTCACACAGCTCTAGTCCATGAGGAAACAAAGCAGATGTCACACAGTGGGACCCACATCTGTGAAATCGTAAGGGAAAGTGACAACTCAGTGAACATACACTGGGTGAAAATGACAGACAGTAGAGAGGTAGAGATTAAAATCAGATGTAGCAGGCAGTGTCGTCTCTACCTGTGTCTCACTGGAAGTATTGCAGGATCACCGTATTCCTGTTGTTGATGTCCTCTTCTTCGGCTTCCTCGTCTTCACTGTCCACAGGGTCCACAGCTGCCACAAGACCTCCATCTGTACCATCCTCCTGCAGAAAAGGCACCTGTCGTCGCAAAGCCAAGTTGTGAAGCATACTGCAGGCTACGATGATCTGGCATACCTTCTTTGGTGAGTAGAATAGGGAACCACCTGTCATGTGGAGGCACCAGAACCTGGCTATCAGGAGGCCGAAGGTCCGCTCTATAATCCTCCTAGTTCGCCCATGTGCCTCATTGTAGCGTTCCTCTGCCCTTGTCCTGGGATTCCTCACTGGGGTCAGTAGCCATGACAGGTTGGGGTAACCAGAGTCACGTGCAAATGGCGAGGGACAACTGTTAGACACACACTAACTCATAGGGACATCCACAGACCCAAACAACTATTCCCACTGTATTGGGTCCATGTCCTCACCTAATAGCCACACCCGGTGCCTCTGGAGTTGCCCCATCACATAAGGGATGCTGCTATTCCGCAGGATGTAAGCGTCATGCACTGAGCCAGTGAATTTTGCATTAACATGGGAGATGTACTGGTCTGCCAAACACACCATCTGCACATTCATGGAATGGTAACTCTTTCAGTTTCTGTACACCTGTTCACTCCTGCGGGGGGTACCAAGGCCACATGTGTCCCATCAATGGCACCTATGATGTTGGGGATATGTCCCAGGGCATAGAAATCACCTTTCACTGTAGGCAAATCCTCCACCTGAGGGAAAACGATGTAGCTCCGCATGTGGTTCAGCAGGGCAGACAACACTCTGGACAACACGTTGGAAAACATAGGCTGGGACATCCCTGATGCTATGGCCACTGTTATTTGAAAAGACCCACTTGCTAGGAAATGGAGTACTGACAGCACCTGCACTTGAGGGGGGGATTCCTGTGGGATGGCGGATAGCTGACATCAGGTCTGGCTCCAACTGAGCACACAGTTCCTGGATTGTGCCACGATCAAGCCTGTAGGTGATGATCACATGTCGCTCCTCCATTGTCGACAGGTCCACCAGTGGTCTGTACACCGGAGGATGCCACCATCTCCTCACATGCCCCAGCGGACGGTGCCTATGGAGGAGAACAGCAAGCAGAGAGTCAACCAACTCTGAGGTACGTAAACACAGCTTACTCTGAAAATATTAGCAAATCGAAATTTGCCTGCATGAGTGTTTAGACAAGGCCTAGATATGTATGACGCAGTCCAAAATAATGCCATGTGGGCCCATGAAATGGCGGCTGCCTGACCTGTAAAGTGGGAAAAGGGGATATGAGGTAACTGCGTTGGCGTAGTACACCGTCGCGGTAGGCGGTCGAAGACAGCGGCGCAATCCTGCATTCGTTAACATTTGACCCTATGGGTCCCAGGAGCCAATGACGATGTACGCCAGCGGTGATGGTACGCACCTCCGTGGACGTGACCGCCATTTTCTCTCTGTTCGATCACTTGATACCTGATCTTTGACAGGAGAGGACCTACACTGCAAGTGCTGCTGTGACCTCAGTCTTGAAGAGACAATGGCTCGTGTGTCTGGGGAAAGAGCCCCTGCCTTCAGCACGGAGGAGTTGGAGAAACTCGTGGATGGGGTCCTCCCCCAGTACACGCTACTCTACGGTCCTCCAGACAAACAGGTAAGTACACTGTGAGCATGCTGTATGGGCAATGCCTGTGTGGAGTGGGGTGGATGAAAGATAGTGGGGGTGAGAATGAGGCGTGCATGAAACGACGGTGAGTGCATGTGCGTCATGGCAAGGGTAGGGATGCGGGCCAAAAACTGTGACGGTGCAGATAGTAATTACTTCTCTTTTTCCCCTGTACAATTCCTGTAGCTGAGCGCCCACCAGAAGAAGGACATTTGGCGTGCCATCGCCAAGGAAGTCCGGACCCTGGGGGTCTACCACAGACGGAGCACCCACTGCTGGAAAAGATGGGAGGACATTCGCCGCTGGGGCAAGAAGACGGCGAGGCCCAGCTGGGGATGGCCTCCCAACATGGGAGGGGTGCCCGTCGCACCATGACCCCCCAGATGTTCAGGATCCTGGTGGTGGCGTACCCGGAGTTGGATGGGCGCTTGAGGGCATCACAGCAGCCACAAGGGGGTGAGTACACTCTCATTCTGCTAATTCAGCGCGCATTGTAGGTGTCAGGGTGGGGGAGGTGGGCTGTGGGTTCCCCTAGGCCAGGGCGAGTTTAGTAGGCAAGGACCCTTCTTAAGGCAGGCCCTGTGGCACCCCACTCCACCTGTGTACAGTGCCAACTACACCTAGTCAGGCTCCTGTGACATCCATGTGTGCAGAAATCGTGCATAGCCTTGTAACCCATGTCCCTGGGATTGAATAGTGGACTCCAAGTGCGCGGTGTAGTGCAGGGGGCTTCTGTGTCTGTCGTGTCCGCCAACTGTAGCGGTATTGCATGCACTCAACATGTCTTTCTTCTGTCTTCCCCCCCCTTTTTGTGGTCTCCCTGTTCTTATGTGCATTAGCATCATCAGGCGGAGGAGCAGTGGCACCGGAGCAGGAGGGAGCTGCATCCCACATGGCCCTGGAGGGCGACACTATGTAGTATGAATTCACCGGAGGGCGATGGGAGCTCCACAGCGGGGACAGGAGCTGACACCAGCGATACGGACTCCTCCTCTGATGGGAGCTCCCTTGGGGTGGCGGGCCCATCCGTGCCCCCCGCATTTACAGGTACAGCCGCCACCCCCCCCTGCCAGCACCGCACTCCCAGCAGCTCCTCAGCGCTTGCCCCGTGCCCGCTCACCCAGGAGGGTGGGCATCACCTGCGCCCCAGGCACCTCAGCCCCTCCCCAGTCACCCCTGCTGCCCTCAGTGAGGAGGCCATTGACCTCCTCAGGTCCCTTACTGTTGGGCAGTCTACCATTTTGAATGCCATCCAGGGTGTAGAAAGGCAGTTGCAACAAACCAATGCATACCTGGAGGGCATTCACTCTGGCCAGGCAGCCCTTCAGCGAGCTTTTCAGACTCTGGCCTCAGCACGGATGGCAGCCATTGTCCCTGTCTCTAGCCTCCTCCCTCCAACTTCCTCCACCCAGATCCACACCCCTGTACCTCAGCATATCCCAAGCACACCATCAGACCAGCATACACACACCTCAACACACAAGGGAAGCTCTGGCAAACATAAGCACCACACATCCCACAGGCACTCACGCAAGCATCAGACACATGCAGACACACCAACATCCACTGCCTCCACTTTGTCTCCCTCCTCCCTCCCTGTCTCGTCTCCACTCACACCTGCATGCACTACATCCTCAGCCACTACGTCCATCACCAGCACACCCACCACCACACCCCGCTCACGTGTAGTCACCACCCCCACTACAATTCACACGTCCCCTGTGTCCTCTCCCAGTGTGTCTGTGAGGGCACCTCCCAAGGTACACAAACGCAGCCACACACCCACCCAACAGCCATCCACCTCACGACAGCCTCCAGCCCATGCACCTTCACCCAAAGTCACCAAACGTACACCTCCTACAACCGCTACCTCTTCCCCCACTCCCAAACCCCCTCCTCCTACCCGTCCCAGTGTTCCTAAGAAACTTTTCCTGGCCAACCTTGACCTCTTTCCCTCACCTCCTCCACCCCTACAGTCTCCTAGGGCCCGACTCTCCAGGTCCCAACCTAGCACCTCAGCCACAACATCGGCGGGACCAGTGGTGCAAGTAGTCACCGGATTCTGGAGTGCACCAGGCAGCAGGGCAACCAGTGTGGCAAGGAGCCAGAGCACGGACAGTCCCCCACCTGTCAAGCATAAAAAGTTGCCCAGTGCCCGGCGGGAGAGGAGCAAGAAATCAGCCACCAAAGCCGCTCCCAGGGGTACAGTTGGGAGTGTGGAGACAGCTGCGACACCATCCAAGGTGGGGAAGGGGCACAGTAAAACCGGCAAGTCTGGGAAGATCAGCACAGTGGACAAGAACGCCACCAGCCCTGCTGCCCAGGACAAGACCGCCACCAGCCCCGCTGCCCAGGACAAGACCGCCACCAGCCCCGCTGCCCAGGACAAGACCGCCAGCAGCACCGATGCCCAGGACAAGACCGCCACCAGCCCCGCTGCCCAGGACCCCGCCGCCCAGGACCCCGCCGCCAGCAGCACTGCTGCCCAGGACAAGACCGCCACCAGCCCCGCTGCCCTGGAGAAGACCGACACCAGCCCCACTGCCCACGACAAGACCGCCACCAGTCGCGCTGCCCAGGACCCCGCCACCAGCAGCACCGCTGCCCAGGACAAGACCTCCAGCACCACCGCAGGACAGTGAGCGTCAATGATTACAATGCTACTAAGGCCACCACGGGCAGGATGAAGCACTCTGGGCACAAAGCCCCCTCCAGAACCAGTGGAGAGTTACATCCACTACCTCTGTCCTTGGCAGGATGAAGCACTCTGGGTACAAAGCCCCCTCCAGAACCAGTGGAGAAAGGCATCCACTCACCCAGTCCTTGGCAGGATGAAGCACTCTGGGCACAAAGCCCCCTCTAGATCCAGTGGAGACTGTTATCCACTTGAGAGGCTGTGGCTTTGCACTCCCCAGGATTAAGCAGTGGGCAAACCACCCACTGTAGAGACTTGAGAGACTCTGGCTTTGCACTCACCAGGATTGAACAGTGGGCAACCCACCCACTGTAGAGACTTGAGAGACTGTGGCTTTGCACTCCCCAGGATTGAACAATGGGCAACTCACCCACTGTAGAGACTTGAGAGACTGTGGCTTTGCACTCCCCAGGATTGAACAGGGGGCATGTAGCCCCCTCGTGGATCTGGCATCGTGCACTCATCCGGCTGAGGTGCCCCCCCTTCCCTTCCCCCTTAGGTGCCTGTTTTATTTCTATCTGATGCCCCAGCAGTGTTCTCTCCGTCTTGTTTGGGTATTGAGTGTGGGCCTCACCCATGCCTTTTGGGCCCAGTGGTCCACAGACTATGATGGTGGACTTGTGTTCTTGGTGTATATAATTGTTTATAGTGTAAATGTATATATATGTAAACATTTTTGATTTATGTAATTTAATATATTACAATTATTCGACTAATTTCCTTTTGTCCTTGCATTCTTCCAGGGGGGTTTGGGGGTGTAACTGTAA